>NC_079148.1:25431900-25743281 GCF_945859685.1 Eupeodes corollae | reverse complement strand
TTTACCTTGCAAAAAAATTGTTTTAGAGATAAAATCAATTTTTATTTGTAAAATTTTCGAGGTTACAATTTTTTTTCTTCAGTTTTTTTGATTTATAAAAAAACCGTTTATTGGATTTTTTTTCAAAAAACATACTTATTTAGTTTAACGTTACAATAAATTTATTATATAAAATTAAATTCGAGTCCTTAGCGTTTTTGGTTCGTGAGATATTTAAGGTTAACCAAAGTTTTCACCTTTTTTTAAACTGCTTTTTTAGAATTTCAAGCAATTTTCTTGAGAGCCCTTTCTGCATCTTTCTGCATTATTATCTGTATAACTGTTTTTGAGCTATGGACGACGAAAAAACGTCGCTAACGTACGGACGTACGAAAGTACGTACACACGAACGCACAGACATCTTTTAAAAAATCTTTTATTTCCACTCTAGGGACCTTGAAACGTCGAGAAATGTCAAAATTTTAAATTTGACAAATCGGACCCATTACAATGACTTCCTATGGGAAGTTAAAAATAGAGTTGGGTAAATCATTTTACATTCTAGGTGCACGGTTTAAAAGCGGTTGATCGCACAATGATTACATTATCGTATAATCTCCCTTCTAAATGTTTATAGACTTTTTCGTAACTCTATAACGATTAGGCTTTTAAGAAAGTGATTTAATAGTAAAACATTATGTACACATACAGTGAATCACAAAATTGATCACGCTTTACTATGAAAAATGAAAATATTTTGTTTCAAGTCTAAAATGTAAATGAAAAAATTCAAATTTCGTATGAATATTTTATTTCAAATATTAGAAATCTTAATATAAATTTAAATAATTGCATTTTCTATTTCAAAATATCAAATATAAACAAAAAGAAATGTTCAAAGCTTGATCGATTTTATGTTTTTTTTTTCAAAAGCGTTGGATAGTTAAGATTTTGTGTTTCCCCCTTTAGCGTCAATTACCGCTTGTATTCGATTGGGCATACTGTCAACCAAATTCTTATATATCCCTGGGCTTAAATTTTTAAACGCTGGTTTTATTTTTTTGTTTTAAAATTGTGTAGCCGTGATCTGTTAACCATTTTTGGGTGATCTTGTCAGTATGCTTCGGATCATTGTGTTGCTGGAACACAATGCCCGAAGCTTCAACACCGAATATTACCAGCGATTCAATCAAATAACAATTCAAAATCCCAATATAAGATGATGACGTCATACGTCCTTTGATATTGTGTGTACTTCCAACTCCTCTCGCCATCATACATCCCCAGATCAAAATGGACCCCCACCTAACTTCAAAGTATGTTTAACGTGATGAGGTTGTAACTTTTCTCCTGGTGTTTTCCATACCCATTTTCTTCCATCCATGCCCAAACGGTTAATTTTGCTCTCATCCGACCAAACCACTCTCGCCAATCATCCGTTATCCAAGAAGAATTTTTTCTTGTGAATTCCAGCCTCAAGTGTTGGTGTCGTTTAGTTAGAAGTGTTATTTTTTACTTTGGCTCTTCCTCTTAAACTAGTGGATATTAGTGTTCTGCGAACTGCTTCCGCTTAAATGCGAATGCTTTGGTATTGATCCAAAGCTCGCTTGATTTGAACAGCATTTTGAAATTTGTTCATTCTTATATCTCGAACAATTTTCCTTTCTTCGACTGAAGACAAGATTCGCTTTTGCCCAGCTTTTTTTTTTGCAGGGTAAATTTTCGAGGTTTTGCTGAATTTTACTGATTGGACCTAGTGAAATAGCCGTAAAGTCCGCAATTTCCCGGTGTGGTACTCCTTTTCTCAAAAATTCTTCAACCTACTTTTTTTGGGTTATTTTTATTGGTTTATTGTTGGATCCAATTATAAGAAATCTGAATCAACAAAATATAAAATGTTCACTTCCTTAATTAACAAAACTAAGCAAAGAATATTAATGAGCTCTTACTTTACTTTTTTTTTTACTAAATTAAGATCAATAAATAAGAAATGGAGTCTTTACGATCTAACTTACAAAAACGATTACGATGCAACTGCGAATGCAGTCATATAGTAAAACTTACTTTTGAGTAGAGAAGAATAAAAACCGTTATAAACTGTTAGAAGAGAAAATTATGTAAGGAATATAATACCTTTAAATAAGAAAACAATAAAAATGAGAGCGATTAAAGAGAATTTTTATTTTGTTGATGATAAGCCAATTTTGTGATTCACTGTATAAATATAAACTGAATGACGTTAAGATAACACTGGTCGACAAAATGACGGTGTTTTTCTATCCCATAAACAAAACAATACTTTTTAAATTATTAAGATGTCCTTTTTCGAATCTCGCCCTTAAATGTTTTCTTTAAAAATACTAAAAACAATCAAATAAGGGCGTTTTTAAGGCTAATTCAAAACACAAAAATTGTATGATAATTTTACAAAGTAAAAATCTTTTTCTTGTTTGAATTTGATACTTTCATGGTTTTGAAGAATACGTTTTGGACTTAGTGCTGATTATCTAATATATAAAATTCTCCGGTCACAGTGTCATGGTTTAACCAATTTCAATGAAATTTAGCATATAGATACATTCCGTAGGTCTGAAAATATGTTTTTATCTATGTTTTAGTGATATTGTTTAATTGCATCAACATCGTACACGGTGCAACTATCTTACGATAGCATTGATTGCTATTGAGGATCTTTGCATTGTCATTGCCAACTTACCACTCAGTCATTTCGGTATGCTTCACCAAATTGAAATGCATCTGATTTAATAGACACTGAATTAAATTGTAAACTACTACGTACTGTAGAAATGGCACGATTGTTGTTGTCCCACTAATGAATGACGAACAAAGAACTATTTATGACGACATCATGCTCACTGTTTCGGTGAGACAAGGTGGATTCATTTTTTTGGATACCACAGGAGCTGGCAAAACATTATTTGTTTCGCTAATTTTTACTAAAATACGGTCAAATAATGGTATCCCATTGGCTGTTGCATCTTCTGAGATTGCGGCAACTTCATTGGATGGAGGCAGAACAGCTCATTTAGTATTTAAACTGCCAATAAATATTCAAAATAACCCAGACGCGGTGTGCAATATAAAAAAACAATCACCCATGGCCACAGTGCTGAAACAGTGTAAGATTATCATCTTGGATGAATGTACCATGGCACACAAACATTCGCTTGATACGTTGAACAGGACATTGAAAGATATAAAAAACAACGACAGGCTATTTGGCGGCACTCTGTTACTCCTTTCCAATGATTCCAGACAAAGACTTCCCATTATTCCGCATTCAACGTGCGCTGATGAGATCAACGCGTGCTTAAAATCATCGCAACTTCGGTGTAATGTTGAAAAATTACAACTGAAAGTAAATGTACTTACTTACTTACTTAGGTCCTAAGTCCGTTGGGAACCCCTTAAGGGGCATAGGGCCTCTACTACGCCTATACGCACCATCGTGTACGGTTTCTGGAGATGTATTTCAGCTATCTCCAACTCTTGCCTAGTGACGCTGATTCCGCCTCGACTGCCCTGCGCCATGTGCTTCTCGGTCGTCAAGCTCTTCTTCCTTCTTGTGTGAGCAGATTCCTACGGATTGCTTATCCTGCAATGCAGGCGTTACCTTTACGAAGCATATGTCCAATCCATTGCCGGACTTACGTCTTCGTATTATAGATTCTATAGGTTCCTGACCTGTCCGTCTATGAAGGACCTCATTTGATATGCGGTTTGGCCAGAAAATCCTTAGGATGTTACGAAGACATCTATTTACGAGTGTTTGCAGCTTTTTTGTTATGGCTGAAGTAACCTTCCAAGTGCTGCACTCATAAAGAAGTACAGATTCGACATTTGTGCGAAACAGTCGTAGCTTTGTTCTTAAGCCGATAGAGTTATTCCTCCAAATTTTTGACAGCATACGAACGCCGCTTTTGCTTTGCCGATGCGTGTTCAAATGCTTCAAGATCCATCCGCTGAAATATTCTCAAAACAAATGTTATATATAGGCCACGAAAAAGTTACCACAGATGAAACTGGATGCATAAAATTACCGGTCGATTTCTGCACGATTATTGAATCACAAGATGCTCTCATTGACCAGATATTTCTCGATGTAC
Organism: Eupeodes corollae; assembly: GCF_945859685.1. Taxonomy (NCBI): domain Eukaryota; kingdom Metazoa; phylum Arthropoda; class Insecta; order Diptera; family Syrphidae; genus Eupeodes; species Eupeodes corollae. The sequence goes on along the minus strand of NC_079148.1, from coordinate 25,739,175 downwards.
GCAGACAATATACAAATCATGAGTGGCTGGCAGAAAGAGCAAAAAAACGGGATGCCAACAAATTAAATCTCAAGATACAACATTTGTTACCAAGAGACTTTTTGTCATACAAATCTATTGATACAGTGAGTTTTTGAACTCACAACGCACGGTTGTATAACGGCACGCGATTAGTAATTAAAAAAATGAATGAATAATGTAATCGAAGCCATAATTCTCAATGGCAAACTTCTTTCATTCTTTCTTCCTTTAAGGCGGCACTACAGTCCTTTGTGAACTAGGGCCTCAACCAACAAACTTCTCCATCTAGCTCGGTCCCTAGCTAGATGTCTCCAGTTTCGCGTTCCAAGTTGGGTGAGGTCACTTTCCACTTGTGCGCGCCACCTGATCCGCGGTCTTCCTCTACTGCGGTGTCCTGTGGGTGTGGATTCGAAGACTTTCCGGGCCGGATCATTGGTTTCCATGCGCTCTACGTGACGCAGCTATCTTAGTCGTTGGACTTTTACCCTTCTGGCTAAGTCTACGTCGCTGTACAGCCCGTACAGTTCGTCGTTCCATCTTCTCCTCCACTCCCCTTCGATGCATACTGGACCGTAGATCACACAAAGAACTTTTCTCTCGAACCGACCCAAGGTGCTTTCATCCACTCTTGTCATTGTCCATGCTTTTGTACCGTATAGCAGGACGGGGATGATAAGGGTCTTATATAGCAACAATATATTCTGCGTTTGATCTCAGCGCTGGTGTTGTTTTCTGCGTTTACAGCGGACCCTAGGTAGGAGAAGTCCTTGACTACCTCAAAGTTACGTCTGTCGATGGTGACGCTTTGACCAAGACGTCGGTGTTGTATGTCCTTTCTTGACGACAGCATATGTACTTTGCCTCAATACTCACAAAAGCCCCATTGACATCACGCTGAGTTCTTCCGATTGTGTCAATGTCATCAGCATATGCCAGTAATTGGACAGACTTTTAAAAGATAGTGCCTCTAGTGTTGACGTGTGAGCTCTACACTATTCTTTCAAGCACGATGTTAAAAAAATCACATGACAGCGCATCACCTTGTCTAAAGTTTTTTTGACATCGCAACGTGAATTCTCCATGGTCAGCCTGCACAGACGGACGAGTTTGGCAGGGATGGCAAAACTAGACATGGCTCTATACAGCTCGTCCCTGTAGAAGCTTTCATATGCGGCCTTGAAATCGATGAAAAGATGGTGGGTGTCGATTTGGTGTTCTTGGGTTTTTTCCAGTATCTGCGGTAATGTGAATATTTGATCAACTGTGGACTTTCCTGGTCTAAAACCACACTGATAAGGACCTATCAGATTGTTAATGATGGCAAACTCCGAGGTCCGCTCGAGTGGGCAAACCATCCAGTTAGTTTATATTGGCGAAAGATGGAATCATAAAAAATATTGTACACTCTGTTGCATTAAGGGATAGATATTGTTTTTTTTAGTAGTGTAGTAGAATTAATTTTAATAAATTAAAATAAATTGTTTGGTGATTTGTTATTTTAATATTTTGTCACCGTTCACAGTGCTCTATATCTGGCCCACTTATATACAACATCCTTACACACTTAGAATAAGTTAGTTATTAATTTCTAGCAAAATATTCTCTCGAAAACAAGGTTTGCCGGGTCAGCTAGTATTTTTTAATTTTTTAATCAATTTCCAAAACTTGATATAATAGAATTGTTTAGCTATTCGTCACAAAAGAAAAACATACATTCAAAGCGTTTTACTTCTTTGTGTTGAAAATGGTCTCAGCATAAATAGTTTAACGTTTCTTTTTGATTTTTGTAGAACAGCTGCAATATAAACACTTATGATGATTTTTTAAATATTATATAAAATAATAATAAAATAAATATAAATAATAAAATTATGTAAATATTTAAATTCAAATATTAAAGAAAAAAATTATAAATTTGAAAAGCCATCACGGATTTTATTGAAAAAAAAGCAATTTCATAAATTTAGATATTCTGAAAATCCTATATACATACCTTAGATACAATATATGCAACGTATATACTTGTTGTTTTTTTTTAATTTTAAAAAGGAATACCTCAGAAACCTGATGAAGTACATTTATTTTGAAGTCGGATTTGAGTTAAGACCATGAAATCTATTGGAAAAGTCCAATTTTATTGCCCGGAAGAATATCTTGCCATCTAGTGAATCAACAGTTGGCCAACTTATCACACTCTTAACTCACAGAAATAATTGGATTTATGGAAGTAAACTTTACAATTAAAGGATACCTTAAGTTATATCTGTTTTTACTAATTTGTTTGTGATTTGTTTAAAATGTTAGCCTAATTATTAACACCATTTTTCGATTTTGAGTTCCTAAATTATTTTCAAGGTTAATTTATTAGTTTTTCAATTGTTAACTAACAATGTATACAATTCATAAATTTACATTTTGTAATAGATTTTTCATTAAAATATATGACGTACAATTTATTTTATTAACCGATACAGTGACGTATGGATGGATATGCATATAATAATAAATATTTAAAAATTAGAAAACAATAATAAAAAACAACAAACATATCACTTCCTAGATTCATGATAGGAGCATTCAACTTAAAACAAATAACACATAAACAAAACTCAAACAAAATTTCTTCACAAAATCAGATTGAATCATCTCCTTCCTACACCTACGCCAAAATAAGATTGAGAAGAGATTCTCTTGTTTTTGTTTGGCATAAAAATATTCCATAAACCATAACTTTCCGTGGTGATTTGACGCGCACGCCTTTCAGTCATGAACAAATGAATAACAATACAAAATCTATTTCACCAACTGAAAGCAGTGGCGTAGCTAATGGGGGAACATTATTTCCATATTTTTAAGCTACAATGGGAAATAAGTTCCAACCTTGAGTTTAGTTTAAAAAAATAAGATACATAAGTATCTTAAAACATAGATACATAGATTTCTTATTTTGATTTTGAAGTTTGGGAAGATCATAGTTTTTGAAATTTATTAACCCAAAGTGGGGGTTATTGAAAGACTTACATACATTTCCCCCAAAACTATTCTGATACTTCTCCAAAGAAATTATTGAAATTTTCTTTTAGCCTGATGTAATTCAGAATAAACAACTTCAATATTTAATTATTTCTTAAACATATTTTGCACAGTTTTTGCAACTAAAGAAATTAAAAATCACATAAGTTAAATTGAAAGGTAGATCTCCAAAAATTTCGAAAAGACCTACAAATTTGACTTTAAATCATATACGAATCAGTTTATTTATCCCAACGGAACACAAAAGATGCAGCACTCAGCATATTGAAAGACTAAAAACAAAAATAAATTGAAAAACTGAGAAATATCTCTGCTCTCTAAAAAAAAGAAAAGATTTTCTATTTTGTTGTCATTTTGTATTTCGGGATAGTTGACATATCCTGTCAAATTTAATTGTTCTACTTTTCCCATGTTTTGACAGTAAAGATCTGGAACGTCACATTATTATATGAGATAGGATAAGGACAAGAATTTAGTATTCTTCTCATCTACGCTACTGTTCGCTATACTCTCTAAATTTTCTTATCGTTTATACGCTACACTAAATTCAACAACAAAAATCTCTTCTGGTTTTCTAATGAAAAGTTTATTGGCGCAAAGCTTATCACCATCACCCATAACTTTGACATTCAGAGAATTGTAGTTTCCTATAAAGCTCAACTACTCACTTCTCGGTTAGTTCAGTTCAAAGACACTCTTATATCAGAAGGAAGTACTCGTATATTCTTCTCATTAAGGAAAACTTTTGAATTAGTATTATTGTTTATAAAATTTCAAGTTTGTTATTATTGCGGTGTGCAAAAAAAATTCCTAAAACATAAATAAATATTTTGAAAAACAAAATGTTGGTTAAACAAAAGGCACGTTATATTCTCGACTTAAATGCCGAAGAAAGAAATGAGTTCCTAAAATCCTTTGACATCGTCCTCAGTGATTGTGACGGTAAGTGTGCATGACTTAAGTGTAAGACATTTTTAAAGTGAAAGCCGGACTTCTAATTCTAATCACTGGCAATGATAAGTCATTTGTGACATGTGTTGTGAATGTCAATAACAATTCCAATCAATTATGACAGAAGAAATGGCATTTCTGTAGTTCATGTAAATCCATTATCTTTATTGTTTGCAATTCCATAAAAATACTTAACCTTGATGAATCAGCTGCTCGGGCTTCGAGTAGTAAGAAGGTCGTATCTTATGTACATAATAAAGGAAGAAAACAAACATAAATAAGCTTATGCCTACGACAATGAGTGAATTGCACTCGCTGGACGCATGGCAAATGTACCTAATTTTTTTATTTAAAAAAAAAATCCATCACTGTCAATTAAAAATAGCTTTGAAAAATTTCCGCCGATAAAATTAATTCATTCTTTTAGAAAACCGGTGACGAAATAAATTGTGAAAATAGATTTTTACCTTGCATGATCTTAGATAGTGAAAGACTGTTGACGAATAGGTTAGCTTGTAGACTCTGCTGTAGGTGAAACAAGTAGACTAGAAGGAACCTGCTATGATGGGGATGAGGATGATGATGGTGATGATTAATTGTTGTAATGTTAATGTCAATATTCGAATTCAAGGTTGTTGGTGTGTGAAATCGATTTTTCGGCTTTGGGAAGGTCAAATTTTTTGGCAAAATGCATCCTCTTGTAGTTTGTGCGGTTCTTCTTGAATAACTCTTTTTTAATGAGAATCTATAGCACGTGTCAAGTTTAGTTTAATATTATACTTAAGAATTTGTTATGTATTCATTCATACTGTTAGTGATTGTGCTTGTGCTTGACTAGACACCTCCTAATTTGCATACAGATTTTTGTTTTATATTTATTTTCTTAACAGGTGCCAACTTTGTGATTGTAATGAATGAATACGTAATTTTAATTATGTATGAACATTAAGATTAAAAGACCTGAATCATTCAATTATTAGTGATAGTCTTAACCGATAGATGAATCTTGAGCCATGTCTTTTTTCGAAATTTAATAAGTGTGAAGATATACGTTTTAAGATCTAAAAGTTCTAATACTTCTAACTTAAAGTATCCAGGTTTTAACAAAGTGATACTATTTTTTTTTAACAAAACACGTTTTGGCAATCCGGAGTCTTTTGAAATTGACTTTTGAAATTTGGCCTTAGCATGTTTTAAAAATTTGCATTTCCAAAAACAAAAATAAAACTTATTTGAAAAAAATAACATCACACAATTAACGGTATTTTAATTTTACTCTCTTGAAGTAACTCATTTGACATTTTAACTTGCTTTTATTCATTAAAAAAAATGTCTGCCACCCTCAAAATTATGACACGTCAAAGTATGTACAACGTCTCAAAAGTCTCCAACGTAATCATTTGGTCAGTCTAAATTTCTCGGATCCGTTTCCGTTTTCTCCGAAGGATAAACATTTTTTTTTATAAAAATTTCTCAATTCTGTTTTCAAACATCTGAGAACAGGGGCCCTACTATGTAACTTGATTCTACAATGAAATTGCTCGAATTCGAAAAATTAGTACTATGTATCTATTTGACTACTTTCGAACCAACGAGAATCGAATAGTTCTAGTAGTGCCAACTATATTCTTATGAACTTTCGAATAAACGAGGAACTAGGGAAAAGGTAACTCAAAAGTAGAATTCAAAACAAGAAAAATCGAAAATAATCACTGTACATCAAATGTGTTTGCGAGCAAAGTTTTTTTTTTTATCAAAGTGTAAGTAAAATGTAGAATATGAGTTCCATCTACCACCAAAATTACACCGGGAATTCGTGATTTTTACCAGAAATAGCATTTGGACCTTCGTTTCTCTTCTTCATTCATTTCAAAGCTCAACATCAGCGGGCACATGACATTTTCGAATGGAGTCAAAACGTCGGCAAGTATTTTTGATATGGTTTGCTGTGCAATTCCAGCGGTATTGCCACCACCGATTTGGTTTTGGTAACCTCAAGTTGCCAAAGAATCCAATGCTGCTGATAACTTAACAGCATTTTGTCTTCTTCGATTCGGATGATATGGTGTTAAGTAGAAACATAAATCTGTCTTTGGAAAGATGATAGCTCTTAATAAACTAAATCAAAAGTATATATTTTTCATTAAGAATGCGTTTAAATATTTTATCGTATATAAAGGGCACTTTTTTAAAAGCTATAGGAAAATTTTCTAAAAGAAACACATACAATTCAGAAAAATGCATGACATTTTTATTTGAATCGATAGTACGGTCCATATAATTTAATGTTTGAAGATTATTTCATGTAAATGTTGACCTTGATTGCCCCTCAAATGGTCCAACCGCTTAGTCCAATTTTGACATACTCTTTCCAACATTTCGGCCGGTATCTCACGAATAAATGCTTCAATGTTTTCGTTCAATCCGTCAATTGAATCGGGCTTGTTTGTTTAGGCATCAGCTTTAACATAGTCCCACAAAATATAGTTTAAAAGCGTTAACTCGCACAATCTATTCGGTTAATTGACAAGTCCCGAACCAGAAATAAGTCCATTGTTGCGCGTGCTGTGTGGCATGTGGCATCGTCTTCTTGAAAACACAGTTCCGTTACAATTCGCATCATCTGTGAAGAAGTACAGTTCAGCTTCAATGGGTCGATTAAACTGACTATGAAATGGAAGAAGCACGCGATGAACTTTCTTAACAGAGCACGCATTTTGGTAATGAAAATCAATAATTTGCAAGCACTATACGTTTGTAAACCTATTCATGGTTAAATTATAAACCAAATTGAAGATGTTTGATAGTGAAACAAAACACGAAACGTACGTCAGCTGTTTAAAAAAGTGTTGCCAAAAAGATAATAGCTTTAAAATCACCCTTTATATGTACAAATCTTTTCTCACTCAGCTCCAATATTTTGGAATTATCTCTAATTCTTCTATTATTTGCACGTACCGATCTTCATTTCCTTGCAAATTAAACCAAATTCCGCAGGTGTTCATTTTTGTAATAATTTTTCTTGTCCAAAAATTTGATGTTTTTTCTGTTTTGTTTTTAAAACTGTCAAACAACTCGATACTCGTTCAAAAGTAAATTTTTTTTAAAAACAAGTTGGTATAACCGGCGTCCTACGTAGAACGGTTTGAAAATTGAAAGTAGAATCGGAAATGAGTTTCGAATAGAATCAAAAGTAGAATCGAGTTACATAGCAGGGGCCCAGAAATTTTATGATTCGTTTTCTCAAAAATTCTCTATGGCACAAAATTAAAAAGAGGAATAGAAATGCAGAGATAATTTGATACTTCATTTATCACTACCTTCAGTTGGTCGTCCAAAATCTACAAAAAACATTATTGTCTACAAAACATTTCTCATGCCAGCTTTAAGTCAAACTCAACCCTTTTTTTCAGTTTTTACATTTGACCCTTTTACATAAAACATCAAATAGAATTGTGCAGAAAATAAATACATCGCAGTGTGAAAAGTTTAGCTTTTAGTTAAATGAAAAATTATGATAAGCTGTCATTTTGACATAAGTGGAACCGTCTTATCAAGGGAGATATTTCTTGTCTAACTTTCATTAAGTTGCCTTAGTTGTAGTACTCGTGGCATGATTTTTAGTGCGTTGGACTGTCATGCCAGAGTTTTTGGGTTTGATCCCTGCTTATGCCATCTAAAGTTTTTTTCACGGGTACTGCCTCTTGAGGGGAATTGACAAATTTTCTAAGAGTAATAATTCTTATCATGAAAAGTGCTTTCTAAATTAGTCGTTCGGATTCGGCTTGAAACTGTAGGTGGTCCTCTCCATTTCAGAGAACATTACTCGCACACAAGTGTGGTTGAGAGTCGTAAGTTACAAGGCCCTCATTCTCAACAGACTGTTGCGCCTATTACTTTTTTTTTATAGTTGGAAGGTGATTTTTGGCACTGGGTGCTCAGTCCATTATGTCGCCCAATGAATAGTAAATTTTTTTTTTTTGTATATCAATCTTCTGCTCTGTCAAACTGATTAAGAAAAATTTCAAAAATCTGAGAAATATACATACATACATACATAAGCTGGTCAACTATTAAACTTTACATTTCGATTCGCATTTTAAATCTACGAACGAAATTCTCTTGTTTTGGGAATCAAAGTCAGAAAGGTTTTCTGGTTATCAGATAAAAACGACATAAGTAAAGTTCTTTTATTCAAAAACAATAGCACAAACCATTTTGTACCTATGCACAATTATTTTGGGATAGACTTTTGATTCGGGGTGCAGATAGTTGCCCTCTAGTGATTGCATGTTTTATTTTCTGTTGCAGCAAATTCTATATTTACCCAAACATACATACATATGTACATAAATGTTATCAATTACAAAAATGTTCATACATATGTATGTATGTACATATGTACATAGGTTGATTATTGAAGTTAATGAAATAAATTGCAGTTTGATCGATAATTACAGAACTTCAAACATATGACAGTTGAAGAAGAGAGTTTCAAATTAATTTAAAGGTATTTCAAGGCTCTGTTTTGTTTGTTTTTTAAATAGAAAACTGCTAGCAAAATTATTAAAATAGGATTCCAGCATATAATGCCAGGGTAAGAGGTACTATTTTCCTTCTAGGTAATCAAATCACAAATGCCAAATGAGATGTCAGGTACCCATTACACATTTTTTTGGTTTTTAGTAGGTTAAAAGCTTAAAAAATATAGAGAACAGAACCAAATTATGGTAAAAGCGAAAGGCCATGTTTATAAATGAAATTTGATGACCCATTATTCCATTTGACTAACCAATGTTATTTATACACAATCCTATTTTCCAATTGGATTTTCTATAAATAAAATAAATCAATTTGTTTATTTTATATTTTAAATCTAGCAAAGGAAAATTTTTAATACTCTAGTTCATAACTTATGTCACTTCAGAAATTGTATTTGCTACCTGAACGTGTCTCCTTGAAATACCTTAGGTTGAATTCAGCCAATTTAAAACGCTTAAGAGTAATCCCAAATTCAACAAAAACAACTTTTTTTTATTTCAGCACACAGCACGAACTCTGTCAACAAAATTGGACATATATTAGATAAAACATTTAATATATGGCTATAATTTATTTGTATTACTTATACTTCTGCATTCTTAGAAATATAAACAACATTTCTTATAGAAATTCACAAAAAAAATAAATTTTTCAATTGAATTTCTGAATTGTTATTCTTTTACATGACAAAATGAATGACTACGAAATTTCTTGGAAATCTTCAATCCTCAACTGGCAATCCAAAAAGTCAATTTATAAATATATTCGTCCTAAAGAACCCACATTTTCCTGATTTTCCTTATGATAAGTAGTAAGAAAAAATTTAGACTCTTTTCAATCTTTTTAAATAAATTCAAAATTGTACACTTGGGCGTATACGTACTTTTTTGTTTATAAATATTTAAATGAAAACTTAGTTATACTTGATTATTTCTTGACTTTCAGCAAACACAGATCCTGTGTCTTCAAACTAAAAATTGATACAAATTAAATTTCCTTGCGTCAACGAGAACTTTCTTTTCAGGAATATATTTCAAAGAAAGCCATAAATTGCAGAAATGCATTTATTCAGTATTACTCATCACATCACCTAGAGTCGTTTAATCTCATTTTATTTGATTTTAATTTGTTATAACATTGTGCAAAGCAATTTAAAAGCTTCGTTTCTACAAAAAAAAATTATTTAGATCATCTATCAACGTTAATAATAATTTGTAGGTATAATTTAATTTTCGTAGTCTTTCTTTTTGCTCGTAAAATAAATTTGCACTTTAAACCGTTTTTATACTCACAACGAAATTGCATGATAGCCTTGATAAAATGATCGTTTACAAATTGAATAATTTGGTTTAAAATTCAATGGTTGTGTAGATAAACTACAGCTACACAGTAAAGATGATGCAGAAAATAGAATTATCTTAAAAAGCTTGCGTTGTGGCAGTTTGTACTTAAAAAGAATACCTAGGCAAGTTCATGGCCGTTGCAAATTTTGAGGGCCTTTTTCTAAAAAAAAGGACAACATTTGGTCACTTTTTATTTCATAAATATTTTACATATTAAATTTGAATCACAACACGAGTTATTAGTTCAGAGCAAGTTAGTAACCCTTCAAATTTTTACAACTAGCTTTATAGCATTTTTCAGAGCTAATTAAAGAACTAGTCTGACAAGTTATAAAATACATAGTTCATAGTATCCAAATGGTTGGCCTGCATTGGGAATTCCTTTTAATCTGATAAATTTTCAAAATACTCTTTAAACTTTATGAAGCCTAATGAACCTTGTCCAAACTATTTTTAACATTTTATCTATTTTTGATTCTTTTTGCAGGTGTCATCTGGATGTTGGCAGGTCCAATCCCAGGAGCTGGACATGTTATAAACCTTTTTTTGAAAGCTGGTAAAAAATACAAACTTATTTCAAACAACAGTTTGCGTCCTGACGAAGAGTATTTGAGTTTGTTAGCAGAAATGGGAGTTAAAGATATTGGCACTGTAAATATAATGTTTTCCAAACACCCATACACAATTATTTCACAGAGATTTTGTATTTTTTAGAATGATATTGTTCATCCAGTGAAGACAATTGGAAGATATTTACAAAAATACAAACCTGGCCAACCTGTTTACTCCATGGGATGTGATATATTCAACGAATATCTCCGAAAGTCAGGAATTGAAGTTCAAACTTTAGTAAGTTTTCTTTTTTTAAATAAAATCTGAGTTTTGATTTTAACTTTTGATTGTTTTAATTTTAAAGGAATCTCGAGATGATTGGACTTTTCAACTTCTCTCAAAATCATTGCAACCAGTTAAGCCAGTCGGTGCAGTTGTCTTCGACTTGAGTCTGAATATGACTTACGCAGGTCTAGTTCACGCTCAACAGCATTTAAAAAAGAATCCAAACACAGACTTTATTGTCGGCGCCACAGATGAACATGCTCCAGTATCCAAAGATTTGGTGGTTATTGGACCATCTGGATTTATTCAGCTTTTGAAAGAGAATACTGGCAAAGAGCCCATTGTTTTGGGCAAACCCGGTCCATTGTTGGGAAATTTCCTCAAAGAGCATTTTCAAATAAAAGATCCGAAACGTGCTATTTTCTTTGGAGACGCCTTGCAACAGGATATTAAATTTGGCATTTCATGTGGTTTTCAGACACTTCTGATGCTCTCTGGAGCAACAACAAAACAACAGATGCTTGCTCTGCCAGAAGAATTAAAACCAGACTATTATGCAAATGGTATTGAAGATTTGAAGGCATTATTTGAGCAACAAAAGTAGACTACTATCTAGATTAAGACCAAAAACAAAAACAAAACCAAACTACATTAATATTCGTACAAAACCACAGAGAAAGTATTTTTTAAATAAATGTTGAATGAATGATGTGAAGAAGGAAAACTATATTGTGTATGTAAAATTGTAAAATGAAACATAAAAGTGAATCTGTTAATTTTAGTTTATTATTATTTATTAAGCAAGAATAAATCTTACACAAATAGCTGTGCTTCATGTTGAATGTTAAAACAATTTTTGTGTTTAATTTTAAATAGAAAACTGCAAACAAATTTTAAAAAATAGGATTACAGCATATAAGGGCAGGATTAGAGGTACTATTTTTTTTCTAGGTATTCAAATGACAAATGCGAAAGTGAGATGTAATGTACCCTTTACATATTTGTTTGACTTTAAGCAGGTTGACAGCTTAAAAAATATAGAAAACACAACTAAATCATGATAAAAGCGAAAGGCCATGTTTATAAATTAAATTTGAAGAATCATTATTCCATTTGCCTAGCCAATGTTATTTTCACACAATCCTATTTTCCAATTGGAGTTTCTTTAAATAAAATAAATCAATTTATTTCGGTGTTCTATTGGGAAAAATAAATCATAGGGTTTATTGGCAAGTTTGGATTTCAAAAATATGTTTTCTTTTTCGAAGCCAAATTAATACAATATTGAAAAAAGGTTTTTTGAAACTACGTTGGTGATTTTTCTTGTTAAAGCAAATTGTGTAAGTGTATAACTGTCAAATTTTCATTCAAGTTTTTTTTTTGGTTTATGTACTTCAAAAAAAGAAAAAGTGCATATGTATGTATTTCAAAAACATCATCCATACTTGTTTTATTTTGAGAATTAAATACTTCAAATTTTTTTCTTAACAATGTTTCTGTGGTGGTCACCCTGTGACCTGAATACTAAGTAACAGCAGACTTTAATGTGACACCTAGATTTTATGTCTGTCAGAGACACGTGTCAACTAGAGTTTTTTGGCATTGGTGATAATCCAAGAAGAAACTGACAATCCAATAGAACCTGAATTATTAAATACTCAAAGCATATTTCAATTCAATAAGTATTTTAAATAAAACAACAACATTTTGGTGACGAGCGAAAAATGAACGAAACTGCGATGTCTAATATCAACCATATGTCGTCACAAACTTTCGGCAAATTAGGGTCTTTTCAGCCATCAATGGCCCGGAATAATTACAAAGAACGAATGGAGTTTTATTTTGAGGCCAATGGCATATCTAACTACGGATCAATGAGAGCAATATTTGTATTTTGTGTTGGGAAGCCTACATATGAGATAATCCGTTCTTTACTTACACCACAGTTTTTATAAACGAACTAAGCAAAAATGACATCAGTTAAACTGACAGATAAAATTTAAATTGGGCGCATTCACATCGCTAGTAATTACGTTGTCAAAATTCAACTATCTTTGTGAATGCAAAATTGCATTACAAAGCTAGTCAATCCGGAACTGTCATATTTATGACAAATACAAATATATAAAATAAGAAACATTTGTGTTTTCAGAACTTTAAATATATTTTTTTCTTTTTAAATTCAATTAAACTAAATTTAAGATAAAATATGATTGGTTTATATTGGTATTTAAATACCGAAAGACTCATTTCATTTTGAATACTTGTGTCCTTACCGAGCAGCTGATTGTGAAACGTCAAAACCAGTGTAAACTTACTTTGTAGTCGAAATTTGTACACTATGTCAGAAGGGGAAATTTTAACTACGTTTGTAGTTAGATTTAGCCAATCAGAATCCTTTGACTAGCTTATTGAATGCGACCATTAACATTACTACCAAGAATTTATGTTTTTGTAATTACTTTTACATCCTGAAAATTGTAACAGTACTTAACTAGAGTTGAATGTACTTTAACTGAATTTCAATTTTTATGGAGGAATGACATTTTAGCAGATTTGGAAAATAAAAGTTAAAATAAAATTACTCGAGTGTTGAAAGTTAAACGTTTTTTTTATTATTTAATGAACTAGAAATAATTTAAAATCACCTAAATGTCCAATACACCTTGATATGTTACCTCCTTTTTCGTAAGTATTTTAACTCAATTTAAATTTAAAATTGAATTCAATTGACAAATTGCTAAAGGGTGACAGTAAAGATAAACATTCAATTTCTTTGTCAATAGAATTATAATTTCCATATTCTTACCAACAACAAAAAATAGAACTTATAGCATCCTCATGTTTTATTTTTCACACTCAAAAATATCATTTAAACTATTTAAATAATTTTCTATGTAAAGTTCAAATGAAAATATGTAAGTTGAGGAAAGATCTCAGTAATTATACTTAGAGGCCGTTTCTATGAATATAGTTAATACAGTCAAACTTCTTTATAACGAACCTTCAAGGAGACAAAAATATGGTTCGTTATAAAGAAGTTTTATGAAAAATTCGTTATATAGATTTTTTTAACATTGCAAATGTTCTTCTATATGTATTTAAAAAAAAAGTATACAAAAAAACTCACTTTAAAAAAATATGTGTCTTTTTATTATTTAATTAAGAAAATATCAATTTTCGATTGCACATGAAGAGTTTTGATTTTTATTTTATTATAAACATTTTCCAATTTAGTAAGGTGAAAATATGCATCATCTGAGGTTTCATTTCTTGTTTTAATAAAACTTCGAATATTATTAAATGCAGCTCTCATATCATTTTCGTTGGGTTTTTCGAAAAAATTAGATTTCAGCATTGTCATCTGATGAGCCATTGGCTTCTGTTTGAACTTTCTTCGACAAACTTTAAAATTTTGCATTTGTCTGCAACATTTTTTTTTCTTTTCTCCACTTTTAACTTTTTTAATCATCGTTAACTTCTCTGATAGCGAAATAGCTTTACACTTTAACATTTTGGCAAGAATTTTGAATATGAATTTTGATATGCATAAAATTTCTGCTGCACATCTTTAAGAAAATTCCTTCCAAAAATGGGAGTTCCCTTTTAAAATAAGGAATACCAATCGTAGTAAACTTTGTTTTCGAAATTGAAAATTGACATTTCGTTATAAAGAAACAATTTTGCTTTCGGGCCATAAAATTAGTTCCTTATAAAGAAAGTTTTTTTTATAAAGAACCTAATTCGTATGGGATATTTCTAAAGGGGAAGGGGAATAAAATGAAATTCGCTATAGAAAGAATTACGTTATAAAGAAGTTTGACTGTATATGGATGAGGGTGGCTCTAAATTTATTTATTTAAGAAATATTTTGTTCACATTGAAAAAAAAAGCGACGGTTCACTTTTGAATCATGTAAAGTTTTAGAAAATCGTATGGTAGGTTTTTGAGTTATTGAAGCACGAACTTGGAAAATATGCACTGTGAAAATTCACCATTAAAGCTTCATAAGTGACAGCTGAGCCGGCTATTTAAAATGCAACCTGTTATTGGTAAACCTTTTCTTAGACTCTTCCCCAAGAACCACCCCATTCTCAAATATTTCTTACCTTAAGCTACTAGCTAGTATTGTAGTATTGTTTAGTGTAGCCTGAAGGTACTCGTATGTACCTATGAAGTTACGTTTTAAGTTGATTGGCTTTAGGCAGAAGCTGTATGTGATAATTTTGTTTTATCAATTTTAAGCAGTATTTTTGGATTTGACTAACTTCAAATTGAATGTTCAAGATATTTGGTGTGTTTGTTTTTTTTTTTTATTCTATTTGGTTAACGTAACAGTTCAGGTATTGAACCAAGTTCTTGTTCTTAAATTTTTTCAGATTAAGTAGTAAGTAAGTGCTCTGACAATTTTTGATATAATGCTGTGAGAAAAATATCTTTCAAATTAAATTTTTATATCAACACAACAATTTCAAGTTGGCAGTGCTGGCATTTGACACCTGTCAAACTCATCAGTTATTTGAAGTTATACTTGAATGTTTGATATTTATAAAGGATCTATAATGGATTGCTTAATAATCGAACAATGCCTTAAAATCATTCAAACTTACTACAAAGTGTTGACTTATTGTTTTCCCGAAGTTCACAGAAATTGAATGTGTCGTACAAATTCTTTCGTTTCCAATATGGAATTTCTATTTTAGCAGGTAATTCTACTTCGAATGGATTTTCAAAAAACAGTAACACTTTCAAGTTTTTGTTTTTGACAGCTTAGGTTAGGTTAGGTTAAAATGGCTATCCATGGTGGAATCGGACACGCTTAGACCAGTTTAATAGCCCATTGTGATACCGCATAAATCTTAAGACTTCTTCCTAAGCTCAATGGAACCAGTTTGAGTCCCTTACGAAATGTGAGAGGCTGATTATGCTGATATGATTTAGATTTTTAAAGAAGAGTTCTCCTAGGTAATTCTTGCGTTTTTGAGCTAGAGCAGGGCGTGTACAGAGATGGGGAAAAAATGTTTCCTAATTTTCCTCGTTCATACAGCTTCTGCAAAATTCATTTGGGAATAGGCCGGTTAAACACCTACTATCAAGCTTATAGGCGATCTGCTTAGAGATAGTAAGCACGTTGATCGATTTACATCTTATGATGTTGTTCCACCTGGTGTTTGCCTTCTTCATAGCGTCTTGTATTAGACACAATTTACAAGTAACTATTGATATGCCAGCATTTGCCAAACGTGGTAGGATGGACTGCACTGTACCGTTCCTGGCGAGTTCATCTGCCTTACAGTAACCTGGAATTGCTCTGTGGCCCGGGACCCAGAAAAGATGAACATTAAACTGTTGTGCCATTTCCGTTAGAGATGATTGACAGTTATGGACTGTTATAGAGTTTGTAGAGACAGAGTCCAGAGATTTGATAGCGACCCGACTTTCTGAGAAGATACGGATATCAGATGTTGATATCACGTTTTCTTTAAGCCAGGACAATACTTCTTTTATCTTTGACAGCTTATGAAACCCAACAAATTTGGATCATCCTGATTATGAGAAAAAGTTCTTACAGGAA
This sequence comes from Eupeodes corollae, assembly GCF_945859685.1. Classification (NCBI taxonomy): domain Eukaryota; kingdom Metazoa; phylum Arthropoda; class Insecta; order Diptera; family Syrphidae; genus Eupeodes; species Eupeodes corollae. Next base: position 25,722,873 of record NC_079148.1, on the reverse strand, counting down.
TACTTGGATCGATAATAACCGAGTGTTGATATTGTATTCCATGTGGTGACTTTTCCAGCCAACCAAAAAATTTGAATTATATGAACGAATGAAAGCTTAACTTTGCCGAAAATTAATTTTTAACATATTTTCGGAAATGGCAACTTGACAAGATAACGAAAACATCAGACAGGCCTTGGAACATTTTAATTGTTATTATTTTCTTATATGACAAAGGGCGTGGTTATGGGTGGATTTTATTAAATACACTATTTGTTTCTGCTTAAAAATGCAGTCTTTAAAATGTTTTCCAATTGGAAATTAGAACTTATGCTTTTTAATTTAGAATGCAAAATTGAAGCTAATGTAGAATTAACAAGTATGTACATTTCAATGTCACATAGGAAGAGGGTACTAATGAGATGCAATGTGTAAAGAGTATCACTTAATGTCCACAATTGTCTATACAAATATCTTCAAAAACACGAATATATGAAAGACCTACTCGTTTATTTTGTATAAAGCACATTCTACACGTATATTCAGTGTAGACTATATATATATTTCCAGATGAAAGATTGTTCGTCAACGTCAACTGCGCGTCCATGACGAAAGTGGAAACATCGTCGGCGTCGCTTCAGTTTCACATTTAAAAGCAATATAGCTAAGTTATCAATTGTAGTTGGTGGCGCTACTGATGCTGTTGTTGGATTTTTATAAAAGGTAATACAAAATTGCAACAAAATAAATAAACACCCTTTCCTACCCTAAAACCAAAAGAATATCCACTTACTTTCTATGTATATGCATATGTATGTACCTATACTATATTAAACGGTTTCTGTTTTACTATGATGATGATGGTTTAGTTAGTTTGCTTATGGGGTTGGTGTCGGTTACGGGAGCTATAAATTAAGATAATTTCACGCGAGTCAATATTTAGAGAACAAAATAATGTATTAATTTTCCTTGTGACAAACATTTTGAAAACAATTCATTGCTATTTTTAAATTGTATGAAAATGGAAGGTTCAAAGGTGAGATTTTGATTAGACTTCAAAATATCCAAAATTTAAAAGTTGTCTAACAGAACAGAGTTTAGTGCATTGGACTTAAGTCAAGTTGTGTATAGTGCCAACATGGTATTCAAAATAAAGTTAAATAACTTTAAGAGTATTTTGAGAAATTTAAGTTTTCAACACAAAAGTGTGGGTATTTAATTATTTAAAAAATAAATAAATCTTATTAAAAAAAAAGAATTGCAAGAAGTAATTATTAACTCATGTAAATAACATTTCTCTCCCTTGCTAAGGAAGCTTTTGACAATAATTTGTGAAAACAAAACTTTACAGCATCGGTGAGAGAAAAAATACAAACCAAGATTAATTAACAAATTTTGCAATTAAATTTCGAATGTTTTCGTGTGAAAAAAAATTTAAGCATCTCAAAAACGGTTTTTATATTATTGTATTTTATTTGGTTCATAAGTTTCTGAGAAAATTTAAAAACTAAATCACAGTTCTTTTTCAAGCTCCTCCCTGGAGCAAAACAAAATTATAAAAATGCATCAGGCCGTTCAAAATAAAAACGGTTTTTGAAATGTGTTACTACTGCTTTTATTTTTAAATTTATAAGAGAGTCTGGAATGCGACACACACTGATAACTTTTCATACCGTCTGTAGATTTGTTTTGCTTAAAACTTTAACAAAATATTCAAAACAATATTTTGTGTGAGATAAATAATTTGAATTCAATATCATTCTTTGTTCTTCTAACAATTGAGTCAAAAATCATTTCTTATTAACTTCCCATAGAAAGTTGTTGTAATAGGTCCGATTTGTCAAATTAAAATTTTTGACATTTCTCGACGTTTCAAGGTCCCTAGAGTCAAAAGAAAAGATTTTTAGAAAGATGTCTGTGTGTGCGTGTGTACGTACGTTCGTACGTCCGTATGTCCGTACGTTCGCGACTTTTTTTCGTTGTCCATAGCTCAAGAACCAGAAGAGATATCGACTTCAAATAAGTTTTGTTATATAGATGATAATGCAGAAAGATGCAGAAAGGGCTCTCAAGAAAATTGCGTGGGCTGTTTTTTTACAATAGCAGTTTAAAAAAAGGTGAACACTTTGGTTAAACTTGAATTAAATTTTATATAATATACTGTAACGTGATACCAAACAAGTATATTTTATGAAAAAAAAAATCCAATTAACGGTTTTTCATAAATCAAAAAAACTGAAAAAAATTTGTCACCTCCTAAATTTTACGAATACAAAATGATTTTATATCAAAAACAATTTTGTGCAACAAAAATTAAGTTTTTAAAATCTGGTAAAATTTTGAGAAAAATCGAATTGACAGTTTTTTTACAAAAAATAAAAACCTAAACAAAAGAAATAAATAAAGTTGGTATTGATTTTCGATTCAAATATCTTTTCAAAACTTTGAGATATTGGCTTTAAACTATTTTTATCTTTAAAAAAATATTTTTGTCAACACTCAGTAAAATTTTAAGGAAAATCTAATTGACACTTTTTCTTACAAAAAATAAAAACCTTACAAGAAAACAATACCAAAACTTAGTAAAAACTTACTTACGACTCAAAAGCTTTTAAAAATGAAAAATATTGTCTTCAAACTCTTTTTATTTCATAGGAAATGTTGTTTTCGATATTCAGTAATTTTTTTAAGAAATCTAACAGTCCGTTTTTTCATAAAAAAAATAAGCAAATTCGATAAAAATTGATGTTCGGTTTTTGATATCTCTCAAATTTATCTCGTTCATCCAATTTGTACAAATTTAAGAAATGCTACTAAAATTGCTAACATTTTTTTTCGACTAAAAATCTATTTAACAAAACTGGATTTTCAAACTAAACTTTTTCTTTTTTTTGAAAAATATTGTTGGTAATTTTAATTCTTTTAAAAATAGTTCAACCAAACACGAAACTATACAAACTTTTAAGCAAGACAAATAGATGGGATAGGAAGTTATCAGTGCGGGTCGCACCCAGCCTCTTTTCAGTTGTTTGTTGTTTTTGTACGGTTTCGTGTTTTGTTAAAAAAGTTGTCAACTTAATTTTTATTAAAAAAAGAGGCTGGGGTGCGACCCACACTGATAACTTCCCATCCCGTCTGTCGATTTGTCTTGCTTAAAAGTTTGTCTATATGTACTCGTATCAGTTTTTACCAAAGTTGAGAAGTTGTAGATTTTATTTATTTATGAAAAAACGAACTGTTGGATTTTTATATAGAAATTAGTGAATATCGAAAACAATATTTTCTGTGAAATAAAATAAGTTTGAAGCCAATATTTTTAATTTTTGAAAAGCTATTCGAGTCGAAAGTAAATTTTTACCAAGTTTTAGTATTGTTTTTTTTTTTAGAGTTTTATTTTTTGTAAAAAAACCGTCAATTCGATTTTTTTCAAAATTTTATCGAATGTTGAAAACAATATTTCTTATAAGATAAAATTAGTTTGCATCCAATATTTCAAATTTTTGAAAAGATATTTGAGTCGAAAATTAATTTTTACCAACTTTTATAATTTTTGTTTAGGTATTTATTTTTTGTAAAAAAAAACTATCAATTCGATTTTTTTTTCAATTTTTCAGAATGTTGAAAATATATATTTTCAATATTTCTTATAAGATAAAATAAGTTTGAAGCCTGAATTTCATTTTTTTGAAAAGATATTTGAATCGATATACAATTTTTACCAACTTTTGTTAATTAATTTTCGGTTTTCATTTTTTTTGTAAAAAAAAACTGTAAATTCCATTTCGTTAAAAATTTGACTGAATGTTGACAACAATATTTTTTGAAAGAAAAAATTAAATTAAAAGCCAATATCTCAAAGTTTTGAAAAGATATTTGAGTCGAAAATCAATTTTTACCAACTTTGAGTAATGTTTTTTTTAGATTTTTATTTTTTATAAAAAAAACGGTCAATTCGATTTTTCTCAAAATTTTATGAGATGTCAAAAACATTATTCTCCATTGCACAAAATTGTTTTGAGATGAAATCATATTTTAGTCGTAAAACTTTGGAGGTGAAACATTTTTTTTTTCAGTTTTTTTGAATTATAAAAAAAACTGTTAAATGGATTTTTTTCAAAAAATATATTTCTTTGATATCACGTTACACTTTATTATATAAAATTTAATTCAAGTCTCTATCGTTTTTGGTTCGTAGGATATTTAGGGTTAACCAAAATGTTCACTTTTTTTTAAACTACTATGGTAACAAAAACCACCCACGCAATTTTCTTGAGAGCCCTTTCTGAATCTTTCTGCCTTTTTATCTGTATAACAAAATTTATTTGAAATCGACATCTCTTCTGGTTCTTGAGCTATGGAAGACGAAAAAAACGTCGCGAACGTACGGACGTACGAACGTACGTACACACGCACGCACAGACATCTTTCTAAAATTCTTTTATTTCGACTCTAGGGACCTTGAAACGTCGAGAAATGTCAAAATTTTCAATTTGACAAATCGGACCCATTACAATAACTTCCTGCAGGAAGTTAAAAATAATAGCAATATCTTACATATATATTTAAATAGTTTGATTTGAAAAACTATAAGATTTTAAGTCGAAAACCGTTTTTAACTAATTTTGTTTAGTAGCTACTTTTGTGGATTTTAATTTTGATGAAAAAACTGACTGTTAGATTTGTATAAAAATTGTACTTAATATCGAAACAAATATTTTCTATAAGATAAAAGTTTTAGTAATGTTTTTTTAGGTTCCTATTTTTTATTAAAAAAAAACTTTCAATTGATTTTTTTTTCAAAATTTGACTCAATATTGAAAACAAAACTTCTTATAAGATGAAGTTTGAAGCCAATATCCTATAGTTAAGAAAAGATATTTCAGTTGAAAATCAATTTTCACTAAGTTTTAGTAATGTTTTAATTGTTTGTAAAAAAAACTGTCAAATTTATCTTTCCCAAAATTTTAATGAATGTTAAAAAATATATTTTTCAAAGATAAAATTATTATGAAGCGAATATCTTAAATTTTTACCAACTTTTATTAATGTTTTCTAGGTTTTTATTTATTTGAAAAACAACTGTTTATTGGATGTTTCTCAAAATTTTACCACATGTCAAAAACGTTATTCTTCTGTGTATACAATTATTTTGGAGATAAAATAATTTTTGTTCGTAAAATATTCGAATTGAAAATTATTTTTTGTTCAGTGTCAAAAAAAAGTTCGGTATCACGTCACAATATATTATAAAACAATTTAATTCAAGTCTGTAGCGTTATTGGTTCGTAAGATACTTTGGGTTAACCAATTTGTTTACTTTTTGTTTTTAAATTGATTTGGTAAAAAAACCAACCACTCATTTTTTTAGAGTCCTTTCTGCATCTTTCGAAGTCGATATCTCCACTGGTTCTTGAGATATGGAAGAAGAAAAAAGATTGAACGTATGTACACTACCGGTCAAAAGTTTGAGACCACCTCTGAAATTTGAGAAATATCGAGTTTTAACCCCTAAACTGAAGTTTTAGGAAAAAAGTTAATATGTGAAAAAAGTGACTAGTTGTAAATGATAGAAAAATATAAATTAGTTTTGTACTAAACATAAATTATTTATTTTAAAAAAACCAATAAAAGCTCTAAATTGAGTTTTCATAAAAAAAAAACCCTTTAAATTCAATATTTTTTTTTACAATTCTGGGCAATCTTTTTACAAGGTTTTGTATTTTTTCTTGTGGAATATTATTCCAGCATTTTTGTAGAGTTTTCCAAAGAGCAGATTATTCCGATGTTATGTGGTGATTCCGGACATTTCTATCAAGCTCTTCCCATAAAAGCTCAATGGGGTTAATATCTGGAGACTGCGGTGGCCATACCATTACTTTTAGAATTTCTTCATCTTCTTTTTTGTTTCAGGTATCCCATTGTCTTGCTGGAATACAAAAACCTTCACCGATTAATCGGAGTCCAGATACCAAAACGAGGTCTTCCAATATCGTTTTATAGACTTCTTTATCCATTCTTCCGATCACTCGTGTTAGATCTCCTACTCCATCGAAGGAAAAACATCCCCACATCATTACTGAACCGCCTCTATGCTTTACAGTTGGGACCAAACAGTCTGGTAGCATCTTCTGTTCAGCACTGCGCCTGACGTACACTCTGCGATTTGAGCCAAATATCTCAAACTTGGACTCATCGCTCCATAAGACTCTGTTGAAGTTTTCATCTGTCCAATCCTTATGGGTTTTGGCCCATTCCAATTGTTTTATCATGTTTTGGGGTAGTAGAAGTGGTTTCCGCACTGACACTCGCCCAAAAAGTCCAGCATGCCTTAGCCTTCGTTGTATCGTTGATACAGATAATGGTTCTTCCCGGATTTCATTGATCTCGGCGCGTATTTCTGGTGCTGTTTTATTCCTAGAACGCTTGCTTATTGTGACCTCGGTTTATCCTTAAAACCACCGGTACTAGAGTAACGCTGTATGGTCCTGTGAACTGCTCCTTTGACTTGATAGATCGAGTTTCAATAGTTAATTCCTTAACTTTTTCCATAATTCGCACTTTGTTTACTGGAGAAGATCACAGTCTCGAATAAATTTAAATTGGATCAAACAGAGCATTATTATATACAAAATCCTGAATATGTAGGTATTCAAATTTTACATTTGTTTACCCTTCAATATTACCGCAGTCATAAAAAAATTCCAAATTGAATGTAAAAAGTCATACAAAATAAAAACTATCCAAATACATGCCAAAAAGCCAATACTGGGTTTTTTAACCTTTTCACAAAATTCCTCATAATTTACAGAAAAGGATTAATATCTGGGGTTTTATCACTTGCACCTTTTATGATTGGTCTAAGTTAACAATGCAGGTAAAAAAATCCTATATTCATTCATAAACCCAAGGTACAAATAAAGCAACCCTTTGAAGGTGGTCTCAAACTTTTGACCGGTAGTGTACGTACACACGCATGCACAGACAAATACAAATCTTTTATTTAGATTCTAGGGACCTTGAAACGTCAAGAAATGTCAAAATTTCAATTCGACATATCGGATTGATTGCAATCACTACGAATACAATACTTGTCCTTTAAGTTGCATGTGAAAAATCTGATTGACTGAACTGGTCGAACATATCAAGATTACGATATGACAGTCTTAAAATGATAATTGAAATAAAAGAAGCCATTTTATGGTTTTGGCGTTCCGCAGCCTTACGCGGAGAAGTAGCCTTATGCTGAACTTGTTTTAATATCGTACTATATTGATAAAAATCGTTTTTCAACTTAAAAATGTCTAAAATGGAAAATAATATTGTCTTCGGGAAAATGACGTTATTGACAGCTGACACAAATTTGTAGTTGCAAAATTTAACTGTCAATTTTTTAACCTTAAAATTAATAAAAATTGTGACTGGACTCAATAATGTCAGATAAAGGTTGAGTTTTCAAGAAGACCAATGCGAATACGCCAGGGCGTATCTCTTATTTTAAAACAAAGTTGATGTCTCATCTCTTTTTTCAATTAATATAGCTGTCGTGTTAAAATTCCTTTCGTTCCATTCAACCAAAAGCCTATAAATAATCCTCATTTGTATTATTTCTTATTACAAAGGTCAGCGAAATAATCAATTAATGATACGTTGTATCACGGCATATGTGGTAATTTGTGTTATCTATCAAGAGGAGGCAGGCACAAAATATTTACAACATTGCAAACCCTTCAACAAAATAATAACAAATTAAAACTTCCATTATTTTTAAATAAACACGGGAATAATGCATAAAAACCCTGCATTAAATAAATACTTTAAGAATATATTTTATCTCTAATATTCATTTAATTACTGCTTTTTAAATTATATTTTTATTTATAAACAATTTACATTAAATTAACGATAAAACACATGCGGATATTTAACGATAAAAATATAATATTATTAATTTTAATATATAATTTAAAAAAAGAAAAAAAAATGGGCAAATTGCTCGGCAATGCCACAGTTATGGAAGTGTTCTGAACAGCAAATTTACGAAAATCCGAAGCTAAGCTACAATTTACTTAACCAAGAAATTTTGAAAGTGGCAAATCTTGGGGATGTCGCTGACCTCATTGCAGGCAATGTGTATTGGAAACGACATTGCCTGCCAACCGAGCGTTGGCCCGCCGCCATGCGTCGGGAGTTCGGCGTAACATTCCCAACAAATCTACCAGAGAATTACTGGGCGAACAGGAGTGTGACGGATGCCACTGAGCAGATCTGCAAACACTGAAAAACGGTTCTAGCGATCAATGTTCAGCTACGTGCCATCACAAACAGAAGACACACACTTCCGTCGGACTTGAAAGAAAATGGTATATTTGAATTAACAACCTATCAAAAAATATAATGTGAATTGTATATGAATGAAATTTTATTTAAGAAATTCAATTTTATTCTTACGTTTTTAACATGGTGTGTGTATTTGATGACGGAACAAGAGACATCTATTGGACGAAGGTTTAAAAGTAACAGAAAAACCAACCTTTCTAGTAACGTTACCAATTCGTCTACAAGATGGATTCAGAATTAAATATTTAAATATATTTTAAATTCGAATATGCAAATTGTTAAAGTTTCTATGTGTTGTATTTTGCGAAGCAGTTTTGATTAATTCGAAATTCAATGTCCGATATTATTATTATTTATTAATACATTTTACGTAAACAAGTCATTAAATAATGTGCAGAATCAATATTTTACTTCCATAGGTATATACAAAAATAGCATTTGTAACGAAGTTCATTTTTAAAAATTCGTCTGTATAGTCTAGTCAAATTAGGGTTTCAGCTCGGAAAAATTCCCACCTAGCTGAATTTTGGTACACATCTTTTTTACATTGTTGTTAACAATGTGTAAAAAGTCGACCTCGATATCATGTACGCGTCAAAGGTTATTAGAGATCAAAGGTCACGGAATTAGCCTTTTTTCAATATCTCGTTTTTTATTGGTCTTACAAAAAAAGTCTTAGACACAAATTGTAGAGGAGGTAATTATTTACAAAAATGGTCTTATAACATTTTCACGTCAAGTTGATAGTTTTTCTGTTATAAGGTCAACAAAGTGTACACTTTTAATAAAATTTAATTTTTTTCGCTAAAAACAAGTAGTATTTGCGTTAATATCTCGCTTCATACTGTTTGTACAATAAAAAGTCTCGAACGAAAATTGTAGAGGACAAAATTATCTACAAAATGGTTATACGTATATATATATATATATATCCAATTGCACTTGCGTTACACAAATTTTAATGTTAACCATACAAAATTACAATAATATATAATATTGGTTGGGGGGCAACAGGTTGTACATATATGTACATGTATAGTATTTATAAGGACTAGGTCGACCTTTTTTAGTAACAATAGACGCAGCTGTTTTCGACATTCATATGCCGGACCGGCCCGCTGCAGTAGAAAAGTATTAAGTTGTGTTTGGTCCGTCTTTACGAAATGGGTACTTCAAACGCTACCTTTATCATCGACGGTGGATTTCTTTTGCATCGTGTTATTTGGCATCAAGATGATTCTTTTCAATGTATATTTAATAAATATATTGCATGTTTAAAAAAACATTTTTTTCGACGGTCTGAGGCATTTAGTGAGTCTTTTGAATTTTTTTTAATGAAACAATGAAAGTGAAAAGTTTCTTTCAAATTGATCGAATAAAAACAGATTTATTTCTACATTGATGCAAAAATTATAAAATGTTAATATAGATTCAAAACAAGCTTAAGACTAATTAAAGAAACAGCAATTGAAGAAGTCATACACTCGGAAAACTATTATTGTTGGAGAGGACGTAGATCTCTCAGTTATACTAATAGCACGCCCTCCATATCGCAAAAACGAATTTTTATTTTAAAACTCGGTAAAGGGAAAAAAACACAAAAATATACTCATCAACTAATAGCATAGATCACTACAATTTTGGTAGAGAACATATTTTATTTTTGCACACTGTCACAGGATGCGATACGACATCCACATTTTTTAATGAGGGTTTTAAAACTATTAGAAAATCGTCAAGATCTTCAAAGTGCAGCAGCAGTGTTCAAAAAACAAAATTGATACGTTCAAGACATTTTCATACATGGAATTAAATTTATTTTAGCAATGTATGGTGCCCAAAAACAAGTGGTCTCCATCGATAATTACAGATACACCATGTCACAAAAGTCTGCATAAAATTTCTTAATCATTCTGTTGAAATAAGAGAACGCCTTTTTTTTGTATGCACTTAATGCGTTATAAAGTATTCTAATATTTATAAACAACATAAAATAGTAACATTTTCTTACACACCGCAATAAAATCTAAAATAACTGAAAAGAAATGTCACAAAAGTCTACAGACGATCATGAAATTGGCCGAAAATACCGTTACCTCGAATGAAGGTAAATATTTGCATGATTACTCGCGTTGTCGTGTTTGAGTAACGTATCTTGCATTTTGTTTATTTTTATTTTGGAAGTATTATAAAAACATAAAAAATCAAAATCAAAAATCAGGAAAAAATCGTTTTAAAACTTAAAAACGAAGGAATGTCAATGTAGAAAATGGGGAAAAGCTTGGTTTTATCTAAGGCCTCAGTTCAGACCATCATAAAAAACTATAACGAAATGGGTAACTACGATAGTGGCCAAGAAGTGGACGGCCGAGGAAGTTGGATGATCGGACGATGAGGAAAGTTGTGCGAAAAGTTGTGGAGAATCCACAAGAGAGTGCCATAAAACTTGCGGCTGAACTTCAATCATTTGAAAATATAAGAGTTTATCCCGAAACTGTTGGTCGTGTACTAAAAAGATCTAGTTTGATCTCACGAGTAGCAAGAAAAAAGCCATTGATAAGTTCCAAAAACAGAATTAAACGATTGGAGTACGCCAAAAAGTATGAAAAAATGCAAGACAACGACCCCAAGTATAACTCGTTTCTCGTAAAAGAGTGGCTGCTTTACAACGTTCGATCAAAACTTGAACATCCCCAAAATCGCCTGACTTAAGCAGAAACTTTAAAAAATTACAATAACATCGATTTCAATGCTCAAAATCGTTTTAGCTGAAGAATGGGCCAAAATTTCACCCGAACTTACCCAAAAACTAGCTCTTTCTATGCCATCACGATTAGGAGAGATGATAAAAGCAAATGGTGGCCCAACACGTTACTGATAGCTACAAATTCATTACCAAGTAACACCGTATGTAGACTTTTGTGAATACCAAAAACAGACTCGTATAACCTTTTTCTATTTCAGACTTCCAGTTTTCAAGAACTTTTTGTTATTTTTATTTATTTTGTCATTTAAAAGAAATGTGAAATATTTTAATGAACAAATCTTATGTTGACTACTTTTTTAATAAAAAAAAATGTGTGTAGCGGAAGTGCAATTGGAGATATATATATATGTATAACCATTTTGTAGATAATTTTGTCCTCTACAATTTTTGTTCGAGACTTTGGTGGGAATTTTTCCGAGCTGAACCCCTTTTTTCTTCTAATTTGACTGGACTATGCAGTAAATAATTCGAAGATTATTAATATCTTTTAAAAAGTTTTTCTTCGTTTTCATTACTGAAAGCAATAATTGAATATTTTTAACAGCTTGGTTGGTAATCGTTGAAAATGTTTATCTTTAGAAAAGATTTTCTTTATTGAAATCCATTCAAAAACTTTTGGGACAGAAATCTTTTGTTCGAATTAAGTAAAATTGAAACATCAATCAGTAAAACAGTCCTTTAATTCGTGGACATTATAGAATAAGCTGTTTAGAAAATTTGAACAACCTTATCGACTTGACATGGATGGATTAACCAACAGAAGTGTGCTAGAGTAATTGCAGTTCCTTTGGAAATTAATTTGAATCGTTCCCTTGGAAGTGGTGAGTTTTTAAATACAAGGAAACGTTCTTTAATAAAAAACAAATGAAGAGTCCGTTGAGACTTATAACTCGCAATCATTCTTGTTTGCGTGTAATCTGAATCCGAACGGTTTATTTGAGAAAGCAAGAATTACTATTAGAGGCTTTGTCAATTCCTCGCAAGAGGCAGTAGGTGCTTGTGAAAACAACCTTTAATATAACATTCTCTAAGCAATAGGCAGGAAGTTTCCAACTATAGCCATGTTTGTAAGATAATTACAATTTCAAAAATGTTTGAAAAATATGTTTATAAAAGATTAACTCCAATTCTTAAAAGCATTATTTATCCTTGCCAACATGAGTTTATTGCTGGTAGATTCACAAACCTTGCAATTTTTCTAGTGATGTATTAAATGACCTTGAGATAAGTTATCGATTTGATTTTATGTTTACGGATTCCTCTTAAGCATTTGATCATAATTTATTATATAATATAAAGTTACAAACAAATTTACTCTAACTTTTTAAACTGAATAGATTTAATATATTCATATAAATAACTTCCTCTCTTTATCTATCACCGCAACCTCGGGAGTGCCTCAAGACAGCCATCTCGGTCTTCTTTTTTTTTTCTTATTATTTATCAATAACATTCCCAGCATATTTTTAAGTTCAAAGAACCTCATGTATGCTGATGATTTAAAAGTCTTTTATTTTATAAAATAATCTTGCATTTTATTGCAAGATCTTGAGAGATTATTGAATTGGTGCTTGATTAACTTTAAAACTTTATTAGAAATAATTTATCGTTCAGTTCTAAGAAACTTCATTTTAAAGCTTTTCGGTGATGTGCAGACTTTGTAAAGTGACGCAATAATGACGAACAATAGTCAGACATTATGTTTTTATCCCAGAAACCCTAGAAGCGCTCTTCCATGACTAGTAAGTCTTAATGCATACGCTCTCCCTGTTCTTCGCTCATATCTCCTAAATTGTCTGGAAACCTGTCCAGGTGACTGTGGAGGAAGTGGATTTTTATGCTCATATTGCACCCCATATTTTTTGACTGTAGCAGAAGGTCCTCTACGAGTTCAATATAATTTCGGGATTTCTTATTTCCGAGAAAATTTTGAATTACAGAGACGACTTTAGTTCTAACTCAGTCATAGAATTTATAAATTGGGTATCTTTCGTCAGTTGCTGATTTGGGGGCCATCAAAAATACCGGCTTTAATGTTTTTCATAGTGACCCGAGGAAATTTTTGGCAGATGAAAGCAAAACAGTTCCCTTCTTAATCTAGTGATTTAACAAGCTGTTTCATGATACCCAGTTTTATATGTAATGGTGGAAGGATAATTTTGTCACGAGGTACTAATGAATTCTGGACTATGTTTTTCTTTCCAGGCTCCATATTTTATCTCAACGGCCAGTTTCTCCTTATCTAATGCTCTTGCTTAGCTCTATTTTCTCAAAGACATATACAACAGGGAAATTTAGTGTAACCACTTTGTTGACCGAGAAGAATGTTCACTATTTTTAAATCGACACAAGTTTGCCAATTATGGTGATTGCATTTTATTTTGTTCAGCGAAATATTAAAATATTCTTCCTTCAACTTGGTACCCCAGCATATTTCTTTTGAGCTGTCAATGAATAAACGCCAGTCTTTTGGTTAACATTTTTTAAGCCCATTTTTAACAATAAGTTTTTGATATCTGAACAAAATGTAATATCGTTTTCTTCAAAAAAAAATAACAACGTAGTTCTTTATCTCTCTCACGATAAAAAGTTATTTTAGTATCTGAGGAAACCACATTTTTTTCTTTTAAACTTGATGCTGGCAGTTCTGAAGCTTGTTTAGACAGACTTAAATCTCTTACAAGATCATTTAACTCCTTTTGGGAAAATCATTTTGACTCATTTGACATTCAATATCTTGTTTTAAGGGTTCAGGTTTATTTTTAAGCACTAAAGAGTCAGGTGAATGGTGCCCTCGACGTTGAACACAACAAGTACTTGGGTACTGGCATTGAGCTCGGTTTTTATTGTTTAAACCGTTTATATTCACGCAACAAAAATAGCAGTCCTCGAGATGATTTTGTGTTTTTCGCCAAATAGACGGTGTTTCAAACTTGGAGGCACTTCTTTCACTTTTCCATAATCTTAAATATTCTACACACGACTTACAAGCACAATTTGGAGCCCAGCACTTTTCATTTTTATCCAAGAGGATGCCAAAATACTTTAAACAAACTCTGATATAACTTTTTTACGATTTTGTAACACATATTCTCCGCATATGTAGCAAAGATGATCTGGGTTATTCAAAGAACGTCTTTTTGAACTACTTACCTTAAAATACGTCTACTATCGATTAATATACAGGCTTCAATGATAAAAATCAAACCCAAAGTCACCCGAGCTGCTAAAACAATTTTAACGGTAAATTTGAAACAAACAAGTCATAAGTAAGCACTATCAACTCAATGGCGGATCCAGGGGGGGAGGTCGTAGGGGTCATGACACCCCCCCCCCTGGGAGATAATTTGTTTGCTTTTTCGCAGGAATTCCCTTCAATTCCAAACTAATTATATTGCGATAATGGATATGACCCCCATTATATTTTTGAATTATTTATTTTTTTTATATGAAAACAACATTTACATTTTACTTCCTTAAACTTTTTTTTCTAAAAGAAATACTTTTGACTAAAGATTGGACCAAGAACATAATATGAATCGTATATTCAGACTTATTCCAAAAAACAGCACAAATTCATCAACTTTTGACTATTGGACGATCCAGGGGGGGGGGGTCACATGAGCCAAAAAGCTTATAACAGTTAAGTTGTAAAAGTAAAGACTGCATTTAAAGATTTATAAGTAATTTAATTTGCTGTCAAAAACAACTCAAGTTTTAATTTTCACTCAATTTAGAATAAGAAAAAAATTTAGTCATGCTTTAAATTATTTTCATAAAAATTGTTTCTTGTCTGTCTTTCCTGGCCCCTACAGTCTAAACAATTGTGTTTATTGAAACTAAGATTTTCAACCGATTAGTGTAAGGCGTTTTTTTTTTTCATTTTATTAATATGAAAAATATCAGCAACCAAATTTTTTGTTTCAAGATGTGATTTTTCCAAAACTTTCTCTAAATTTTGTGCTGTTAATTTGGCTTCTTTCTACAAGAAAAACATATTTTCGTATTGCTCCAGAAGGGTACCGTTCAAAAAACCTTAATTTTGTTTTTAAGTTTTCTTAAGAACTAATAGAACGATTTCAAAATTTTTTTCTCTTTCTCTGCAAGCTCTTGTCAATTATCAAATTGATTATCATTTTTTATGGTCAAAAATGTATTTTTTTTTATTTTTAAAAAAATACTAATTTTGTTTACAGACTCGATACTTCAGAAAGGGGACAACATTTTTTGACGAAATTTTAATGTAAAATGTATATTTATAAGCTCTTTATTTAGTGCTTATACCAAAAATATTTTTAAGACAGCATTTAAAATGATTTTCGAAAAAAAATAGGTTAATCTTAATTTTTGGACAAATAAAATGGCTTCAAATTTTTGAGAAAACTTATTTTGCAGATACATTTTTCAATCTTAAAATAGAGGAAATATTTTTAAACAGAATTTTTGGGAGAAATTATCGAGTTCTAGCGACCCAGTCGTGCGTTTCATTTCTTTCAAAATTAGTTTTCTGTTGAATACAAAAGATTTTAAAAAATTAAATAAATCTGCTTTTGAAGTGAATTTGCTTTGGATGCTCTAGAACTGAGATTCAAACACGAATTTCATTAATACAAATGTCCCAAAAAAATCAAGTGACACTTTGGCTAAGTTAAATATATTGATATAAAAGCTTTGAAACGTGTTATTTTGTGAGTACTTCAAAATTTTTCTTCTCAACTTATTTGTTTACTTACTTTACTTTGTTTTAACCTTTTTTTTAGAGAAATTATGTACCTACTTAAATGCAGCTATTTCCTTGAATTCAAGAATCAAACCTTTTTGTCTCTAAAGATCAAAATAAAAGTAAGCAGACTGATAACGAGAGTAATAATAGACTCCCGGAAATTGTTTTCAAAAAAACTACATTATATATTTTGCAGCGTTTTTTGCATTAATAGAAATGAAAACAAGAAAAGTGTGTTTTGTTTTTGGAAAAAAGCAACGTTTCAAAACAATTTCCTAAGCTATTTTATTTTAGCTCCTAAATATGGAATATTTAGAAAACTATTGGAATCTTGGAATGCTTTCATATGAGTCATCCAAATTAAATAGTAAGACCATACCTTGCTGGACAGCAGTGTTCCAAATAATTTGATAACTAAAGTTGGCATTTTAGCAATTATTAAATTTTGTTAGCATCTTTTACAAAACATTAAAGAAAATTTTTAAACGGTGAGTAAAAACTCATCTAAGTGTCTGACCCCCCCCCCCCCCCCCCCCTGATGAAAAGTCTGGATCCGCCCTTGTATCAACTACAAAATTCGCGGCAATAGACAAAAATATAAATTTTGTAAACCAGTATTATCACTTCTCATAAAATAAGCAATACATTCCATTCAACAGTAACCTCTCAAAGGGACCTTTGTGTAATTTTTTACCAGAAGCTTGATTTTTTAGAACATACATACATATATGCACATACATACATATGTATGTACATAGATTTTTAATTGAACGACATCTTGTTTGGAATTTAAAAAAGGAGATCCGAGACATTTATATACGTGCTAAGTTGAAACTGGTTTTAAACTGTGACATATAAATTAACTTAGAATTTTCTTCAAATGTTTTCAAGTTATTTTAAAATTAAAAACTTTCAGATTTAAGAAAAAACTTGACATAAGGTATTTTATTAAATATTTTTTACAAAATGTCAAACTCTTCGTTTTGGAGTGATGAAATAATGACTTTTTGATATTTCTTTTAAATAAGGTGTTATACTGTGTTAATTATTTTTGTAAAGAGATATTAGAGGGAAACTTAAGTTAACGCAAAAGAAAAACTTTTTCTTCAATAATAAATTTAAAAATATAATTTAAAATAATACATTTTAAACGTCAGTTTGAATTTGTTTTTAACGTAATATATAGATGCATGCATATGTTTCTTTGTCCCGTATAAACTGAATGTGTTATGGTTGTCCCAAAAACGTTTGGTTCCTAATAAATGACAGTACCATTAAATTTATTTAAGCGTACATTTCATTATACTGCTTCAAGCTCGTTTTACTGTGACCTTTTAACCATTAAGTGGGAAGGAGATACGTCAAAACGTCAAAATATCAATAAACAATATAAAAAGGGTTACCAGATACATAATATAATAATTTTTTAATTTTTTTTCTTAAATGTCATTATTTTTCTTATTTGTTCTTATTTTCAGTTAATAAACAATGAGGCGAAAAAAATTGTTAATTTAAAACATCTCTCAAAAGAAGAACGAATAGAATTTATAAATTCATTTGATCGAATATTTTGTGACTGCGATGGTAACCTATAAACTTTAAACGTCTTTAATATTGAATAAAATATACTTTTTAACTTAAGGTGTTATTTGGCATACATCACAGTCACCAATTCCAGATACTGGTAAGGCTATAGAATATCTGCGAAGTATTGGAAAAGATGTAGTTTTTGTAACCAACAATAGTATCCGTGTCATCGAAGATCAACTTTTAAAGCTCAAAGGAAACCATATTAATGCCACAAAAGTGAGTTTAAAATGAGATAAATATATCCCTACAATTTACAAATGGAAAAATATTTTCAGGAACAAGTAATTCATCCAGCTCAATCTGTTGCAGATTACCTAAAGGAAATTGAATTTGAAGGATTGATTTACTGCATTGCTTCAGGGCCATTTAAAAGTACTTTAAGATCTGCAGGTTTTGAAATCACAGATGGGGTTAGACTAATTTTCAGAAATACACACTTTCTCGTTTATTGATGAAAATTTATTCGTTATTTCTTTCAGCCAAACAGAATGTTAGATGAAACAATACAAGATTTGGCAGTAAATATATTTTGTAATGATCCTGTAAAAGCAGTTGTTATCGATGTGGATTTTAATCTATCTGTAGCGAAGCTTATGCGAGCTCATAGGTATCTCAAAAATCCCAATTGTCTTTTTTTGGGTGGAGCAGCAGATTTGATAATTCCTTTAGGATCAAAAGATATCATTGGTAAGAAAAATTAAATTCTCCCTTAAAAAAAACCTGTTCCAAATATTTGTCTTTCTCTTTGCTTCTGTTTCAGGTCCTGGCCCATTTATAAACGTTGTTGAACAATCAACAAAACGGAAAGCTATCGTCCTTGGAAAACCAGGAGAAGCACTTGGTGACTTTTTGAAAAGGCGTTGTAATGTAAAAGATCCCAAAAGGGTTCTTTTTATTGGAGATATGTTGGCTAGTGACGTTAAATTTGGCCACATGTCAGGATTTCAAACATTGGTGGTACTCACAGGAGGAACCACACGTGATGACTTATTTAGGGAATTACCTGAAGATGAAACACCTGATTTTTATATCGACAGTATAGCTGACTTATATAACTTTATTTAGATTTAAAACAAAAGCAAGAAACTTCGAGGAAAGATAAACTAGCCAAAAAGCTTGGGTAAAAAAATAGCTATAATAAATGCCATCTTCATTGATATGTAATTTATTGTGTATATCTAGAACTAATGTAAGTATGTTATTATGACTTGCTTAAAACTAAGACCTATCATACAAAAAAATGTTTAAGAAAATCCTCTTACAATTTCGAGCTTTCAAAAAACTCAACAAAATCATACATGGTATCGGCATAATAATCAGGATGCTGGCCAGAAATTCTATTCTCTAACATTTGAGTCTTATTACATCCACCACTTAGTACAAGCAACGTCTGCATTCCAATTAATTTTCCAAATCCAATATCTTGTTCTAACATATCACCAATCATTAAAGCTCGGCTCCTATCTTTAATATCAAAACGATCTACAAGCATATCTGCCAATTCTTTTCCAGGTTTTCCCATGAGAATGGGAGTTTTGCCACTTGCTTCAGCCAAAATTTTACCATATGGACCGGGACCTGAAATTCATACAAATGATATTAATCAATTTTGGGAAAGAGAAATTTTGAAAGAGAATCTCACCAAGAATTTGAATTTCCTTTGATAGAGGTAGCATTGAATCAGTTGCTCCAATTATCAGTATACAATCGGGATGTTTTAAATACCAATGAGCACGCATCATTTTAGCTCCAGATAAATTAAAGTCAGCATCAATGACTACAGCACGAACTGGTTCCTTATCAAAAATTTGTCGTCCGAAATCAGAGAAACTTTCCTCGAATATTTTATTTGGCTGTTTGTTGTTGAGAAACAATTCGCATATTTTAGTTATAACTTTTTAAAATAATATTACACCTGCAGTTAACTTACACCATCGATAATTTTAAAACCAGCCTTTCGAATAATTGTCTTAAAATATACACTTCCAATGCAATAAATAAGCCCATCGAAATTTTTACTCAATAAATATTTGACGACATTATCTGCTGGATGAATGATATCTGTCTAAAAGTAAAGAAATGTACAAAAAAATAAATAAGTCTTTTTAAAACCGAGTTCCTTACATTTTTTACATTAATTCCATGATCTTTTAAACGATGTTCAAGAGCATTTTCACTTCGAACACTGTTATTTGTCACGAAAAGGAGTTTCTTTCCAGCTTTAGTTAGACCTTGAAAACCTTCAGCTGCACCTTCAACATCCTTGTGAAGATTCCAGAGAACACCTGTGGAAGCACCGTTTAAAAAACATAAGACTATTATATCGAAGGTAAGGTTCAAATATGATTGTTTAAAATACCATCAATATCTGAAAACACCAAATCAAAAGAATTTATAAATTTGACTTTTTCCTCAGGACTCAACTCCAAAATATGACGAGGCTTAGGTAACTTTTGTGTGCTCTATATGAAATAAAATTAAAAAAAAATATAAAATAAATAAGATACATTTCTGAAGCCAGATTTTGAATAAATGAACAAAACTCAATTGAATTAAATCAATGAAAAACCCGCAATTTGGAAATAAATGCTTATACGCCCGGATGTACCATTCTTGTTTTCCCATTTGTTGTTTTAATATACATATATGAAAGTAAAACTTAAGCTATCTCGCTGTAAGAAACTACATTCTTTATCAAATACAAAGGATACACAATCCATTCTTCCAACCCAAAATTATTGTCCTTGAAGAGAAACATATCATAGGGACAGGATTCTACTTTAAACCTCAAATTTTGGGATCTAGGATATAATAATCTGAGTAAGCAATGTTTTTACTCTCCCAAAGGCCTTATTTTTTAGATTCATACTGGTTTTGTGCTGTAAGTGAACACATTTTACATATTGTCAATTCCATCATCATATGATATTTTATAGATTGAATGACTCGAAACCAATTTCTGTTGATATTTCTTCTGTTAAGATGTTCAGTGCAACACGAATATATGTACATGTGTACTTAGGTTAGTTTGAAGTGGCTGTCCAAGATGGAAACGGACACACTTAGACCAGTTTAATGGCCCATTGTGATACCACATGAATCTTGAAGCTTCGTCCTAAGCTCAATGGACCCAGTTTGAGAACCTTACGAAACGTGAGAGGCTGATTATGCTGATATGATTTAGATCGTTCAGATCGTCAAAGAAGAATAGGTAATTCTAGCGCTTTCGAGCCTGAGCAGCGCATGTACAGAGAAAAAGAAGAACTGTTTCCTCCTCTTCCTCGTCCAGAAAGATCTGGGAGGCATAGAAATCTTGAAATCTTGACAAGACCCAGGTATTTAGCCTCGTCTGAGAATTTTAATTGGATTCCTTTAATATAGGGAGGGTTGACAAATGGAACTTTATATCCCTTCGAAAATAAAATTAAATCGGTTTTGTGTGGATTAACAACCAGTCCACACCGATCAGCCTATCAACATATTAGTCTGTCTAAGGCATTTTGTAAGAGTTCTTTTGAGGTGTTAAGATGTTTTCCTGACACTGCTATAGCAACGTGTCGTCGTCCGCATAGGCTATCACTCTGAAGCCCTTCGCCTCCAGACTAGTTAGGATTTCATTCACCACTAGGTGCCAGAGGAGAGGGGATAGAACACCACCTTGCGGTGTCCCTCTACTAACGAATCGTCTGCCATAAGAGTTGCCCAGTTTTTAGTTGGTAATTCTGTTAGTCAGCATTAAATGAATCAACTTCCGAAGCGAACTCTCAACATTTAGAGATGTTAGTGCAGATGTGTCCACGTTGTTAAAGGCACCTTAGATTGCAAGGAAAGCAACCACAGTGAACTCTTTATCATGGAGGGAATATTCGATGGTGGTGTGTAACGCTGTTTCCACCGATTAACCTTTACAGTAGGCATGTTGATACGAAGACAGAAGACTTGTGCAATACTTGCCCTTAAATGGATATCAATCAATCTTTCCAAGGTCTAAAGAACGAATGATGATAGACTTATAGGTCTTAATGTGTACTTAAACTTAAAAGAATAATTTTAAATTAAATAGATCTTAAACGAAATCACGAAAAACAATTTTGTATGCCGAAAAATGTGAGAGTATTAAAATCAAATCTTAAAACAAGTGGCCGCTCCAAGGAAAACTATGACAGTTTTAAAAATACTTGTTCGTAAAATGTCAGATCTAAAATTTCTAGAACTCAAAAATGATTTCAAACTGAGTTCTACAGACATGATTAGATGTGAAGAAATGCTGGAATCGAATACTAAATGTTTTTGAAATGGCGTTTGATAGAAAACCCGAGAATTGCTACATTGAGTTTTTTTTTTCATCAACAAATTGGCCGTAAGATAGTTAATTTTTAGAAGATTAACATATTTTGCAGGTATATTTTTAAATCCTAAAATATAGTTTTGATTTGTCATCTCTTTGGATACATGGACAAAGACAATTCCGTACGACCCAATCGTGCATAATATTAATATTGGTTCTTGTCTTCTGTAAAATTTATGAATATATTTATTTCATGTTGCACTTAAGAACTATTTTCAATCAACTTTAAAGTTCTTAATTTGCTTGAGTTCGAGTTAGTCATTGGCTGCCAAATGAATCTCAGTTAATGAAAACCATGTAACTACTTTATTTATGTTTAGTAAACACATAAGAATTACAAATAGATGCTTGAAACTTAAAATTCAATGAATTTAAATAAAGACATCATAATTGTTTATACATAAATTAGATTCAAGAAATGCACATATTATGTATATTTGTAATTAATCAAATGTGGGTATTTCCCTTTCGAAAACTAGTTTCTGCAGTTAAAAGAAAAAAAAAAGTGAATTAATGCATAGGTTTGTACGTTTACATTATTATTAAATATTATTTTAATGTGCACAGAGCAAAAGAATGCGTTTATTAACAGTTCAAGACATCAACTGCGTTGCATTTACAATGAAATCTACGAGGAACAACATTGAGTTTGTGACATTTTCTTACAAATCTCGACATACCCACAAAATTACTTTGATAGAATGTCTTAAAGTCGTAGTTTGTCATTAGTCGAGGCATTTATTTATATTTTCGGAAATAAGATTTCACCAAACTATTTATGGATACAATCTAGCCAGAACCTAAATAAGTTGAAACCCATTTGTATATACGAGTACCAGAAACTTCAATGTTTTAAACTATTATAACTTATGTTTTTTTCATTTTACTGGAAGTGAAAATATTTTACTGGTTTTACTTTACCTATTATAGGGTGTCCCATAATGTTTTAATAATTTTACGACCGAGTACTTAGGAAAACGAAGGATTTGGAGTAACGATACAGTTTTTTTTGGTTTAGACTTTAATTTTTCGAATTGCAATTGCAAACATTTCATAACTGTTCTCTATCTTGAGGTATTATTTTTCTAGAATAATGTTTAAATATATTTTTTGAAAAGTTAACTGGAAACCCCATTGATTAAACAGTTCTGACCATTTTTTGTCTTATCCAGAAGCTAAGTTTAATGGTGGTTCCAGTTCAGCGATCTTTTCCCCCACAACCCCCACTGGGAAATCATTTTGATTAATTTCCCTTTCGCGCAGCACAAATTCATCAAATTTTGAACAATTGTCCGATCCAGCGGAGTTCATATGAGCCATAAAGTTTATACAGTTAAGTTGTATAAGTAAAGATTTCATCTAAAGATTCGTTAGTAATTTAACGATATTCACAAAAAAGTGGTTTGCTCTAAAAGCAACTAAATGTTTGTTTTAACACAATTTAGAATTAAGAAAAAGTTTAATTATCTTTTTATGTAAATATTTTTATAAGATCTTCTTAAGAAGAAACCATGAATAAGAGGTCACCAATTAAGTTGCCTTTAAATTCCTGAAACTCGTCTTCTTTTATCTTATTTTTTTCAAAATCGAAATGACATTTTTGTTAATATAAAAGCATAATATATCTTGAGAGCTGAAGTGAAAAAAATTCTGCAAACCATTTTTCTCATTACAATGTTTAAGCTTTGATGACTCCTTTCAGAACAAATTTTTTTCAAAAGAAGTAGATCATGTCTAAAAGGTGTAGTTAACCTGGTAAGCAAGTCCCTAGTGGATACCACTCAACCCCTTCCCGATATTCCTCACGAAATTTTATCAATAACACAACGCAAGAGGACGCATACAATCTACGGATAATCTCATCTGGAAAATGCACTCAAACCTAGTAAGTCTACATCTTCCCCTTGGAAAAGACATTTACTACGGTTCGATCTCAATCTTTCCAATTACAAAAAGGAAACACACACCTGACCAAACATTTATTTTGCTTCACCAAGGACTTGTCGAAACCATCAAGCCTTTAAGAACTTATACACGGATGGGTGTTTTAAGGAAAACAACCACTCCTTTTTTAAAAATTCGATTTGTTGGCTTCAAATTGGAAAAATAATATTTGGGAAATAAGACAGTAATGTTGTTAACTATGGCTTCTAAACCTTGAACTAATAACGAGGACAAATACTAAGGGTACTCTTAATTGTTTGGGGTAGATGCGGAGCTTTATGTGCATTCAAAGTCTCTTTTGCATTTAAATTATTTTGATTCACAACTTTAAATACAAATTTTGAAAAAATGTGTAAATACGCACCTACCCCAGAGGGGTTGCACTTCATTAGATGACAGAAATGCTTAATTTTGAAAGAAAAACTTTCAATTATGCAATTGTTTGCTTTTTAACAACATTTATTTTTATGTAAATTATTTTTTTTTTGATCAATACTTAAAAATGCATTGTTTTTTCGGCTCCCGGAAATTACGCCAGAATTGGAAAAAGAAGCAGAATTTTTTGTGGAAAATAAGCCAGAAACATTGGAATTTGTGCCAGACAGAAATGGAAAAAAAAACTGAAACCAAAATGGAAATTAGGCCAGTAAACCAATTGATATATTCTGGCCTAATTTCCTAATATCAATTTGGAAAAAAAGCCAGAAAATGGTTTGCATTTTAAAAGTCGCTACTTGGTCAATATTGTGCACATTTTATCACAACAGGAAAAAACAGCCCCTGAGATGCACCCGCGGGAGGGGTGGTCGCGGGCGTGGCGCGGCCATGGCGTTGCGGACTAGCCGGCACGGTCGCAGGTGCGGCCCGGCGCGCGTGGCCATGGCGTTGCGGACGCGTCGCGGGCCAGCGCGGTTACGGCGGGCGTGGGTGCCACGCAAAAAATTACTAAAGTTTTTAATAATTTTTTTATTTGTAACAATTTATTTATAAAAATAGAAAAGAACAAAATATTTTTACTAAATGTAAACTTGCAAAGTGTCTGCCACGATTTCCCGACAGCATGGCAGCATTTGTAATTTTCGTTTGAATCTGCAACTGCTTGAGCTTGCAACTTTAAGTTGCACTCCGAGCATATTTTCATATGTCTGCATGTCAACGAAACAACGTTGCATGTTTTTTTTCACAACATCAAGTGCCAATGATGATTTCGCGAAAGCAACTAAACAATAATTCTTACAATAGATGATAGAGACCAGGGCGGTCTTTATCCTTTTGGGGGCCCTGGGCACTTTTCGAAAATTGGGCCCCTTTATGATTATATAAAAATGTTATGTTATGTAATAAAGGCGGAAAAAACTAATTATTATTTATTGCAGCATTTAAAACATAAATATAAACAAAGTAAAAATAAAAACAAAAAATTAATATTTCATATAAAAATTCAAAATAAAATAAAACAAAATTTAATGAAGGGGTCTTTTTCTTGATTTGAGAATAGCAAAATCATTGATTACATCTTTAAAATCTATGCCTCTGAGAATGTCGCTTTCTTGACATCAGCTACAAACGTGTCAATCTTTCTTGAATCATTGTAGCTCTGAGTTCGTTTTTAACTCTTTTTAATTCAGAGAAGGAACGTTCCACACTGCAATTGGTCAACATAATAATTCTTAGTGAAATTTCAACATTTGAAAATTCATATTTAATTTTATTAGTTTTTAAAAAATTATAAAGCTCTACAATGTTGTCAGTTTTTTCATTTTCGTGTCAACTAATTTTCAAGTAGTCTTTTAAATACAGGCATTCAGCATGTAGTTCATCTCCGTACACATCTTCGGTGTAAAATTTAGCAAAAGATTTGCAGTTCTCTTTAAGTCTTCTAAATTCAGATTTTTTAATCGAAACAAAAAGTCAAAACGTTGGCCAATCTTCGTCTGTTTCAAATGAACGCTTAGTGTGTCGACAATGGAAAGAAGGGTTTCTATTTTAAATCTTTCTTTCCCAGTCAGAATTACTGAGGGTCCAGAGCCGTCAAAAAAATTTGTCTGGCTGATGAATCAAAGACCTGAGCCCAATTATAGATTTATCTATTGCACTCAGCAAATTTATTGCAACTTCCAGGGTAATATTTTGGTTTTGAAGTAAAGTACTTGTTTTATTAATTCTTTGCAATACAGAGTTCCAAAGTTCTGTAAGTATGGTAAATTCAAGCTTGGACATTTTTTTGCGAAGACTAAATGCTTCCTCTCTGGCCTCTCGTGCCTGTCCTTAGTTGTTCGCTGTAGACATCAAAGCTTCTTCAATTTCTTGATGACCTTTATGTAAGGCGCTTATTGCATCAGCTTGCGCCGACGATCTTGTTTGAGAAAGACTTTTTAAACTTTTTTTGGACCTAAATGAGCAGTCAACACACTCCATCGATGAGAAGATACCGAAAAGAAGTTATACAATTTTTGAATAATGTCAAAGAATTTGGTTGCTTCTAAGACACACCCAGCGGCATGCACTCCTACCAAGTTTAATAAGTGCCCTGCATATGGTACAAAAGTGGCAAATTTACATTTTTCTTTTATTTTTGCCTGCAGACCAGAAAACCTTCCTGAAATCTGTTATTAATCTGTTATCAAAATGTCATGATCCTCCAAAAACTTCAGTATGGTTTCTGCTAAATAATCAGATCTATGTTCGTTAATTGGAAGCTAAGTTTGGACACTAGGCATCAAAGCGCATTGAAATTTCTGTGTAAAACTGCATTTTGAAAATAAACGATGAATAAGTAAAAATTAAGAGATCGTAACTATACGTTGCTTGCTTTGTTTTATTAAGAGCAGCTCTGTTCTGAATTCCCATACAAACTAACATAATAAATTGGTATTTCATTAGAAATTCCTAAATCATAATAGAATAGCTAATTCCGAATTAAATAAATAATTACGACCTATTGCGAGCCTCACTAAATAAAAAACGCGAAGGGCAGGAAAACTTATCGCAGTCAGACAAAGAAATTTGTAGCGAAAATTGCCAAAAAGAAGAGCTACACTAGCAAGTTTGAGTACAATTTATTTAAATAAATAATGACGACCTATTGCGAGCCTCAATTGTATAGTTTTCTTTTCTTAAGGTAACTACTACAAAATAAGCATGTGCCATAAGACTGTACATTTTCTACAACAGTTGAAAAAGGTAAATAAAAAGAAATTGGAAAAAAATACGGAATATATTTTATGGCTTTTTTCAAAAGAATATCGTATGAAATTTTTGTTTGCATTCATGTAAATAGAAAAAAACGCTATCTTATTAAGATTACAAAATCCAGGAAATAGGAAAAGGAGTTCTTAAGATTTGTATGAAGAATTTTCAATATTTTCCCAAAAAACATTGCGAGAGTACCAAAGATCTCTTTTCAGATTGTATTTCAAGTTCACACAATACACAACTAAAAGGCTTGTCACAATAT
Organism: Eupeodes corollae; assembly: GCF_945859685.1. NCBI lineage: Eukaryota > Metazoa > Arthropoda > Insecta > Diptera > Syrphidae > Eupeodes > Eupeodes corollae. The sequence goes on along the minus strand of NC_079148.1, from coordinate 25,695,728 downwards.
CAGATTTTTTTTAAATGGCCGTTAAATTTATAAAATGTTTACTTAGTTTCATATATTTATCTGACGGTAATAACCTATTCCAATGTATTAATGTTAATTAAAAGTAAACTTCAAATTTATTATTCATTGAGTGATGAATATTTGTAGTTCTTTGAAAAAATAATATATGTACATAGAAAAGTAACTACACACTATTTCAAAACACTTCACAGAAAATTCTGAAAACATATTTTTAGAATTATTATTGCTTATCTGCTTAAATACACTCGAAACAAAACACCCAACATAAAAATATCTTTATTTCACTTTGTTTCGTATCTAATCAGTTAATTGTTAGTTGTTTTTTTTTGCAATTATGTCCACTATTTCATGTTTTGAAATAATTGTTCTAATATCAATCACTTTAATAATTTTTAATATTAATTTAAAGAAAAACACAACAAAAATCATTACAAACCGAATCTAAGCCCAACGTAAGTTGTTTGATGAGCAAAGTTAATGCAACAAACCCGAAGACAGCGGTATTCATGGTTTGAACTGTTTCTTACAAATCAACAAACATTTTACATCTAAGTCCGAGGAAAGCTCTGAATTCTGACGATGGACATTACTAACATGTCAATAAATTTATATTCTCATAACAAACAAAAACTGGACAAGATGAATGCATTAATTCATAAATCCCTCCCTACTCCAACCGGCACGGACGCCCACAGTAATTAAAAATAAAAATAATATATTTAATAAATCCATCATATGAAAATGATCGAGCGTGTCTCAGAAGACAAAACTTGCCATTTTTACTTTGAAGAAATGTAACAGAACTTTTAACTCCTCGATTATATTAAGATTAATTGAATAAATAATTTAATTTCAAATTACTTGAATATAATACAATTAAATGCAACTAATTGCTGAAATGGTTTATTTGCAACTGAAACGTTGAATGCCTCGTTACCGATACAAATTAAGTAAACATCAGAACACCTCTAGAAATTGATAATAAGAATTGGAAAGAAATCAAATTCTGATGAATTAAAAGTTCTGATATAGAGAAGAAGGTAAATAAATAATAAATAATAATCAAGTAATCGATAAACGGAAACTTGATGCTGCTGCAGCTGTTACAAAATTGATTTTAGCGTCGTCGCCGTTGTTGGTTTGTTTTATTGTCGTTGTGAGATTATTATGGGAAAATAATGCGACCGTAACGTGTATACAAACGTGAGCAGTCCGATTAATTTAATCGAATTCAGAAAAGATATCAATTCATTGCTAGAAACGTACAGTGTGGGAGTTTGTGATTGAAGTGAATCGAAACCTATGATACTAACATTTTTAATTTTTCTTAATTAGAGTAAATTGTTGTTTGAAAAAGGAATAAATAATCTTAAACCATTGTAACATGTATCAATTCAACAAGCATATACTTGGGATAATTTCTCAATTCCAATATTCTCATACATACAAAACATGATTAAAACAGAGGTGTTTTCATAATCATTTAAGTAGGTTTCTAATCAAGTTTTGTTTGGTATCAGAATTTTTAATTATTTTCATAATCAGAGCATAATTTTTCCTATAATGAAATTTGTCTATTCCACTGTACTTTTGATACAGCTTAGAAAAATTGTCAAGAACTTTGTTTTGTTTAAGATAGACAAATTTATTGGATCAGCTTCAGGTACGTAGGGTTCGAAGGGACCATGTGCGAGCAGAAAAATATAGTAACTAGTCTACATATTTGTGGCAATTTTTGATTATTTTTTAAGTTTACATTATTGTCAATACAAAAAGTTTGTAAAAATGAAAACATATGGCAAGTTCTTATATTTCTAAGACTTCAGAATTGTTTGTTTGTAAACATTGCAAAGCAGTAGAATTAAATATAAACACAATTCTACACCTAGAAGTTAATCTTTGTAGTTTTGTCTTGCCATCTGAATTGTGCTTTAAAGAATAGCTGACATACGGAATAAAAGTCCGGTGAAATTAGGGGAAAAAAAGTGGTAAACCTCTGAATGAGAGATATTAAGCTGGAAATTTGTTGGTGATCTAAGAGTTTGTTTGAAAAGTCTCATACGATCTTGTGTACACCTCGTAAGTTATGTTCCGCCAAATTCGTGAAAACGCTTTTTCCTTGATAATCTCCATTTCTTTGGGTCCTAGCGTTAATATATTTACCAAAATATTCAAGCATAAAAGTTATTAAAATATTAATCTCCATCATTTTAGTGCAAAAAAGTTCAGCGATCAACACTTTTTTCAAGCTAGATTTATGGTGAAAAACTTTAAGTTTATGAAGACATTTTTTTTTTAATTGTAATCTTTTAACTAGTATTCACGAAATTATGTCAGACCATTTACATAATGTTCAGAACACTTAAAAGAAGCTATAAGCAAATATCCAGCTCACTATTACTCATTCAAAGAACTGGACTTTCAGAATTATAGTTCAGATAGCGGAAGGGACATTTTTTTTTTTAAACACGGAAATCAGAGATTTTACAAACAATTTGAGTTTTTTTAAGGCGTGTTCTTTTTGAAAACTGTCACTTGATTTATGTTGCGTTTGGTTTGAAATTTTACAATAAATAGAATCCTGAACAATGTTTGTAATCAAAACGAAATAATCAATATATTCAAGGGAACGTAGTTGGACGTAGTGGGATATGACGTCGCCTTGAAGTTCTTGCTATTTAACACCGCCGGACAATTGGGGGTTATGTGGAATCGCTTGACTACTCAGATTAGCCCACGACGATTGACGACTTAAAAGAGAATATTCAGATTGATATTGATTCAAAAAGAGTCCGAAAACTGGGCCTCTCGGCTGGATTTTTTTCGATCCAGCTGCAACAGGTACTTCCCGAAATAAATTGAAAACATAATGACAAACCTTTATACTTATAATAAAGCTGAGTTCGTCTTATTGCTATTTGCAAACCATACATCTCTATAAACTCCCATTAAAATATGTCTAATGAAGTTCAAAATTTACTATTATACAATTGTTACAAATTTTTTAAACTTAATTTCAAATGGATTTTTTCAAAGTTAAAGCTAACAATTAGATTTAAGCCATTCTATAAAGGGGTTTACTTGAGATAATTTGACAAATCGGTATAAAATCACTTTCAGGTTTTTTACGAATAGGGATCGGAGCTTTATTCAATATATTTTTTCTTGTTTTCCAATTTCATTAGTTTTGTCCATATCGTTTAAAGGAAGCGATGTAAATTTTTGTAACTAAATTTTTGTCCTACACTTTTTTCAAAATTGTTCACTGTATGTAAGTACCAACTATTATTTTACACAATCAAACGGTTATCTGATAGTCATTTAAAGAATTTGTATCGTTTAAATGGAAGATGATTATCTTATTAGACAAAGGCGATGAGATATTTGTTGATAGATTAGTAAATTAAACAATTTAATCGATAGAGAATTAGTTAAAGGCATAAAAGTGCATCTGATCTTCTTAAAAAGTAAGTTTTCTTATAATCTGTGGGCTAACATGAATAAAATGTTTATCGTCGCTAAGTATAGTTAGGGGATTTGTTTTACTAAAATACAGATGATAAATCAAAAACGCTTTTGCTTTTCAGTCAAATTTTGGATGTGCTAAAAGCATTTATGTATGTTGCAGAAATATAGCTGACCCACAATTGTATACAATAACCGAAAGAGAAGCTCTTTTTAATGTCTGATTTTCGTGCTGTTAAAATGAAGAAATGTCCGTGAAAATAAAATTTATAGGCAACAGAATATAATTCATAACGCATGCCTCAGCAAACTAAAAATTGAAAGCATTCTATTAAAGGGTAAGGTCAAAGCAACATGATAGAATAAGTATTTGATTTAAAAAATGAAATTTAAGTTTGTCAGAAGAACCTCAATGGAACAATTTTGATATGAGTATATGTTATAAGTCTCAATTTTCCTTAAAGGCATAGACCACATAGCCAATGATCTTGAATTTGTATACCTATCGCCATCACCACAAATCGGGGTTAGCATCACATAGAACTATTACACATTACGTATCAATGCTGTGTAACTTTTAGTTTTAAAAGCCCATGAAGTCTAATAGTATAACTAGATAAACTATTTGTATAATGTGGGGAACAATTATTAAGCCCTTGATGATATTATTTATCATGTACACAATGCTATTTGATATTCCTTAAGAACCTTAACAATAAAGTTTAGATGCAACATATAATGACAATGACCCTCATTAAAGTCAGTTTCAAGTTGGGTACACCTTTGCGGCTTTAAAAATGATCACTCTTATATGAGCTCTGCCTGTAATCTGCTTATGCTGCATTCGTAAGATATTATGATTCAAAGGTTAACAATCTCCAAATAAAAGGAAGAACTTAAATTGACTCATTTCATGCACGTAAGTCTGCCAAAAAATGTGTATATAATCCAATTAAGTCGAACTTCTACATGAAAATATTAAATCAAATATGAAGAATTACAGTTCTAATTAAAATTGTCATTCTTAGTACCTATCGGATAGTGAAGTTTCGTATGAAAGAATTTGACCCATTTTTTAAAAAGAAGAATACGGAAATCGACATTTTGTTTCGGGTCATTTGAATCAGACAGTAGCTGGTATTATAGCTTAAAACTAATTGGAAGATGTATTTTAATCTAATAGAAAAAGAATAATTTATTGCAAATTTTGTGTGTGTAATGTTTACAAACAAAAGGTTAGAAAGGTTAGTCAACCAACATGGGCAGCCAGCCATCAGCGTGTAAATTTGATTTCCCCATTTTGCACAGAAACACTTTCAATTCGGATTTGCTTCTAGAAAACTGATTGCAGTATTATAATTTCAGAAACTATGTTTACAATTTCTTTTTTTCACTTTCGTAGATTGCAATATGGTAGTTCTTAGACACTGTTGACATTTTGTATCTGTCATTTTACTGACCTAGTTTGATGACTGATGGTTTATGATTTTCTATAGATTTTGTTAAAAAGAATGCAGTCATAATTCTTTATTTTATTCTCCAGGAAAACGCCAATTGAATTTTTAAAATATTAATAGCTACTCCTAAATTAGTTTCACTATAACAAGAAACCAATTTAACGAACCCAAATTTAAATGCGTAAACCTGATAAACCAGATAAATAGATTTATTTTGGCAGAAATGAACTGTCAAAAAGAGTTTGGTAATTTTTGTCTGCAATTATTTGTTATGAAAAGTAAAATGATAAATAGGAACAACAATATAATTAATAATTTCGTTAGTTAATAATTTTAGCTAGAGCATCACGTTTTATGATGTCTCAACATTTTATCTCGCTCTTACTTCATGCTTAAAAAGAGATAGGGAATGAATTATGACATTTTTAATATTGGAAAAGCTATTAAATGGTGAAGTATTAAAATTCAGCTCCTTAAAAAGGTCTAATTTAAATATCACTTAAAATGAGAGCACAATTTTAGCCATTGTATAATTAAAAATAGAAGAGACACCAAAGTAGCCACTTCTATTTCTTTTTATTCAATTCATTTAACAATTTCAATGGGTAACCGAAATAAACACGTCTCTTAATAATTAACATTCTATATCAAAAAGAAATCATTATGAATTCATTGAAACCAAAAACATTGGCGCAAAATTTTAAACGACATCTTGTTAAGGGTTAAACAATTTACTAGTTAGCAATTTGCTAAATATTTAACAATTTACTTTAGGGGGTCCAACATTTTAAACCTTTCTTTATGTTTTGATAACTACTAAATTTATTAAAAAACGAGCATCTAAACATGTCTTAAAAATGACAGCTATTAAATTGGAATTCCCATCCCAAATGTTGACTGGAATATTCCAACCACTACTCTTATAAGAATAACGGTGCAGATGTCATATGGTATGGATTTAGCAAATTGCTGAAAGTTAAAGTTACAATACCGTGATTTTAACTTTAGCAAATTGTTAAGAGATAGTAACATGTTTAAATCGTTTAAAATTAGCTAAATCACCATTTGAGTCTAGTTAATTGGTAAAAATGACATTTTACTAAATCGTTTAACATGTTCCGCCATTCTCTTTAAAAGAGTCCAATATGAGTAGCACTAACCTAACCATTGAATAGTTACAAATATAAGGAGATACTGGCTCTCACAGTAATATCTTTTTTTGTATTATTGGGCAGTAAAGAAGGTCAATTTGTTTGTATTTTTGTAGGAATTCCCTTCAATTCAAAACTAATCGTATTGAGTTAATGGATAATGGCTGAATCACAAACACGCTTCAGCTTCTATTATTTCATCCCTCCAAAGAGCAAATATTTTGTTTGTTGACATTTTTAAACAGCTGTTGAGCTGTCGGACAAAGCAAATGTTCAGATAATTGAACTAGAGCTTCCGTTTGGAGTCACATTACGTTACATTACGTTCTTTTCCTTACGATTGTCTAACGAAACGTGAGGTCGAAGCTCCACTGTGATAGCATATATTGAATTCCTTTGGCTGAACTCGTAAACGTCAGGCAAAGCCGAAGCTGAAGTGTGTTTGTATTTCAGCCATAAGACCCCTATTATATTTTGAATTATTTATTTTTTGTAGATGAAAACAAAATTTGTATTTTACTTTCTAAACTTTGTTACAAAAAGTAGCACTTTCAACTGAGGGCTGGACCAAGAACATAATATGAATCTGACATTCAGCCCTTTTCCAAAAATTTAGCACAAATTAATCAAATTATGACTAATGGACGATCCAGGGGGGTGATATGAGCCATAAAACTTATACGGTTAAGTTGTATAAGTAAAGATTTGTTAGTAATTTAACGACATTCATCAAAAAGTGGTTTGCTGTCAAAAATATTTAAAAAAAAAATTTGTAACTGAAGTAAGGCTTTAATGGCTGAATCACCAACACGCTTCAGCTTCATCTGCGTTACGGTGGGCCTGCTTCGAGGTTGCTTTGAATGAAATTTCTATTATTTCATCCTTCCAAAGAGCAAATATTTTGTTTATTGACATTTTTTTACAGCCGTTGAGCTGTCAGACAAAGCAAATGTTCAGATAATTGAACTAGAGTTTCAGTTTGGAGTCACATTACGTTCTTTTCCATACGATTGTCAAACAAAACGTGAGGTCGAAGCTCTATTGTGATAGCATGCATCGAATTCCTATGGCTGAACTCGTAAACGTCAGGTGAAGCCGAAGCCGAAGCTGAAGTGTGTTTGTGATTCAGCCATAAATTATTTTCAGAAAATTTGTTTCCAAGAAAAAGAACAAATATTCAGGTTCTTAAGAAGATCCCTTGATTAAGAGATCTTTAATTTTAGACTTCAATTCCATCTTATTTTTTTAGGCACATAAATAGTGAACATTGAAGTGATTTTTACTTCCGATACATAGGAACTAATGTATATGGCAACTTTTGCATTCTTAAAAAAATTCGAATCAAACATGACATTACAATCGTAGAAATGTCAATAAAGTGGGCCCACTATTCCATCCGTCTGTCTGTCCTGGCCCCTAAAGCCTAAACCACTGTGCCGATTGAAATTAAGCCGATTAGCTTGGCGGTTTTTTTAAATTTTTGTAATACTAAAAATAACAGCAGTCCCCTTACAATTTTTTTCGATTTTTTTCGGAAATGAACCGATAGATTTTTTTTTAATTTTCTCTAATTCTTTTCTTATTTCGGCTTCTTTCTCAGAGATAAACATATTTTGGTATTACTCCAGAAGGGTACCCCCCATAAAGCCGTTATTTTGTTTTAAAATTTTCTCAAGAACTTAATCAACATGCTTCAATAATCTTGTCTTTCAATGCAAGCTCTTGTCGATGGTCAAATGATCATCATTGATGATGATTTTTGATGATCGAAAATGTCATTATTTTTGTATGGCATTTAAATTTTTGAGACAAATGTATTTTGGGGGTTTTGCAGCCGGGCAACATATTTCTTTCAAAATTGATTTTTGTGTTGTATAAAACTTTAAAGATCGTAACAAATTAAAAAAAAAACTAAATTTTGAATTGAATTTCCTTAAGATGTTCCAAAACTGAGATTTAAACACAAATTTCAAGAATATAAATGTCACAAAAATAGCAAAAGTGACACTTTTGTTAAACTAATTGGGTGGCGCAACAGTCCGTAAGAACTAAAACCTAGTGACTTACAACTCTTAACCATTCCTGTGTGCGAGTAATATTGTTAGGAATGGAGGGGACCTACGGTTTATATGCCGAATCCGAACGGCTAATTTGAGAAAGCACTTTTTTCATGACAAGAGTTACTCTTAGAGAATTTGTCAATTCCTCGCAAGAGGCAGTACCCGTGAAAAGACTTTAGATGGCATAGGCAGGGATCGAACCCAAAACCTCTGGCATGAGACCCCAACGCACTAACCATCATGCCACGGGTAAACTACTGGCAAATTGAAGAACACAATGCACTTTTCATATCTATTAATTTAAGAGCTTTGAATCTCTTGAGAGCTGAAGTGAAAGTGATTCTGAAACGTGTAATTTGAGAAAAGTTTCTTCCCAGCTTATTTGTTTATCTTAATTTGTTTTTATTTTATGTTTTTTTAACTCCTTTAAAACCAAAATATTTTCTAGCATCAGCTTCAATCTAATAGCTAGCAGACTGATAGCGAAAGTAATGATATACTCCCAAAAATTGATTCCGAAAAAACTACGTCAAAAATTAAGAAAATTCTTGATATCTGATTCTTTCTCATTTTCTGGGTTTTTCAATTTTCGTTGCGTTTTTCGCATTAATATAAAAATGGCAACAAAAAAATATATATATTTCCCGATGAAAGCAATAACAACCTTCTAAAATATTGTGTTTTGCTTGGAATGCTTTCATAATAAGAAAGTCTTCTAAATTAAATAGTAAGACTGTGTCTTGCTGGACAATAGCGTTCTAAAATAATTTAATAACTAAAGTTGTCACTTTAGCCCTTGAAATGTGGCCATTTAAGGCTAAGGTGCACATTATGTTATTTTAATTTTGTTACCCTTCTTTAAAGAACATTTTTAAACGGTAAGTCAAAACTCGTCTATATGTTAAGCACGTGACCCCTCTGTCTCCTGATTAAAAGACTGGATCCGCCCTTGACAACTTTAGCCAACATTTCATAGTGTAAATTATTCAGCTGTCAAAATTTAGCGGACTGATAAATTGCACTGTGCATTTATTTTATGAGTTTATTTAGTGTCGTGCTTGAAAAATGGATATTGAGGAGTTATTTTTGTATAAAGTCAAAAAGAGTGTAAAATTCGACAATTCGTTAGTTGAACTCCTTACCACTGGTGGGGGGAAGTAAAAATCACGAACTGGTAGTTTGCCGTTTTAATAGCAAGTGAACTTTATTATTGTGAATTTCCTGCTTTTATACAAAATAAATGCTTACTGAACTATTTTAAATAAATTAATACTGACAAAAAAATGAATGAATGAAATAAGATCATGTTGTTTTTAAAAGTGCATGGCGTTGCGTCGCGACGACGACGACAACGCGTTTGCACACTGCTGTTTGCGGGTGGTGTCATCTTCGTTGTTGTTGTTGTTATCACAACATGCTGGGCCCCTCAGACTGGAGACACAGAGAAATCGATATCTTCAAAGACAGCATCAGCTATTGGTGGTTCCTTGAATACTGTTTCAGTTCTTTTTGTTTGCTTAGATAATTGAGGTCTTCTTCGAACTATGATAACCACAGTTATGAGGCAGATTATAACCAGAAACCCAGTAGATCCAAATAGTGAGTACTGATGAATTCGGTGGGTCCTGATTTCTTTCAAGATATTTTCTTGACTTCTTTGAAGCTCTATTGCCTGCTCCAAGCTTGATATTTCCAAAGAAATATTTGACTGCTGTAAGATCGGTTGTTGTTGCTCTGTTTTAAAAATAAGCGAACTTAACTGCTCAGAGAGGTTGAATGATGGCAACACTGAGGATTTCAATCTGCTTGTCATCATTTGTCTTCCAATAATTGTTGTAGTCTGGTCATGTATCAAGCAATTTGATGGCAACTTCATTATCCCACAACCTTTTAAGATAGTTGGTACTGAATCGAAGTCGCAATTGATGTTAACTGTTGTAGACTTTGGGACACTATAAATCCAAGTGTTCTGTTGATGCATCTCAATCCAGTAGGTCTTTAGTGGGATATCTTTTACCAGACATGAATCTATTGGTTGTCGGTCGTTTTGAATTATTTTCATTTCACATGAACTGTCTGAATATCCACTTGTGTATAGCGGGTGTTGGAGAGTACACCAGTAAGTTTCAAATGGCCTTTCCTTGCAACGCGAAAATTCGTCTTTGTTAATTGGATAGTAGTGGTTTCGTTGTAAATTAACCAGCAAATAGTCTGATGATGGAACGATGCAAGTGAAATTTCCATTGTTAAAAGTTGGGACTGCGAGCACCTTATATAACTTAAATTCTTCGTTGTATAGCAAAGGTAGTGTAATTTCCATTATAATATTGCTACCAGTCACCCTTCCTCTCAAACTTAAGGTTTTATATAGTTGTAGGATTGATTCGTGATGCCTCTCTCCAGGAATCATCAATGTCCGGGGGATATTTTCATGAATTTTTGTTAGTTCGTTTTTAAATTGTTGCACTGTAAGGATAAGTGGATGAATCCTTCCAGTATGTGTTGAGAGCAACATCTCGAGTAATATGTTTTGAGTCGACTTATAATTTATCATTATAAGGATGGCATTTAGAGCTGCTGAGGAAAACAATTTCAGGTTTTCGTACCTTTTTGTTTCGTTTGAAAGTTTAGAAACAATTGTACTTAATAGCTGGATTTCTTTCTGGTTTTCTAATTGCTCCTTCTTAAAAATGTTAACAGTTGATTCAATAATCGTCGTTTGATTTTTCATTAGGTCTATTATCTGTTTTTCATTTTCGTTTATCGTTGCAATTGTCTCCTCATACTTGTCAGCGAATCTTTGATCAAGTATTCCAAAAAGTTCGTTGGTCACCGTTCCAATAATATCAAATGGTGACCGTTTTTGCCTTCTTGCCGAGTCCTCATTAGCATGAAGAAGGATTTCGTTGTTGAGTTTGATTTGTTGAAGTTGATGTTTGAATTGAATCAACGGTTTGTCACATAATGTTGATTTGACTTCAACCAGGTCTGTTGATCCACAAAATAATTCCATTGAGTTAATTAATTTTGTGAACGTTTCGTACTCGTTCCAATAATTACTCATGTTGAAAAACACAATCATTTTCCAAGAACTAGAAATTAAATTGGCTTGTCCCACATCTTCGAAATAAATTCCTGGCTGACTTTCAAATGGTGTGATTTCGACCTCATGTTGACGGGTTGTGGCGAAGGAAGTTGCCAAGCTCAGCACTCCGAATAGTATGAATAGCCAAAAGAATGGCTGAGCTATATTCGTTGATAAGTTGACTTGTCGGACTTGTGTTTCTAGTTGTTCATTTTCTATGGGCAATCGACACAGTTTAGTGATGGGCCGTTTAAAGAGTTTATTTTTACTAAACACTGTAGCTGTTCGAACACATTTGTCGGTGCCGGGGTGAACTTCTGCTATTTTTCCCATCATCCAGGTTGTTGGTGGTAGCCGGTCTTCTTTGATGAGCACAATGTCATCAACTTTGATGTTTTCTTCTTTTTGTTTCCATTTGGGAAGTTGTTGCAGCTGCGAAAGGTATTCGGATGACCAGATCTTCCAAAAATCTTGAGTCATTTTTTGTATCAACTGCCATCGAGATCGAAATGTTTTCTTTTCGTCTATAATTGGTTCGGGTACTGCATTAAGAGCAGCTCCTATCAAAAAGTGTCCAGGAGTCAGAATTGTGCTGTCATCAACATCGTTTTCGATTGCCGTAAGTGGTCGAGAGTTTAAACAACCTTCTATTTGTGTCAGCAGGGTTGACAGTTCTTCAAACGTAAGCATTGTTTCACCGATAACTCTTTTTAGATGATATTTTGTCGACTTGACACTTGATTCCCACAGTCCTCCAAAGTGCGGTGATGCGGGTGGTATAAAATGCCATTCGATTTCGTCTTTCACAAGTTTTGATGATGCATCTTCTTCATGACGCTTGATGATTGTTTGCATTTGTTTTTGGATTTCCTTGTTGGCCCCAACAAATGTTGTACCATTGTCACTATAGAAATGCGAGCAAAGACCTCTTCTTGAAGTAAATCGTTTCAATGCAGCCATGAATGCTGCTGTGGTAAGGTCACTCACAAGTTCAATATGAATAGCTTTGGTAGCGAAGCAAACAAATATGGCGATGTAACCCTTGGTCGATCGGTTTCCTCGCCCCTTGGAGATTAATATTTGAATTGGTCCAGCATAATCAACACCTGTGTGTGTAAACGGTCTTGATGGTGTTACTCTAGCTGCTGGAAGTAGTCCCATTTGTTGAGTTTTTGGCTGTGCTTTAAAACGGAAGCATTTCATACACTTATGTATGACTTGTCGAATACATCTTTTAGCTTGAATGACCCAATAGCGCTGCCTTAGTTTTGCAAGTGTAAGTCTGATACCACCGTGCAACGTTCGTTCATGGACATCTTCAATTAGCAGTTTTGTAAACCACTCTTCGTGAGGCAGGATGATTGGATGTTTTTCTGTGTTATTAAGCTCCGAATTTTGTATTCGGCCGCCAACAACAAGGATATTGTCTTCGTTTAAAAGTGGGTTTAAGGAGAGTACTTTACTCCTTTTGCTGATGTTCTTTCCACTTCGTAGGCATTTTAGTTCTTCGGAATATACCTTTTCTTGAATGTATCGTATAATTCCTTTTGTCGCGATGTTCAACTCCTGAACTGTTAAAACACCAGTTTTAATTGGGTTGTTTAGTTTCTTGCTTCTGCAGTTGTTCTTATATCGCCTACAATAAGCAGCTACTCTTATTAACTTATAGTAGTTAGAGAATCTTTTGGTAATGTCACTAGTTTCCTCTGCTGCAATCGTTAGGACTTTTCTTGTTTCAGGAATATCAATCACTGCATTCGTTTGTTGTTCTTGTGAGGGCCAATGATCTGAATCGAATTGCAGCCAAACAGGTCCAAACCACCATATCTGATTGTTGGACATTTGTTCTGGGAAACAGCCTCTTGAACCAAAATCAGCTGGATTGTCGGATGATCGTACATGCCTCCAGCAAGTTGTGTTTGTTGCCTCTTGTATTTCTGAAACTCGGTTTGCAACAAATGTCTTCCAAGTAGATGGGCATTTTTGGATCCAAGCCAATGTGATCGTGGAATCTGTCCAGGCAAATATTTTTTCCACTTGTGAGCCAAAGGTTTTCAAAGTTTCTGCCAGTAGTTTTGACAGCAGATGAGCACCACATAGCTCTAGTTTTGGAAGAGGAAGTTTCTTTTTAATTGGTGCTACTTTTGTTTTTGCAGTTAAGAGTGTTGTAGCAAAATAACCAGTTGGTAGAGCCACCCTTGCGTATACCACTGCTGCATATGCTGCTTCGGATGCATCACAGAATCCATGAAGCTCAAAATGTTGGTTCTTTGTAATTTCTATCCACCTTGGGATTCTGATGTCTTCAACTGTTATTAAATTCCTTTTCAACTTGTTCCATTGTTTTTGAAGTTCTATTGGAAGTGGGTCATCCCAGTTGATTTCAGATTTCCAAATGCGCTGCATAAGGATTTTTGCGCTAACAGTCACAGGGGCCAACCAGCCAAGGGGGTCAAACAGTTTGGCTATTTCGGATAAGGTTTTTCGTTTTGTGAGCATGGTATCCACGCTTGTGTCCAAGCTGACCTTGAACTGGAAAGTGTCATTTAAAGGATTCCAGTGGGTTCCCAAAGTTTTTATTGTCTCTTCCTTCATGACGTCTACTTTCTGTTGATTTTGTAGTTCCAGGGGTATATGTTGAAGCAGTTTTTTGTTGTTAGCAGCCCATTTTCGGAGATGAAAGCCTGCACCACTTAACATTTCATTAAGTTGCTCTTGAGCTTTTCTGCACTCTGCCATCGTATTCCCTCCCGACATAACATCATCGACATAAAAGTCATGTTTGACTATTTCTGCAGCGATAGGGTACTTCTGTTGTTCGTCTTCAGCTAGTTGTTGAAGAGTCTTAATGGCCAAGTATGGAGCAGATGCCGTTCCATAAGTGACAGTAGTGAGCTTGTACTCTTTAATGGGTCGATCATTAGAACTCCTCCACAAAATTCTTTGATAGTCTTGGTGGTCTTCGTGTAGTTCGATTTGGCGGTACATCTTTTCTATGTCAGAAGTAAACACGTACTTATGTTTCCTCCATCTCATCAGAATTGTTGTAATGTCGTCTTGTAGTTTTGGGCCAACTAACATTAGTTGGTTTAGGCTCACTCCTGTGGTCGATTTTGCCGACCCATCAAATACAACTCTTAGTTTTGTTGTTGTACTTGTAGGTTTAATGACGGCATGATGAGGCATGTAAAAAATATTCTCTCGGTTCGGATTGTTATAGTCAACTTCTATCATGTGCCCCAGCTCTAGAAACTCATTTATTACTTGTGTATATTCAAGTTTAAGATTCTGGTTCTTGTTCAATTGAGTTTCTAATTGACGGAATCTCGCTATTGCTCGATTTTTGGATTCGCCTAGTTGCATAATTTGCATTGTTTCTTGGTTGAATGGGATTTTGACAACGTATCTCCCATTTGATTTTCGATAATGTGTTTCCTTGTAAAATTGTTCACATTGTTTGTCTTCATTTTTCTGAATTTTTGGTTGGGAAACTTCTTCTAGCTCCCAAAATTTTTCAAGTACATCGACTGAAATTTGTGTTACTAGTCCAGTGATACTATATTTATTAGTTTCTTCATTTAAAGTTCGCCCAGATATTAACCAACCTAGCTGTGATTTCTGTGCTATCAGTGAATTTGAATCATCTCGTTTTATTCCGTCAAGAATTATGTCACCATATGCATCAGCACCAATTATCATGTCAATCGGTCCAGGAACATTAAAGGTAGGATCAGCGAGTTTTAACTGATCTAAATTTCCAATTTTAAGGCAACTTGTAGTCTTGGAAGGAAGTTGTCTTGTAAGTTTGGGAAGTACAAGAGCTTCTAATCCGAGACTAAATTCTGAGGTAAAGTGAGGCCTTATTTTGACATTGACCTTGTTTTTTGCGGTTCCTGCATTTGTTGCACCCAAGCCACTTACTTCAACAGAAACATTTTGTCTTTTTAGTTTAAGTGTTTGTGCTATGGATTCAGTTATCAATGACGCCTGTGATCCAGGGTCAATCAGTGCACGTATTGTTATACTGCGGCCAAGTCCGTCTTCATTGTTTATTTGTAATATGGCTGTTGCAATTATTACATTTTGGTCCTGCTCACTGTGGTTAACTTGTTTGGTTGTTTTTATCACGTCTTTTTGAGCTGAGTCTGTTTGTTTGTTTTGGGGGAATCGCTCAGCCCAATCCATATGTAGAAATGAATGATGCTTTTTGTTGCAATGATGGCAATTTCTTTTGCTAAAGCATTGTAATTGCTTGTCATGTCGTAAGCAGTTCAAGCAGAGCTTAGCTTGTTTGGAAAGCTGCCATCTTTCTTTTGGTGTCGCATTTAAGAATTTTTGACATGTGTATATAACATGTTCGCCTTTGCAAATAGGGCATTGGAGGTTTTTCGTATCGATGTGAAAGTTGCGAAGTGTATGTTTCGGTTCATCAAAAGATTTGTTTTGCTTCTTTGTGGGAGCAAGGACATCAAGGGCTTGGTAACGCCTTTCTAGAAAATCCAAAAGTGTATTCAAAATTGGCATTTTGTTTGGTTCTGCTAGCCCTTGTTCAAACAGGTTTCTGCTTTCGGTATCAAGCATTTTAGTCGTCATGTGTACTATAATTGGGTCCCATGATGTGGTATCGAAACCCATGTTTTTGAGTGCTGCCAGTCCTTCTTTGATGGCATCAAAAATGTTTTTGATCGACGTTGCTGATGGAATGTTACTGGGCTGTCCAGCCTTAAACATCTTTTCTAGATGAATAGATACAATCTTTCTTTCGTTATTGTAACGGTTTTTTAAGATTTCCCACGCACTATTGTAGTTTTCACTTGAATATGTAAGATGTTTGATTAAATGGAGCGGCTCTCCCTCTAAATGTGTCTTCAGATATTCCATTTTTTCTGATGTGTTGAGGCTACTTCTATTGTGTATGATTGTGGAGAAAAGATCATAAAACGGTTGCCATTCTAAGAAATTTCCTTTGAAGGTTGGAATCTTCAGCCTCGGAAGCATTGATTCGGGTTTCGCTTCTTTTGGCTTGTTACTATTGTTGCCATTGACTAAATTGGATGCCATTTGGTGAAGGAACCTATTAATGTCCTGTTTTACACCCTTATACTCGTTGTTTGCCACATACGGTACCTTCAGATATTCCTCCGATGCATTTGCAATAAAGTCTTCATGCAGATCGGTGATGTTTCGAAGTTGTTCAAGTAACATTCTTTGTTGGTACTCATATATTTCTTTGGAGTAGTTATCGAAAGTTTGCTCAAATTCTTCCAAGTTTTCAACTATGGCGGTGACTTTAAGCCTTAGTTTTTTCAACTTTTGCATCTGAAGAACATCTGCACTGCCTTTAGGTTTTCCTTCACTTTCATTCCTTTTTTCCAGTTCTGGGATGATTGCATCTAATTTTTTTTCTTAGTTCTTCGTACACCGATTTCACTCGGTTATATGTATCCCTTTGCATGTAAGGAGTGTCCTTTTTTACTGTAGACACTATTTTTTGATGGTTTGAGTCAAACTCAGACCATAGAGCACTTAGACGTTGGAGTCTTTCTTCTTTGTATCTGAGGGTTTTCCTTGACGCACTGTCCTTACCAACATTTCTGTTCAATGTTTCGATATCTTCAGCCAAGGTTTTTTGCTTGGCTACAATAATGAAAACTTCAGTTTCGTCTAACATGATTATAGCACTTTTTTTTTTTTTTTTTTGTGTATCGTTTTTATTTATTTAATTTATTCGTTGCGTAGTTTTATAATCGTATAATAGCTTCACTTGTATTTGTTCTTAATTTGTAGGTAATTTTTCTCGATTTAGATAACTTTTTTTTTTTTTTTAGATTTGTTATTTAAAATATATACCAATTTCAAAAGCCTTGGTAACGCTTCACTGTTTCTTCTTCTCGAAGGACCAATGTAAAATTCGACAATTCGTTAGTTGAACTCCTTACCACTGGTGGGGGGAAGTAAAAATCACGAACTGGTAGTTTGCCGTTTTAATAGCAAGTGAACTTTATTATTGTGAATTTCCTACTTTTATACAAAATAAATGCTTACTGAACTATTTTAAATAAATTAATACTGACAAAAAAATGAATGAATGAAATAAGATCATGTTGTTTTTAAAAGTGCATGGCGTTGCGTCGCGACGACGACGACAACGCGTTTGCACACTGCTGTTTGCGGGTGGTGTCATCTTCGTTGTTGTTGTTGTTATCACAACAAAGAGATTGTTAAAAACTAGAAAATAAATTTGAGCTCTGACGAGAAAAAGAATTTGCCGATACTCACGAGACAATATTTCTGAATTTGAAACATGAGGGATATTTTCCGCAAAATCAAGTGCATTTTTAACGCTAGGTTTAAGCTGAAGTTTGGAGAAAAACGTGAACTAAAATTTAGCTAACTGTTTTTGCATACAAAGATTTTAATGCATAATATTTGTAGTTTTTCAATTTTCCGTTATGGGCAAAATAAGGTCGCTTGTGAGTTAGGTGTCATTTCTATTTAAATATACTTTATAAATATTTATTCAATGCTTTTAACAATTGCAAAACCACAAATTAAAACAAACCTCATTATACCCTACATTCTATGGAATTCTCAATCAGTTAAAATAAACTACTCCTTAACAGATGTCGCCTCTAAAAACTCAACAAGTAAAAAAGAACTGTCACATAAAATGTCACATAAATGTCAGAATAATCAGCTGCGGCATAAAAAAATATTTTTAATTTCTACCAGAAAAAAGTGAGTCGAGTTCAAGTCTGTTAGTGGTTGGTAGCACCTCCGTGCTTCGAAATATTGTTCATTAAAACTTTAAGCTTTATGCAATAGATCTAAAAAAATTCAAATGAAAATGACAACTTCTTGTGTGAATACATATTCTGTGATTTCATTAGAAAACTATAATTGAAAATCCATTAAAATCCAAATGAAACAGTGCTCTAGAACTCGAACAAGAAAAAATCGATAATTGTGTTTAATAAAAAGTTGTACTAGTATCTAGGTATATAAGAAATGGGTGCGGAGCACTCTTCACAAACTCGCAATGACGGCGATGGTCGCGAAGTCTTCGAACACGAACGATCATCATCGGCGAATTCTTCCACAAAACGTAGAGCGGCTGCCCAACGCCAAGGCTCGGCCAGTAGTAAAGGCAGTCAGCAGCAGCAGCAAAGCGGCTCGCCAACTTTCTCAGATATTGGGCGTCCTGTGTCGCCGCCACTGAGTGTCTGCTATGACTCAGACTTACCCTATGTCTCCTACACAGACAGACCAATAGGTGATTCACCTAAAATTCGCAATAAAAACACCTCCTCCGCCAACACCAGCCTGAGGAGTGTTCACGCAAACAGTCGATACAAACAAACTGGGACCAAACCAAAGCGCCCCGCTTCAACATCCAATCACAACATTGTCATTGTCAAACCAGGCACCACACGGGACCTTGATCTCGACCTAGATCCAGATTTGGCCCGACTCCGAAACATTCCAATGTTTCTGCCGGTAATGCGAGAAACTCTCTCTCTGCCTTCATCTCGAGAACCAGAGATTCTCGAACGTCTGCAGTCGGTGCATTTGCAGAACATTTGCCATCGCATGCAGGCCCATCTCAATTACTGTGCCACACACGTTGCCACCGAACAAAGTCAAATTGTCGAGAAGACAAAAATGATCAACAACACTGTTACGACGCTATTTGCATCGTTTGTAGACATGCAAAAGACCTACGCTGCCTATGCAGAACAATTTTCAAAAATTCGCAGCATATCACAGCAGTTAAGTCGCTGCAATTCTTTGTTAAACGAAAACATTGAGAGTTTGGAGGCTATCAATAATTTCCTGGACGTAGACGATAGACTTGAACCATTTGTATGGAAAACCGAAGAGGTCAACCACAGGAAGGGTGGCAGTGGCAGCTTGACGTAGTCGAATTTATAAATATATATATATATGTATACATATGTACCCTCGAATATTACCTATCTAAGTGCATTTGTTTTGATGTTTTTGTTCTAAAATTTAGTTTTAATTTGTGTTAATTTGTAAGTGATAATGAAAATATTTAAGCTATTTTAAGGTTATTCCAAGTTTAATAATTAGTTATTTATTTAGAAGAAAAAAAATGAAGAAAACAAAACTCATTAATATTAAATTGCTGCAAAAGTGCTTCATCACTTAAATTTTTGAACTTGTTTTATTTAAAAATCAATAAAAACAAAAAACAACTGGACTTAAACTAATTAGGTAGGTTCTGTATCTTATCAACTTTTAATTGACTAACAATATTGCTTATCATGCTTTGACCTAAAGGTATTTAAACTAATGTCAAAATGGAATTTGATTTGACTCGGTGACGATAAGGAAGAGGTTTTTTAGAATTACTCTGTTCTCTTTTGAGTTTTCGTGAAATGAGCGGTACAACAAAAATACATACACAAATATTTGTTTACATTGAATTAAATTAAAATTCTATTTATTAAGCTTAGGTTTAGTGTAATTCTAATTTTATATTTCTTCCCCAATAGACGCATCCCAATTTTCGTATAATACCGCAGTTAAATGGCTTCTTTCTAATCCCAGTTCAATCTCTTTTTTCACTGCATCCAATTGGAGGTTATAAATTTCCAGTCTTAGTTTTCTTTTTTTCAATGACTCCAAATCTTCTTCTTCCGTTTCCTCTTGAGTGTCATTATCATGATTGTCGCTCAATATATGCATATTTCTTTTGTTGTTTATTTTCTTATGTAGCAACTTTGGTGTCCTAAGGTGGTAAATAAAAAGAGATACTCAAAGATATTTGAATTGAAGAAATGCATTTTAAAAAAATACCTGGAGTCATGCTGAGACATACTTTGATTGTCTTCATGTTGACTCACTGAAGGCAAGTTATCATCCGATGTCAATGAAGATGTTTCTTCTTTGATTTCGAATATGTTTGGCTCATTTGGTTCTCCTGTGATAATATCAAGCCCGTTGTCGATGTCCTTCAAGAAACTTGAAGAGCGAGAGTTATTTTCAGGAGGAAGTGGGTTTTTGGGAGTTTCATTTTTGACCTTGTAAATTAAAAAGGAAATATTTCAGTATAATTATTCAAATTGGGAATGCCCCAAAAACTCGAACTTCCTAAGCGGAAAGTTTAAAGGACTTTATTTGAGTGGCAAAAGATAAAATAGGCTATAACACAAATCAGTGGCTATTGACTAAAACTTACCAAATTCGAATCTGGACTCTTGATGTCAATTTTCAATACTGGATTCAAGAAGGCCATAGCTACAAAAAATCGATGTGGACTCCTCTGCTTACCATCTCGTCCACTTGTATTTCGACGGTTTTTCAAATAAATCTACAAAATTAGTTATAGAAATAATTTAAATAAATAAAATAAGACTGGACTCCGAATTACTCTGTAATTGCTCCGAAGAGAATTCCATTTTACAACAACTTCTTGCTTTGGCAATGACAATGATTTAGCAATTCTTTCCCATGACTTTTGATGTGTTTTACGATCTTTGTACGAATGATACAATGGATTCCATAAGTTTTCAAATTTTTCAACATTTTCTATTAGAATCATTGTAGCTTCGGATGTCCATTGAAAATTACATTTACGAACACGATTGTCTTTTCTTTGTTTTTTTGATTCTTGTGACGAATGACGTGTGCGTAATTCAATGTCATTGGGATTATGTGATTTATCCATAATTGCAATGTAATTAATTTAAAATTAAACAACAATAAAATTAATAACAAACAAAATACGAATAGACACAACAAAGAGGCAAGTTGCGATGCAGCTTCATATATCCACTTCGGTGATGGTGGGATTTCCTTTTGCCACTAAATTGACGCAAACTCACAGTTGTTTGTTTTCATAGCGGAAGCAGGTACCTGAATAAAGTGGCACAAAGCTTTGGTAGGAGGTGATGGAGGTGATAATGAGGTACTGTCACTGTATTGACGCTGATGCAAAGAAATGCAGTACGTGTATTTTGTGTCAATGTGATGAAAAATAAATAAAACAGGGTTACCATTATCCGGTTTTGGAATTTATTTGATCTAATATTATATTCGTATACTCTATTTATAGGCCTGATGAGGATAAAAATGAATATTGCCTTAAAAACAAGAGTAGTGGCTGAGTCGCATGAACTTTTTCTAAATTATAGTCATTTTCATTTTGATAAAAAAAACATTATTTTTCATTCTAATGTATGAAAATATTAAAAATTTACTTTGATATTATAAAAACAACGGATTTTTATTTCGTTGTAAGTAGGGGGGTATGCCATTCACCATAACGTTTTCATGAACATTTTCATAGCTAATTCGCACATTTGCTGGTGTATCAAATTATTACCGACACCATAACAAAAATTAAATTTTTAGGACCAGTATATTCATGTCATACGAACTTAAATAATTACTTACTTACTTAAGGTGGCGCTACAGTCCTGTGTGAACTAGGGCCTCACCCAACAAACTGCTCCATCTAGCTCGGTTCCTAGCTAGATGTCTTAAGTTTCGCGCTCCAAGTTGGGTGAGGTCACTTTCCACCTGATCCGCGGTCGTCCTCTACTGCGCTGTCCTGTGGGTATGGGTTCGAAGACTTTCCGGGCCGGAGCATTGGTTTCCATGCGCTTTAGGTGACCCAGCCATCTTAGTCGTTGGACCCTTCTGTTCTGTCTACGTCGCTGTACAGCCCGTACAGCTCGTCGTTCCATCGTCTCCTCCACTCCCCTTTGATGCATACGGGACCGTAGATCACACGAAGAACTTTTTTCTCGAACCGACCCAAGTTTCTTTCATCCGCTTTTGTCATAGTCCATCCTCCTGCAACGTATAGCAGGACGGGGATGATAAAGTTCTTGTATATCAACACTTTGGTGACTCGAGAGAGGACTTTACCACTCAATTGCTTTTTTAGTTCAAAGAAACAGCGGTTAGCAAGAGTTATTTTGCGTTTGATCTCAGCGCTGGTGTTGTTTTTTGCGGAGCCTAGGTAGACGAAGTCCTTGACTACCTCAAAGTTACGTCTGTCGATGGTGACGTTTTGACCAAGACGTCGGTGTTGTATGTCCTTTCTTGACGACAGCATGTACTTTGTTTTGCCCTCATTAACCGTTAAACCCATTTTTGCCGCCTCTGCCTCAATACTCACAAATGCCCCATTGACATCACGCTGAGTTCTTCCGATTATGTCAATGTCATCAGCATATGCTAATAATTGGACAGACTTTTGAAAGAAAGTGCCTCTAGTGTTGACGTGTGAGCTCTGTACTATTCTTTGAAGCACTATGTTAAAAAAATCACATGACAATTGTCTAAAACCTTTTTTGACATCGAAAGGTTCTGTTAAGTTGTTTCCAAACTTTACGGAGCAGCGTGAATTCTCCATGGTCATCCTGCACAAACGGACGAGTTTGGCAGGAATGCCAACAAACATGGCTCTTTACAGCTCGTCCCTGTAGATGCCATCATATGCGGCCTTGAAATCGAGGAAAAGATGGTGGGTGTCCATTTGATGTTCTTGGGTTTTTTCCAGGATCTGCCGTAATGTGAATATTTGATCAACTGTGAACTTTCCTGGTCTAAAACCACACTGGTAAGGACATATCAGGTTTTTTGACGATGGGCTTTAGACGTTTACATATTACGGCAGAGAAGATTTTATAGGCAATGTAAAGTAGACTGATTCCTCTATAGTTGGTGCAGTTTAGAGGGTCTCCTTTTTTCAGGATCGGGCAAACAATACTGAGATTCCATTCATCGTCTATGCTTTCTTCCGACCATATCTTACAGATAAGTTGGTGCATGCTCCTAACCAAATTATCTCCAGCGGGTTTAAAGAGCTCGGCATTCAAAGCATCCGCTCCAGCGGTTTTATTAGACTTTAGCTTAGATATGATATGGCTTTCGTCGTCTATGTTGAATGGATCATCCTGCGTGACAGCGGAATTCAGTTCGTCGTCGCCGTTATACAGTCTGCAGAAGTGGTCCTTCCATATCCTCAGCATTGACTGCGGTTCCACTATGATGTTTCCACTTTCGTCTTTGCAGTCTTCGGTTCTAGGTTTATGTACCTGTCAATTTCGTTTCACTTGTTCATAAAACTTTTGAACTTCATTCCTGCTTTTAAACCTCTCAACATCTTCGACAGCACGCTTCTCATGCCCTCTCTTTTTCCTTCTGAGAAGTCGGCGTTCCTCTCGAACCTTCTGCTCATAGAGCTCATGAGCAACTCTCGTCCTTTTATGCAGCGCCGCTTTGCGTGTCTGTTGTTTGGCTGCATTTGCCTGCCGACATTCCTCATCAAACCAGGGGTTCCTTGTTGGTGGCTGTTTGAAACCCAGCGCATCTGAGGCGGCTTCTCTGATTGCATCTTGGCAATGTTGCCACTGGTTTTCGATACATTGTGTTGGCGGCAGAGAACTTCGAGAGAGGTTACTTGTAACTCGGTCGTAAAAGGATTTGGCGATCTCTGGCGATTGTAGCTGTTCGACGTTGTACTTTCTCCCAGCACCTCCCTGTTATGCATCGGGTCTGGAAATCCGAAGTGCTACCTTTTCTACAAAGAGGCAGTGGTCCACGTCGATGTTAGCTCCTCGGAAAGTTCGTACATCCATGATGCTGGAATTATGTCTGGCGTTGAATGCAATATGGTCTAAGAGCTCGAAGAACATATCATTGGTGTTGTCGTCTATCTCTTCTGTGGGGCCGTGCGCGCATATCAGGCTAATGTTGCCGAACTTAGCCTTGATGCATATGGTCATGAGGCGCTGATTGATGCACCTATAGCTCAAGACTTCTTGCCTAAGCCTGGCTCCAATGACGAAGCCACATCCAAATAAGCGCTGTTGGTTTTCGTGGTAGCAGTCACCATAGAAAATATCGCAGTTTTTCATCCTCTTTTTGCCCGGCCAAACCCACCGTATTTCCTGGATGGCGGTGATGTCTGCTTTATAGTCTAGGGCCTCCGCTAATTCTTCGGCCGCTCGTGTTCTGTTAAGGGACATAACATTCCACGTGCATATCCGAAGTTCCTTAATTCGTTTCCGTTGGTTGTCAACTGTAAATCCGTCCGTATCCGAGGCTTGTTGGTACTTCGCAACTATGAAAGATTTTACGTGGAAGTCACCCCGACAGCACAACCCCCAACCTGGATGGCCAGATCCTAAGTATAACTATAAGGATAGGGAGCCGGATAAAACCGCTCCTTATAGGCCTTGGCTTCGAATAAGTCGAAGAAGTCCTATAAGGTGTTCACTAAGTAGTTCAACCTTACTGGAACTGTAGACGCCACCGTTGATTCCATCTCGGGAATTCCTCCGCTGCCATCTGGATAAAGAGAGGTGCCTTAGTGGAAACACCTCTCCCCCCTCTCTCGTTTGCTGCCCCCAACAACTTTCCACTGGGGCTGGAACCCAATCTCCAGTTGAGGTAGTCGTGTATTTCAATGACAAGAAAATTTCCCCAAACATAAATCTCATATATGTATAACCTTTGGGAGCTCATGAATAGGGAAATAGGAAGAGAAAACATTAAAGTATGAGACAGAAGTGAAAGTTTAAAAGAAATTGCTTCAAATGTATTCTTCAAAATAAAAGTATTTATGTTTACAAAATCATTTTATTTCTAGAGGCAGTACAAATTTGATCACCCATATTGTAAGAGTATGTCTCCGATAACTTCAATTTGGAACATGTGGTGGCACAGACCTAATCTTTTCGTTAAAGATAAAGATCGTGGAAACCAATTATGATCGAATGAACTTTTATTTCATAGTTACGGAACGTAAATTCAAATTTTTCATAATATTTGTATTAAATTTCAAAAGATCCAATGCGTTGTGCAAGAGTGTATCATTAATTTTCCGTAATCGCGTGGTTTTAACTTGTCAAATGTCATAATAGGACAGCTTCCAAATAGTGTCCAAATAGTTGGATATTCATAGACTCCTTGCTTTCTTACAACTAGAGTAGCAAAATAAGCTCTAGGTTTTAATAACTGATTTTGGTGTGTTTTGATAAATTTTTCGGTTGTCAAAAAACCTCGGTCAAGTTCAATCAACATTATGTGTTTCAAGATTGATATTTGAATTAGGCGAGTGTATGGTGCACAGTATCTAATCCACCAGCCAATTGAATTAAAAACGAAAAAATTGAAACAAGGAAATCTAAAATAAATTACTGAAGAGCGTTCATACCAATCAGAATCAGAGCCTAGTGACTTACAACTCCTAACCAGTATGCGGCAGTTTTTATGCATAATCCGAGCGGCTATAATTTGAGAAAGCATTTGTTATAAAAAGAATTACTCTTGGAGGATTTATCAACTTCTTCGCATATTCGTAAAAAACTTTAGGTGGTACAGGCGGGCTGACGGTTATGTCATGGCTTTAGGGGCTAGTATAGCAGTCATTAACATCGATCTGGACAAATTTTTGAATCGATGTTTGACGGTGTTTCCCTTCGATTAGATATAAAAATAATGTACTGATCGATCAGAAATTTTTATCTAAAAAGGTATTTTTCTATTTTCCGGATGGAAACTCATTTTTCTAAACACTTGATACTTTTATGTTCAAAAGTGAAACGAATCATTCCGCCGATTTTTATTCCAATTTCACACAGTTCCAATGACAGATATCTGTCAGTAAAAATGTTTCAGTGGATTTCAATCAGGATTTTTTTTCAATGACTGACATTTTTAATAATAGCTATAAACCATCTGTCAAAAATTCCAATGTTTGTTTTCAATGAAGAAAACCAATGATAGCAATAACTGTCATCTAAAAGTATTTAATAACCAGGAGCTTGATACCTCCTTTTTGCTGTTGATTTTATCAGTAATTTTATACATATGCCATCGAAACATTCCAAAATTGGAACGACATAAGTAAAACGAAAAAAAGAAGTTGATTGGCACTTTGCAGTCAGCTGTTTAGTAAAATTTAAATTCCATCATTATAATGTATTAACGAAATGAATTTAGCTTCAGATGGGTTATTTCTTAGAAAAAAGAATTCTTGGGGGGACTTTCCATTACCGCAGCACGAATATCCTTCTGATTTTTTTACAGTTAGGTAGGGGTCTCAATAGAACATGTTTTAAATATTAAGGCGAGGAAACAACTTTAAGTCATAGAAAAAAATATTTCCTTTTTCCGACTTAACCCTACTTTCTTTGGATTGCATTTTTTGAGCCTAAAACAAGTTTTTTTTAATTGATAGCACGGCGTACTAACAGCTAGGTATGTAACCCCCTGCTTGGGCTTACTATAGGATTTGGGTTGGGTGCGAGTTTGGGTATATGCAAAGTAGTTTTTGCATTTGAGCACTACAATCAAAAAAATCCAACAAAAAAAAAACAAGTATGGCAACACTGAACAAAAAACAGGGGGGAAATGTCAAAATCAACCATTTAGTGTGTTTTGTATGTAAAAAAGTGAACTTTGAAAATTAATCAAAAATAGAAATAAATGTTTCCTCGCTCTAAAATTGCTATAGTTTAATTTATTTACACATTTCTATCAAATAAAAAAAAAAAACGAGAGTCGAAATTCGTGCTGCGGTAATGGAAAGTTGAGCCAAATTCTTGACATTGGATATCATGCCATTACATTTATATTTAGGTGGAAATAAATCTTTTACACGTTTCAAAATTGTTCTGATAGCTAGTAAATTAAAAAGCAATAATAATAAGCAACAAACTTCTTGTCGCTGAAATGTGTTCCTACCATTATTACGAAAGCTTATCACCTGAACTACAACTACACCCAACTTCATAACTTAAAACAATGACATTTCTCAGCTGACATCAAAAATCTTTCTTCGCTTTTGCTTCCAATTTGTGTGCAATTCCTCAAATTCTCCTCAAACCTGAGTTCCAATGTTTGTGTATTATTTTAATTTTGTTTTCTTTAAAAATTTAAATAATACAAACAATAAAAAAGCAATACCGATAAAAATACTATCATCCAGTTTCAGTTATTAACAACGAAATCAGAAAAAGCATTTAAGAGGAAACAGGCAAAAATTATCTCTCGTGTACCAATTTCTATGCCATAAAATGCAAAACTAATTGTGGTTCCAGTTTAGTTTATGCACAAATACAAAAATAGAACAATCAATTTTTTAATTAAATTGCGTGATCGTAATTAGCAGCAGTAACGGCAACAGCAACGGCAAAGGCAACCAACGAACGGCAGCAGCCCACACACCGAGGAACCGACTATAATAAATTATATGACCTATTTATGTGACGACGCAGTTGAGGTAAATTTAAACTCAAATAGTCATTCGATATCCTCCGTTTGAGCTTGGCTATAAAACACCAGAACATCCGAACACCATCAACCCTTACTACATACAGTCATGGACACAAAAATCGATAACGCTTTGATACAAAAGAAAATTTTACATCCTGGCAAACAATACGTTCAACTTCGGCCTGGCACAAGGGTAAGTGCAGATGCTTATGATGCTATGCGATAGAATTTGTGTGTTTTCATCTTTTGGTTGCTTTGAAGAGACATTTTGTTATGCGGGCAGTTATCTATTTGACTTTCATTCAAGGTGAAATTCCATTTCCAAACACGGAGGATTGACGGAACTCTGCTCGATGATAGCCGCAAAATGGCAAAGCCAATGGAGCTGGTGCTGGGGAAGAAGTTCAAACTGGAAGTGTGGGAGGTTATTGTCCAGAAAATGGCACTCAATGAAGTTGCCAAATTTACTGTTGATAAATCGGTAAAGTGTGAAATTCATCTGGGTCCACTTTAATACTTATAGATTTCGTTTTTTTTCCACAGTTAGTTTCGCAATATCCTTTCATCTCAAAGACTCTTCGCGATGTTGGGAAGAAACAAGAGGAGCGCCGGCACTGCTGTGGGATGACACTACAAAACGAAGGTATCGGTTATAAGGATCTCGACGAGCTGTTCTCGAATCCCTCGGACCTGGAATTCATCATTGAGTTGTTCTCAATCGAAATGCCCGAGGATTATGAAAAGGAACGTTGGCAGATGTCCGACGACGAGAAGATGCAAGCTACCCATGACCTTCGCGAAAAAGGCAATCAGTTTTACAAAGAAAAGAACTATACGAAAGCAGAAGAATGCTACTCCCAGGCTATTGGCATCCTCGAGCAACTTATGCTAAAGTAGGTTTCCTTTAAACTCAGTCTAGATCAAATTTTGTATTTTTTCTTAAACCTATTTTAGAGAAAAACCTCACGACACAGAATGGTATGAACTAGCCGCCCTCAAAGTGCCTCTACTCCTCAACTACGCGCAATGCCGTCTCCTGGCTGAGGACTTCTATGCCGTGATACACCACTGCACCGAAGTAATAACCCTCGATTCACAAAACGTCAAGGCATTCTTCCGGCGTGGCAAAGCACATATCGGTGCGTGGAATGTGGACGATGCCAAAAAAGATTTCAACAAGTGCATCGAACTGGATCCGTCGTTGCGAGGGGCAGCGGCAAAGGAACTCAAAGCACTCGAAGAAGCACAAAGGAAGATGGACATAGAACAAAAAGCAATTATGCAGAAAATGTTTTAGAGTTCAAAACAACTGAGTATTTATAACCAAGCGTATTGAGAAACTGTGATGATTTGTTATAAAATGGAGTGTTCCTCTCTTCCCAACACGCACACCAATCCCAAATATTGTGATGTTATTTATCAGCATGCCTTCTCTTTGTTGTGTGTGTGTTAATTTTATTTAATCATTTAAACTAAATAAATCCTCGTATTATTGCTTTTGTTTAGAACAAAACGAGAAAAACTTAATAACAAATAGAATTAATCTTCTTTTATTCTCTCCCTTGAGTAACAACAACACCAAAAAATATATATAAATGTAAACATCCTGATCTTTGGAAAAACTCTGTTCAAAGTAGTTAAATTTTTTGTTTTTTAAAAACCAAATTGAAATAATAAAATTAGTTTCTTTTATATAACTCTCAATCGAACAGTGTTTTATTTAATGCATTGTTTTTAGTTCTACTTGTTTCAAGCCTGTGGGGACAGTAGTGGTAGTCTGTGATTGCTTTTTTCCTTCCTTAAATTTCTATTATTTCTGAATGGGTTCAAGGATTTTTCAAGAGGTTATTTAACACTTGATCGTTCTGCGTCCCAACAGTAGTCGAATCTTGGTTAAAAATATATATTGATCTAATTCACATCGTTCTGGGGCTCATGATACAGGAGAAGTATTTTGCATTTATTAGAAGCAACGCGCTCAATCCGATTATGTATCAAAAGAAAAAATGGCAGGTTCAGACGACATTAGGGATTTGAAAGCAAGGCAAGCTTCTAGAATCTGATTGGACAGCTTCTAAGAAACTTCCAACTAAGGCAACTTTATTCGAAAGTTAACTGACTAATTCAAACAAAGTTAATTCAATGGTTTTTTGCCATTTCACTCGTGTTGGCATTTTATTTTGGTTAATGTTTTCAATATTATTTCTGGCATCGAATGAATGAAAGATGTATTTTCTTTTTATCTTCGTTTTATTAAGATCTTAGCAATTTAGTAGCATAAATATTCTTAAATTTATTTTATATTGCTAATAAAGATTCTAGAGGGCTTTGGCTGTCGGAAAACTATTGTAGAAACAGACAAAATTTGATCAACATCAAGATCAGAGGAGGAGCCATATAGTCCGAGAGCCAGGTGAAAATTTGGTTAATTATTTCTTCTCGATAGATAATTGGTGATATGCATCAGACAATAGTATCATAATTCCTATTGACCGTCAGCTGTGGCGCAGTGGGGGGGATGAGCGGTTGAAACCTTCCACGCTTGAAGAAAAAAAAATACATTCACTCATTTCCTCTCGGCTAAAAATTTATCAAGTTATAGCTAACCCAATATCTCAACAACAAAAAAAATCAGCTGGCTGTAACATAGTGTATTGTTCGTCAGATGATGTATTTTTTTTCTTGTGGGAGGTTACAACCGCTCACCCCCGTTCTATAAATTATTTGATAAGATGGTATTATTTGTATTAACTGGTAATTTTAGACCGATTGTAAATATTAAACAAAAGTTCATTGTAAATGATTTATATTTATTTTGTTTGACGTTTCAAGTTCGAAGTATTTTTTGTTTTTTTAGCAACTAAAGAATAAATTCTTTGTACGAAAATGTGAGTTGCTATTATTGAAACTTACTTTGCTTTTTAACATGATATTCCTTTATTTAAGAGCAGAATAGAAATAATTGAGTTAATGGAAAAGAGTCCTGGTGTTGTAAGTGAAATTCAGAATTTAACCCGAAGTAATTCACTTAGTACGACTGACACCGCTGCTGGTTGTGCCATCCCAATATTAAAGTCGTTTCCAACGCTCAATTAGTAACTTCCTTTAGCAAAGAATTTTAAGACTTTTGCAAATTTAAGTATACCTATTTGGAATAGAATGCTGAATTTTTAATGGTTTATGTGTAAATGTCATAAATAATGTTTAATACCTCCAGGAAGGCTTGTTTTGAAAGTCAATTTTTATTAATTATATTTAACTTATTTATTTATTTATTACATATTTTTTTTAGATGGATTTATTGTTTATTTTTCAAATTTAAGTTTACAAAAAAGTATTATTCTTTAATTTTAAGACATGACTATTAAAGCCGTCTGCCCGAGTTTAACAAAATATACATAATAAGGTATTGTAAAAGGTATGTTCAAATTTTTCTTCAATTATAGCTCTCTATATTTCGATGCTTGTTGACAATAGTTGTTCAATTTTTCCCAGTCAGCGCCATTTAAAATCATTTTCCTTTCTGGTTCCTCCAGTTCTAGTTTCCCAAAAAAATGAATCCTGAACTGTTTTAAGACAAGACATCTTCCCAGGAAGTGATACATGTTTTCCACAAAATTTGCAAATCTTCTCTGTGGGGTATAAAATTAAGGTCCATAATTTCTCATCTAGCTTTAAAAACAGTAGATAGTGTACCAGTTGAATATTTTTCATTAAAATAGTTGTCTTCGCAAAGATTATGGTTTAAGCTGGCATATATTTCGCGATGGGTTGAAGTTAGTGCTTTTTCAATACTTTCCGCTCGCATTTTTTCATCTACCACTTTAATTAAATTATCGAACTCTTCCTTCCATTGATGGATATTATCCATAGTAATCCTTAAAGTGTGACCAGCGAGCTCTGCGAGTGCTTTCCAATGTTCATAAAACAATATTCTCTTCTCTATCACGTAACTTGCTATTCGTTTGGTCAACCTATCTCTGTCCAGTACCATAGTTTTCGCAATGAAGTTGAAATGAAGTCGCAATGTTTCTATGAATAATGGTGAGATTCCTGTTTCAACAAATAGCATATGGTTTGGTGAGGATTGTGGAAGCTTGAAAATTCGCTTTATGAAGCAGTTTTTCTTCTGTATCGTATGATTTGTATCCCCACACTTGAGATCCCTATAGCATTATTGATTTGGAAACTGCCTGTAATAATTGGTATATGATTCTCATCGATATATCTTTATCTTTCAGACAGTTTTTCCATGCGGCACTTATAGCTGATTTAGATGAAGATAGCTTCTCCTGAAAGTGTTGTTCCATGTTCACGTTGCAGCAGATATTAATTCCCGTAGCACCCATCTCCTTTTCTAAATACCATCGTTTTGGATTTATTTATGTTTACATTCAGCCTCCATTCATCACAGTATTTTTTCAGCTGACTAATCATTCCCTGTAAACGTTCTGGTGTGTCCGCAAGGCGCACCAAATCATCTGCATACATCAAAACTTTAATAAGGATTCCCCCAATTCTTACACCGCCACATAAATAATCGGAAATGTCGTCTTTAAACATTATGAATGCTTGCGGACTTAAGTTGCATCCTTGTTTCACACCTGTAACCGTTTCAAAAAATTTGACAGTTGGTTACCGTCCCAAACAGCAGAAGTCGTTTGTTCATACAATTTTTCAATCAAGTTACCAAATTTTCTTGATAGATTGTACAATTTATAAAAAAGTGCGCTGTCCACCATATCAAATGCAGCTTTTAGGTCCACAAAAAACGCATAAAGCTTTCTCTTTTCTCTGCTCTGTCGTATTCAGAATGAAAATTTGATCTATGGTCGAGTAGTTCTCACGGAATCCTGCCTGGAATTCGTTTAAGCATCTGTTTTCTTAAACCGATTTGCCATTATCCCCATTAATATTTTTAGCGCTGAGTTTAAAAATGAAATGCCTCTATAATTATCAGCCCGATTAGGGTCTGCTTTTTTAAGGATTGGAAAGATTACGCTCTGCTGGAAGCTCATAAGGACGTCTCCAGTTTCAAATATTCAATGTAGTTCTTTGGTAAGAATTTCTAATAAATCATCATTAGCATATTTGAAAAATTCAATAGGAATGCCGTCAGTTCCTGGTGCTTTGCTATCTTTACTTTTTACTAACCAGCCTCTTACTTCTGCTTGAGTGATGGGTTTATCCAAAATCCAAATTAGTACATCTGGTCTTGCATTCTGAAAACGAGGCTGGAGTAAAGAATTGATAGGATTCAGCATATTACTGAAATATGTTTTTAGCTGTGCCGCATTGATATTAAGTCCAATTTTTAAATTTCTTCCATTTATTTTATTGAGCATTTTCCACAGAGTTGCAGTAATTCTTTAAAACTCTGTTTTCTTGATTTGGCAGTTGTTTTTGTAATCTTTTTTTTGCATTTACATACATAAGCTTGTTCTAAAAGAGCAAAAGATTTCCTTGTCTGTTTTTCACATTCATAATCAAACCAACCATGGTTTAATTTGTTTTGTTGGCATTAATGAAATGGTGTTTTTTATAAATCGCGTTATGTCTTCAATATTTCCATCTTTGTTCATTATTTCGATCTGTCTACTCATAATTGAGCTATATGTATCTATTTCCTTGTGGTTTCATTTTTATTTTGGTAGATGATTAATCGCAGTATCAATATTTATCGTTTCATGGGTACTTAATGCAATGGTTGTAACTATAGGTAAATGGTCTGAAAAGTTCTGTGATTGTACCTCGAAATTTGGTACTAAGGTCGATAACTTAACAGCCTTGGGCTCCCACAAATGTAAATTGGCCTTGTGAATCTCTTTCAGAACATCCATTTTGTATTTTGAGGCCATATTCGCTGAAAAAGTACAATATTTGAATACCTTTCCTATCTAAAAATTCGTCCTTGGAGTTACGCAGCTGGAGTGGGTCGTTATCACTATCGGGTTGGGTTTATTACATCAATTAGAGTTAACAGAATATATTCAAATAGACTAATGAATTACAGAAGTTTTATTTAAAATATTATATTATAAACTAATGTAAGGTTAAAAAAAATAGACTGAACATATATTTGAATGTATTTCTATTAATATTAAAATTAAAGTCAATATAATTTGATAAGTTATTAATTTCTCTGACACTTCGAGTTAATGGTTCGTTGAAGGCATAGTTCACTCTATGAGCGTTTTCACGAAATAACAAACGATTTCTCAAATCACGTGAAGGAGCGTATAGAAATATGAGAGCTAATAAAAAAGGACAGTCTATGCGGTAAGATAAGATGTCATACATAAAAGTTATCGCATACATCTTCCTTCGGTTCTTCCTTCCATCTGCAACCCCCCTGCTCATGATCACTATAGAATTTGGGGTGGGTGCGAGTTTGGGTATATGCAAAGTACAAGTATGGCAACACTGAACAAAAAACGGAAGAAATGTCAAAATCAACAATTTTTGTGTGTTTTGTATGTAAAAAAGTGAACTTTGAAAATTAATTAAAAATTGAAATAAATGTTTCCTCGCTCTAAAATTGCTATAGTTAGTATTTATTTGCACAAATCTATCAAATATGGTTTCTTAAGCCCAGGAGGGGTTTTCTCGAAGTTTTGAATCCATCTAAAACCAGTTCTCGTTAGTTTAAAAAAAAGTACTTTCTTACTTGTGTTTGTTCTAATCCGTTGGGTTTGAATATTGTTGATTAACATTCTCTTCAAATCACAATTCTATAGGAGTCTATTTTTTTTCCTTACTTTTTTCCTTTCCAAAATCCAGAACCAATTTGTATATGTTTTCGTTTCAATCAAGGATTTGACAAAAAAAAACTGATGTGTGTCTATTTTGTTGATATCGATCAAAACCAAAATAATCATTCACAATAATGATAAAATTCACAGTCGATCAGAAACGATTTTAATTTTGTAAAACAATCAATTTATTTTTGATCTAGATCTGTCAAACCACAAATTTCCTTGGTTTTACTTCGCATGTGTTAAAAATAATTGATTTATTTTTAATTTAAAATCTACAGATGTAGTAGACCTTTAGCAGATTTAGCTCTCTTTGTATAAAGGCTAGTACACTTATAAACAAAATTTTTAGATGTTCCACTAATTGAATAACAAACAAAATTCTAATCGTATTCCATGGGCCACGATTTTGTTTTATTGTGCTTGCACTCAAGGGGCTATAAATACCTACCCTTATAATGAGTAGACACCGTGCGAGCGATTAGCAAAGGAGGAAAGAATAAGAAAGAAGATACCGAGGCACATTGATTTAGAGTATTGAGCCTGGTAAAGTATTCCCCATTCGTGTAGTACGGCTATAGAAAGAATCTCTATGCTTAACAGTTCGTTCGAAAATGGAATTTCAATTTCCTCATCATTATACCGACTCATTCAATTTGTTGATATCCACTATCTTGTATTTAGTTGATAGTTCGTTTTTTGGATTTGTTCTGCGTATGCTAAGGCTAAGATTCGAACGATAAATATTTTTACAGTCAAAGCTACATTACAAAGCTTCAACTCTTTATATTTTCTAAAGACACGAATTCATCATTCTTATGAACATTATTTTGTAAAATTATCCGAATAGAATGTTTAGGTATGATGAATTACATACTGTTCCTTTAGAAGTCTTGCTTTCTCTTCTCTTTTAAGATTGATAAAAGCTTCTACTGAACACGGAAAACAAATTGACTAATTTTCAAAATCATTCATTCCTCCGACCAAGTTGTATTTACCAATTTATTAAAGAAATCTTTAATCCACTTACGATTTCCTTTGTTTTTTAATCAGAAATTCATCTTTCTATTTTCCAATAGAATTCTTCCCATACATAAATTAATAAAACAAATAATTTCTCTTGGAATGAAGAAATATCACTCCCTTAAAACAGTTGCCTTTAATCAACATCTAATAAGTATAAACTTTCCAATGTTAATAACCTTGTTTAATTTGTTTTTGTATTAATATTTTTCTAAATGACTAGATAAGTTTTTTGTTTTTTTTTGTGAATGTAATGTTGTCTTTCATAAAAGCGAAAAACAAAACAATTAACAAATAAATATACATAATAATCATACAAAATAAATGTTCTACACTTAAACAATAAATAATAACAAAATAATTCAAAAATAGTAGGTATCCATTGCATTAGCTAAATTCTTCTGGAATTAACATTTTTCATAATTTTGTTTTCTTCTTCTAATTGTAATTGTCCTTAATAATTTGATATGTCGTTCATATTTTGTAACACTAAGTCTCCTTCATCGTTTAAAAGTAGATTTTCAACTTGTTCATCTGAAAGATGATCTTTGTCTGATCTGAAATAAGTTTAATCGTTATTTTAAGAATTGGTTTTTGAAGAAAAAAAAAAAAAACTTACCTTGAGAAGAGAAAAAAATCACTATTTTCATTATTCATCTCTGACTCACTATTCCGTCGCTCCAAACTCTTTCCAACTCTTTGCATTCCAAAAGTGAACACATCCTTGACCTTGTCACTGGCATCGATCAACAAATCTAGGCTCTGTCTCCGTCCAGAAGTCTTGAAACTACTTGATCTCGAGATCCATGTGGTTATGCCGCCTGTTTCTCCAGCAGCACGTTTCTTATCATCGACATTATCGTCGATGTTGAAAACCGTGGTGCAGGTTACTTTTCGCGTGTCATCACACGAAGAAGTCTCACTTCCAGTTGGTGTATGATCATCGATCAACCCACTAGCCAGCCCGCCTCCACTGCCCGAATGATGAGAATAGCTGGAACTGGTGCTACCCGAATTCGACAGTCGGATTTCAGTCCATTGCTCTATGTCATCGTTTGTAATTATCGGTGAAGTAGTAACCAATTGTTGGCGGGCAATTGTCGAACACAGAGTGTCACTCGAGGACTTTGGTATGTCTCCATAGCCTGTCGACGCTGGCGGGAATCTTAAAACGGACTCAAAATCTTGTAGTAGATGTGGACAGTCGTGTTGGTCGGGATACTTTTGTCGAACTGGACTCGATTTTGTGCTTAACTTTGGAGGGATATCCAGATACTCATCACATGACTCAATGCGACACGGAAATGGTGAAGTGACAACTTCTTGAGCAGGGGTCTCTGCAGCCATTTTTTCTATTTGCATGATCTTCCGCTTCTCCTGTCGCATTTTGTGAATC
This sequence comes from Eupeodes corollae, assembly GCF_945859685.1. NCBI lineage: Eukaryota > Metazoa > Arthropoda > Insecta > Diptera > Syrphidae > Eupeodes > Eupeodes corollae. The sequence continues at coordinate 25,659,055 of NC_079148.1, read as the reverse complement.
TCCTCAGATATTTGTTCTAGATTCTTTAATGCCTCATTATACGACATCTTCGCTTCGGCAACCCGACTTTCTAGGCTTGTTATTCTCTCCTTTTGGGTTTTTAGGAGTCCATTATAGTTTGCTCGAGTTTCATAGTAGGGTCTTAAAATGTAGTTAGAAATATTTGTACATATTTTAAAAACTATTGTTTACACACTTAACAGTTAAACAAACACAAACAAACATCTACAAACAATAAAACGTGTGTCTACTTACAAAATTAATAAATCATGTTGGTATGCCAATAAATTGATTAAAAGAAGTTTTCTTCGAATGTTGTAACTAAAATAATATAAAAAAATAATAAATAAAAATAAAATATAACTAAACAAAAATTAACAAGGTTTTTGTTCCAACTTGAAACATTTTTAGTCAGGCATTAAATCATAAGACAAACCCCACCTCGAAGCCTTTATGGCACCTTTAAGCTGTGATTGCAGTTTAGCAACACGATTATTGGCAACTTCTTGTTTAAGTTCACACATCTTTAGGATATTTCGTGTTTCAGTGCATTCAACTTGAGATTGATTCACGCGTCCAGCTGCATGACTCAGCATCTCTTGGCAGGCAGTATCTAATGTAGATTTTTCTCCCAATCCCTGTTCGGCCAGATAGACCATTTCTTTGGCAGCTGCATGAACGGATTTAGCTTTTTCAAAATTACTAGCTGCTTGTTGTGTTTCTTTTGAAAGCTGTTCAATACAATGGGAGTACAAAACAATTATCATTTGAGAAGATTTTGTAAGATTGAACAAAGTACCTGCGTGGCGTATAATCGTGCTTCATAGTAAGGCTTGGCTGTTTGAATAGAATTGCTAAGCTTGTGGGCGGATTGCTTTATTTTTTCAACACTTTCGGCTAGAAGTTTTTTGAATTCACATTTGGCTTCCTGAAAGTTAACAGCTTTGTTTTAAATTGGTATTTTAAATGCTAAACAACAAAAAGAAATAAATATAAACAAAGAATGGTCTTTAAGGAAAGGCTTGAGTCTTAACTAATCGACAGATTTTATATTTTTCTGAAGTTTCTAAAGTGTTCTTTTCTTTGAATGTTTTTTGGTCGGTTAAGAAATATAAAACTTTTCGTCACACTACAATGTTTTTAGCAATAAAGCTATCTCCAAATCATCTTTCCCTAACTTTTGCTTTTCATATAGGCGACCCGATAAATCAAAGTGTTTTCAGTCGAAATAGTTAGATCATTTAGGTGTGAAAAGAACGAGGAAAAGTAACTATCTCAAACAACAGTTTAGACTACGAAGGAAGAGATTAAAAGCGTTCTAAAATAGATCTACTCAAAAGGTCTTAAAAATATTCGATTGAAAATTAAAAATAATCTTCTTTAAGAACTTATTTTGTCAGCGTGCAAAAACTTCGATTCCTTTTTAATAGAATTATGGAAACTTTCGAACTTCTTAAAATAGCCGTATACTGAACATTCAAAGTGTTTATTAACGGGGGCTTAATCTGGTTAAAAGGATGAATAAGATAAAATATGTGGTGAGAAGTGGTGTAACAAAACGTTTTTCAAAAAAGTGATTCTCTGTTTTTATTTTAAAGTAAAAAACGGTTTGCGATTAACATGCCAAAAATACGCTAAGTCTTTAAAAAGTTGTACGCTTTGTTTTAAGGGATCTCTGCTTTAATTACTGCTACAGAGGTTTAGAATGGTGAATAATTTATATTGTAATAAAGAGTTACCAGAATTTTGCTAAATTCTTCTAAGATTCGCCGAACAATCAATTAAGCAACCAAAAAAGCATATAGATTTCATTGTGGCTAAGGCCAACACCCTAGTTGGTTTCATTAAAAGGAATAGTAAGGATTTTACGGATCCTTATGTTTTACTAACCCTTTATACCTCACTAGTCAGGTCAACAATCGAATATGCTGATGTGATTTGGAACCCATGCTATAGAGTTCATTCTAATAGAATTGAACTGGTCCAAAGGCGGTTTACAAAATTTGTGTTTCGTAAAATGCGTTGGAATTTTAGTCCAGACTATAAAGCTAGGTGCCAATTGCTCGGGATAAAATCCCTAGAATCTAGAAGAAAAATTCATGATGTAATGTTTGTGAGAGATATACTTTGCTATCATATAAAAAGTGAGTTTTTGCTTTCTCAGATTTCCATTTATGTACAATCTAGACAGTTAAGAACAAGTTGTTTACTTTTTGAAAAACTGCATAGAACAAATTATGGAAAAAATGAACCAATATCACGATCAATTCCCTCGTTCAATGAAGTATGTGTTATGTTTGATTTTCATTTATCTCGAGATAAATTTAAAATTGAATTATTGTATAAGTTTATATTTTAAATAAATAAGTAAAAATTTTTGTAACTGCATCTGTTAAGCAAATCGCTTGTAGATAAATAAATAATTAAAAAATAAAAAAACATCGAAATGTTAGTTTTTGGCTTCTTCTTGATTGAATTCTTCCATAAAATTGTATTTCACAGAACACTTTAAATTGCTTGATATGGAAGCAAGCTTACACTTTTTTAGTTGATGACATTTTAATGCAGTTGTATGGATTTTTTTTAATAATTTCAGGAGTTTTAAGCCAATGAAAATGATGAAGCGTCATTTCAAAGAATCGAATCCATTTATACTTTAATCTGGTTTGGACTTAAGCCTTTAAAGGTAAAATACAGCCCACACAGTTTAAGTAGGTATTATAAATAAAAGTAGGGTTTAGAAAAAAGATGTTGTTATAAATTGGTTTTGAATTCTTAAAGAATGCATGGCAGGTCTCTCTCCTTCACTGCATTCTTTAAGCATCGTGAGGAACTTCACATTTGCGGTGTACGGCTAATGAATGAATATCTATACTTCACAATACGGCCTAGAAACTTCATAGAAACGCAAGTTTAAGGGTAGGAATTCGACAGGACATTTCACTGGAGCATAGTATGTAAAAAATGTAAAAAAGAATGAGGCCTAAAACATTACGAAGATCTTTTGTTGAAGTATATAGGTTAATGATGTTATTGGGCAGGTTCAGGCGACATAAGGGACTTGAAAGTAAGGCAAGTTTCTAGCATCTGATTGGCCAGCAGCCAAAAAAATGCCTTCCAATTAAGGCAACTTTATTGGAAACTTGGTCAAGAAAAATTTTCCTAACTACCAAGTCAAGTCAACTTATGTTAAAATCACAACTGATCCTGTTTTTTTATTCAAGTGAAAGCTGAGCTTTACTACTCTATAATGTATTTATTTTCTGCACAATTCCATATATTTTTTTTTGTAAAAGGGCTCCTTGTCAATTTAAAAAAACAAGTAATGTGTTTGGTAATTCTTGTACTAAGAACTTTTTTTGTTTTTGTTGTTTGTGAAGTAATGACACTTGGAAAACTAACTAGTTGCCTTGGTCAAAATTTACGTTCAAAGAATGAAGTTGACTGCAAATGACGTCCCTTGTGTTGCCTGAACCTGCCCATTGTGTTCTAATTAAGATAACTTTATTGGGAACTTGACTGGAAAGTTATTGAAGAAAATTCTCCATAACTATGAAGTCAAATCTACTTATGTCAAAATGGCAGTTGATCAAGAGTATGAATTATTTATTTTCTGCACTATTGTATTTGATGTTTTATGTAAAATTGTTCTTTGTCAAATTGGAAAAGCACAAAGTACAGGTCAAGATGGAATTGTAGCTTACCTATGGAGTGTTTTGTAGAAAATGAAGGTTTTGGTAATTTTTGCAAGATCAATTGAAAGTAGAGGTTATTGAAGTAAAGTTCCAAGTTTGAAGTTTATCACACTTGAAAAACTAACTAGTTGCCTTACACAAAATTTAAGTTCAAAGAACGTTCCGCAAATGAAGTCCCTTAAGGCTGCGTTCAATCTCAGACAGATAGGATATCCGGATACCTTTTTATTAGTGTTTTATGTGTAAAATAACAGCTGAGATGTCAAAAAAGGAATCCAAAGTTCCAAAGGTATCCAAGAATTTCTGGGGTATGTACATATGTATGTACAGTGTTGGACAAAGAATTAGCACAAAAAGCCATTTTTCGGTTTATGATGCTCTATAATAATGAGAAGTAAGAATTTTAAAAAAAAGTTTTATATTTTGAAATTCTAGGTAGTATCACCCTGTTATTTCTTTCAAATGTCCCGTTACTTAGTTATTCTCTTATCTTTTCTAAACGCAAACAATTTGTATCATTCAAGTTACTGTGATCATACAATTAGCACATGTTCTAAGAAATATTTTTAAATCAAGAAAATTGGTTTACAATGCAATAAAGTATAATGGAATACATCATACAACCAACCCTATTCAGAGAAAGCCCCCTGATGATCGTATTAATGCTTCTTATGCCAAAAAAAACCAAAGCAAGAACTCAATCCGAGGTACACAGTAAAAACTGTTAAGCACGGTGGTGATTCCATTATGGTATGGGAATCATTTTCATGGTTCGGTGTGGGACCCATTGTAAAAATAGACCAGAGAATGGATCAACATTTGTATAAAAGCATACTTCAGAACCACATGGAGCCGTTTGCTGATGATAATATGCCATTGAGGTGGAAGTTTATGCATGATAACGATCCTAAGCATACTTCCCGACTAGTGAAGCAAATAAATGTTCTTTCCTGGCCAGCGCAGAGTCCTGATCTGAATCTTCTCTGAACGATGTGGAACATCAGATTGAACAAAATTAACCGAAAAATTTGGCAGATCTTTGGGAAACAATTAGAGAAGCCTGGAACAGCATTCCAATTCAGAGATGCCAGCGTTTAGTGGAGAGTATTCCTCGCCGGTTGCAATGTGTAATTAGGTAGAAACAGAAAGGTTTCCGGGTTGAGGAACAAATTTATCTTCCGTTCTTTTTACGTCCTAAATCTTGTGCTCATTCTGTGGCCATTCCTAACTAAACATGATCTCCTATTTTTGGAAAAATTTTAGTTTTATGTGAATTTCTATATATTTTTATTAGAAAATAATTTTTTGTTAATGAATTTAATTATGTAAATAAATGAAGTTTCCGCAAAGTAAAAAAAGCACAATATCTTTTGTTACATATTTTTGAAGTCTTGTGTGCTAATTCTTTGTCCAACACTGTAGCTATCTGACAGAACAGCTGATTCAACACATGGTTGAATTTCAAGAAACTTGAAATTTCAGCTTTTTGTATTTGTTGGTAATGAAAAAGATACAAAATGTTAGTTGAAGTTGTATTTGAGGATGTTCTGTACATAATAGACGATGAGGAAGCTATTTGTCTCCAGATTTTACAAAGAAAGTTGAATTATCGGTTAAATGTTTTATCTTACAACAATTTTGACTTCGAAACTTAAATGTTTCTCTGCATTTTATGAACAGCTAAAAGTTGTTTTTATTTTTTGACAGCTATCTCAATAGAGCTTTCCAACTCGTTCAACAAGGTATCTAAAAATCCACCTATCCAACACGAGATTGAACGCAGCGTAGGAGGTCTGAACCCAAGACATACAGAATAGAAGGTATTATATTCCCGCACATCATTTTGTGAATTTTCTGCGCATGTACGTCATCTGAATTACTTTTTTTGACAGATAAACATTCTTTCATTAATTTTCGCTTGAATTCTACCGCGTGTGTTTTGTTTTGCACAAATAATTTTGTTAAATAAATAAATATGGCAGTTCGTTCAGTTTTTAGTTGTGATACCAACAATAATAAGAAGAGTAAACAATATTTAAACAAAGGAAATAAAGTGCCAACAAAACTATTTCGTTTTCCGAAAGATTTGGCAATAGCAAAAGTTTGGCAGAGCAAATGTGGCAGAAAAGACAAAACAAACTTGCAAACAGCCTACATTTGTTCAAAGCATTTTACTCGAGACAAATATATCCGTAAGCTGCAACATGAACTTCTACAATATTCACCAAAAAACAGCAAGAAACTTAAAGCCGATGCCATTACCACAGAAAATCTTCCCTTCTACAGTTCTTTAAATTAAGAAAATATAGACCAAAACAACAAACGAAGTGATCGCTTGGAAAGACGACAACGACGTTCAGATATAGAATGTTTACTGAAAAGTTCTGCTTTTCAAGAAGAGCAAGTCATTGATCCCATTATTCCCGAAAAAGATTACGAAGCGGAAGAGCATCCTGAACATGAACCCAGCATGTAAGCATACAATTCAAAGCATTGTTTATTTTCTGGATTGAATTCCATTTCTAAATCCTTAGGCCTGATGAAACCGCTACTGCATTACAGAAAACCATCTCAGATCTTGAAAAGAAAATTAATTCGCTTCAGGAAGAAAAAATTTCTCAGGATTCCAAAATCAGTGACCTAATGCAGGAAAACCATAATCTCAAACAAGAATGCAGTGCAACAAATTCCATTTTTACTGCCACACAGAAAAAAAACTTGCAAATAGCGATTTACGAACAAAGTGGAGTATAGACGATATATCCAAATGTATAGTTTTCTGTATATCTTGGTCTGAACGTACCCAATATCCATACGTTATGTTTAATACGTCTGATATTTCATTTAGATTCAAAACAATATACCATTTAGGATAAGACAATGTTTTATAGCAAACATGGTAACATTTTTAAATTATATATAAATTAACCTTAAAATAAAGGATATGAATTGAGTACATTTGTTAAGCTTATATTCACAGTCAAATCTAAAAAGAAAGAACTAAAATCGCAAAATGTGAATAAATTTGAAAAAGGAAACTGCTAGGTCGTTTTAGAGGTTTGATTAACGGTACTCACCCCGTTCATGTGAAAGGAGAATTTTCAAACAATTTAAAGTCAACAGAAACACTTACAAGAAACAGCTAAAAATACCTTTTCTGATAAATTTGTATACAAAATAATAAACACAAACACAAATTCTACCCTCATCAAAAATAATTTCGAATGTCAGCCTTTGTTTATAAACAAACAAATCCAGAATGACCCAAATTCACTTATCATGAAATTACTTTATTGATCATGTTTCAATTTATTTATTTTTATTTTTCAACATCGTAAATTTTCTCTTTATCTGTTTTGAATACAAAAATAATGTAATGGAAAATTATTATAGTCCCATTGTACATATGTACATACGTAGGTATATTTGAATTGTCTTTTTTTTAAAAGCTTTTACATGGGTCATCATCATCTTCCGCAGAAGATTGACACTTAAGTGCATTGAGTGAGCTCTTAAAATTTGTTACCATCATCTTATGGGGGATATTCATTCATTCAATTTTACATATAAAGTATAAAAACCTATATCTACATGGCATTTATTTTATATCTTCGTATGATATGATAGGTCGTATAATAAAATGTTGTTAAATCGTGCTATTTTTAAATATCGCTAATTAATTGAAGGTCACACCTCTCACAACAGCCTCTAGGGATATATTTACAGCTCAACTGTGTGTAGGAAGTTCGTTAAACGTTTTTTTTTTATTTTCAAAAGGATATAGGTAAAAGGTAGGTGGTATAAAAATAGGCCAGTTGAAGTTTTTTCATAAAAGAAGAACGAACTATAGTCACTTTTAATAAGCGCAGTGGTTCTTTGAAGTTCCGAATGCCTTTTCCTTACCAAAGAAAAACCCCTGTAGTTAAGTGAGTAGGTTGGTATCTACTTCCGAGTGCAAAAAACACTTCCTACATTTTTGTATTCTTCCTACACAACTTGGTAGGTTAGGTACCTACAATAAAAGCGCCTATGGCACATTAATAAATCATCTATCTATCCAATCCACAACATTACATGATTCCCTTCGTGGTTTTGCATGCAAAATAATAATCAATACTCACCTCCAATTCAACTTCGTATTTGTTAATGTTGTCAGTGGCAGAGTTAAGTTTTTCCAGCTCAACCTGCAATAAATAAGAAATACAAACAAAAAACATAAATAGATAGATGAATTAATTATTTTCTTGTTTTTCGCATTTGCTATTCTTTTTAGAATTCGTATTTATGACATCATTTTTGAAATATATGTACAAAAGCAATTAAATATTTATTCTTTTAGTGCCTCAAAATAAAATGTACATAGGTTGTAGTTGAATAAAAATAGAAAGGAACAATAAATTTACTTGAACTCTTGGATCCACAGGGGTATTGCTTTCAATGGACATTTCCACGGTTTTGTGTTTTTTTTATTTGGTTGATTTTTAAATTATTTATTTGAAAATTACCAAAGTAATAGAAACGTATATATTGCTTAATATTGAATTGAATTTCAATCGATTGCACAACAGTAGTTTAATTGAGATTTTATTGGATACAAAGAAGTGTTGTTTATAAAAGAAAAGAGTAAAACAAAAAGAATATAATATATTTTATTATTATCACTCTCGTTCACAACATATTTTCTTTCTTTTGAAATATGAATTTGTTGGGTTTTTCATTTGATTTTCTTGGGGTAGTCGAATCTGTTTTAAGGACACACCGCACTTAGTTGGGGAGAAGAAAAAAGGAAAGGATGTAGCTATTTTCCGACCGTAACCGTAGGTATGCACTCTCAGAGATACACCACCCCGAATGTTGTTTCTGTTTGACTGAAATCGAAATCCAAAACATCCCTCGGCCAAGAAAATTTTCTATTTGATTTTTCTTTTTTGTTTTTGCTTTTTTTTCTCACTATCTTCCCTTGCCACTGTGCAAGATGTCAGAAAAGCCCGAATCCGATCCGAGTACGAGTCCGAGTGGCAGCCAGAAAAAGTAGAAAAAAAAAATTATTATGAATTCCCAGAATGACAGTTTGTTATCATTAAATATGGAGAGAGATATGCGCGAGAGTTTGGTTGGTCGAAAGCAACAACAAAAGATAAGAAAAAAGGTAAACTTTTTGACAGGTGGTTATCTTAAATAAGATTTGCTTCGAACTGTACACATTTGTTTCTGGGATTAATTTTAGTACTTTGGAAGAAGTTAAAGCTGGAAGCACAATGAATAGCTGAACACAAGATATTCTGCGCAACTGCCCTGGTCTTATTGGGATTTTCACCCAATCAGTAAAATATGGGTTTGTTTTTTTGATATTAAGAAAACGAGTATTTCTTAAGAGAAAACATTGGCAGTCTTATTTAAAAACGCTGTATAGAGCCTACATAAAGTTATGTTATCTCTATAATGCCTCTAAACGCAAAAATGCTATTTATAAAACTTATACAAGGTTGCATAGTCCCATAATAAGCTAAACGCGTTTTGAGGTTGAATAGAGCCTACATAAGGAAATTATTGTTATTATTATTTCGTAAATGTCATTTTGATTTCTCTCCTCTCTTTTTGAAATTAAAATAAAAACAATAATGCCTCTCGAGTTTAGCTCGTGAGCCGAAGAAACGAAGAATCTAAAAAAAATATAGATTTTCGAAAGAGAATATCATACAAATAATTGGAATTATTTTGTTATATTTTAGTTGCTATGACAACTAGCAGATTTTATAGTACTTTTGGCACTTTTTTTGATATAAGCATTGTATAACTAAAATTTATAGCAGATTTTTTTATAAATAGGAATTTTTGCAACGTTACATAGAGCCTACATAAATCCTTATTCACTGTATAACTATTCATCTGTTTAGCGAATTCTATTAAATAAGACTGTGGATGTTTATATTTATAAAGAGGGACTTTCCTTTACCGCAGCACGAATTTGCAAATCTTTTTATTTGATATATAATAGCAAATAAATAATAATTATCGCATTTTTAAGGGCGTCCATCAATGTTGACTGTCAGTTTTATTCGAATGACGTTCGATTCAGGTAACGTTGATGAAGCTTAAGAACATTGATAATGTGGTGTGAATTTCAGTTGCATCTGGGTATTGTAACGTGTTATCCATTTTGCAGTATCAAAAGTATAGGGCTGGAATTCGACATCTGTCAAACTGTGTTCTTAAACCTATTATTTTTTTCAGTAGAAAATCTAAAAGGAGATTATGGTTTAAATCATCGTCCAACTACGCAAGCAATTGGCGAAATTTGAAGAGACTGCATTGGTTAAGCTAAGTGTACACGATTGCCAGATCTGCAAATATTGCCAGATCTGTCACTAAAAAAATTGTCTCGAAAGGCTGACAATCGTATACACACCAAATTAATTTGCAGAAAAATTTGTTCATCAATCATTTTGAAGACAAATGAATTTGCAGATGTGGCAATCTAGTGTACACTTACTGTTACAGGAGATATTGTAAGGTCTGTGCATCGTTGTTTCGATCAAACCACTGAAAATATCGCTGCTGTAAATGAAAGTGTTCCCAAAGACCCGAATGTGTCAATTCCTCTTCGTTCCCAGGAAATTAGGATTGTCTCACAAAACGTTGTGTATCTTTGTATCTACACCTTTAAATATATATAAAGTCCAGCTCACACAACAATTGAAGTCAGCTGACCAATCACAACGTCGTAGATAAATAGAATGGGTGCTTAAAGAACATAGCGGTGGAAGGCGAAATTTTCTTCAGCGACGAAGCACATTTCTCGCTCGGTGGGAATGTTGATAAACAAAAATGTCGTGCTTAGAGTTCTGAGAATCCTCAAGTGATTGAAGAGAGGCCATTAAATCCACATAAAGTCACTGTTTGGTGCGATCTTTGGTCAGAAGGATTGATTGGACACCGTCAATTTGGAGCGTTATGGTCATATATTAACCGACTTTTTTTGCCTGCTATTGAAGAATACGATTTGAAGAATATCTAGAGAAAGTTTGGTTTCAACAAGACGGTGTCACATGGCACACAACTCAAACGAATGTGGCTTCATAGCAAGAGACATTCCCCGTGCCGCCAAGATCATGCGATTAGACACCTCAAGACTTTTTTTGCAGGGCTACGCGAAATACCGTATTTATGCATACAAAACTTTAACTCTTGAGCACTTATGGTTGAGATACCGTCCAATATGTGTTTTCGGAAATGACTTTAAAAAGAATCGATGCATGCAACAATTGGCGTGGTGGTCATTTAGAAAATTCTAGTAATGTTCATTGGAATTTGACAGTTCTCTAAGTAAAGAACAACCACTTCTTTTTCATGTAAGATTTAGATTTTTTTACGCTTTAAATTAATTCACCTGCTGCAACTGTCAGTACAAGATTACAAAATCTTTAGCGTTCATCACATTTAAAACAATAAACACAATTGAAAACACAACAAAAATATAGCAATATGATTGTTGATGCTAACTAATGCGTGTGGTGACTAGTTTTCATCAATGTAACGTGACAGAAAAAAAAAACATCGATAACACTTGACAACCTCGCATCCACCCCTTACATACCTCTTTGTTAGTACGTAGTTCATTTAAAAAAAACTCTTTTAGAAATGTAGAGTGGCTCAAAAAACAAAATATAAATAAGTAGGTTTAAAACTGAAAATTAAAATAAAGGGTGATTTTTTAGCTATTATTTTTTTGGCAACACTAGTTTAAACAGCTGAGGCACGTTTCGTGTTTTGTTTTACTGTCAAACATCTTCAGATTGGTCTAAAATTTAACAATGAATCATCTTACAAACGAACAACGCTTGCAAATTATTGAATTTTATTTTCAAAATGCGTGCTCTGTTGAGAAAGTTCATCGAGCGATTCTTCCATTTAATTGCGTTCAGTAACGAAGATCATTTTTGGCTCAATGCGTACTTAAATAAGAATAATTGTCGATTTTGGAGTCAATATCAGACAGAAGCATTGTAAGAGCTACGGGATATTGGGCTGAAGACATAATTGACGAATTGGAAGACAACATTGAAACATTTATTCTTGAGATACCGGCCGAAATGTTTGAAAGAGTATGCCAAAATTGGAATAAACGGGTGAACCATTTGAGGCGCAGTCAAGGTCAATATTAAATTAAACTATATGGACCGTACTATCGATTCAAATTTATGTATAATCGATTCAAATAATGTATAATTTGATTCTGCAGTGAAACAAAATTAACATGAAGCTAAAGATCGGTGAATTTTTGATTTTATTTTTTGTTTTTGGTTGCAGACCTCGAAAACTATCAATAATACTGGAATTGTCAAAATTATAACGACTAGATATTAAGAACTGTTGCTCCGAAATGAAAGTCGAACAAAAACAAAGGGGGCAATTTTAAAAAGTTCTTTTAAAAAAACACCAAAATTCATGGCTGGGAACAATTACCGACATATTTGCGAAAGTGTGCTTACTAGATAAATCTTTGAAACCAATCATTCGAATTTGCCAGGGTAATTATAGCTTTTACTGAAAATTGCTGTTATTGGACACAAATTTCCTAATTGTAAGCCAGCAAAAGGTTAGACTTGATGTTTATTATTGAAAAGAAAACTAACAGGTGGGAATACAAAAAAATAGAACGCTTGCAGTGGAATGCTTTTGTTCTGAATTATAAAATTAAAAATCAGCGTTTCATTGAAAACTTTTCATTACCCGTGTTTTGTTGGAAAATATATCCATAGTATAGCAGGATTTTACAAGAATAACAAAAACAAGATCCGTAGTATGAATACTACCGATAAAAGTTGAAGTAGAATCTTACTATGGATTGGTTTTTGACATTTATACGAGTCTGGAATGGATCTTATGTGATTTCGTTCTCAAATGGTGGTACGACTGATATTGCATTTTTATCTCAATGGCTGTGTCCGTTGAGTAGCTGTGGAATCATATGTGTTTTCCATTGAGGAAAAAATCAATCAATTGTTAGTGAAAATGGACTCACTGGGGTTATTTTGCAAGAGAAAGCAATAGAAAAGATTTTTACGTTTTGCTGTGTTTCCACCAAAGGCTTATCTCAGTTTAGATTAAATAAATTGTTTGGTGTTTTCACCGCACAAGAAGATTTAAAAATGATTAAGTTTGATAGCACTTTCTAAAATGCAAATAGTGCTTCGATATTTTCAAAGTGTGATAGTTTGATTCGTGTTAAACAATGAAGATCTGATTTGTTTAGAACGCTTTAGAACAAGGTTATGAAGTTGACTGTGTATACACTGACTTTTCTAAAGCTTTGAACCATCTTAGCCACGGAATTATTTTATTTAAACTTAAAGCTCTTGGTTTTCCACCATTTTTCTTAGCTTGGATTAAATCATACCTTGAAAACAGATCCTTTGGGGTAAAATTTAGAAATTGTCATTCTGCACCTTTTTTTGCTCAATCTGGTGTTCCCCAGGGAAGCCATCTTGGCCCTTTTCTGTTAATCCTGTCTATTAAAGATGTATGCGTCATGTCTACGCTCAAGTGAACTTCTCATTTTTGCTGAAGATATGAAGATTTTCAAAATAATAAAGTCCACCCATGATCGTATTCTTTTAAAAAGCCGACATTGATAGTTTCACATTTTGGTGTGGGAAAAATAGTTTTTTACTCAACCCTTTAAAATGCCAGACTAAAACTTTCACTAAAAAACTAATCAGTATAACGTATTTGATCACAGTAAAAACTCTGTCGTGTCTCCACATTTCTAGATTTAGGTGTACATTTCTGTTCCAACTTAGAGTTTACACATCACATTAATTTTATTGTTAATAAGGCAAGTTCTATGCTTGTTTTTATAAAATGCTGGGCAAAGGAGTTCAATGATCCCTATGTTACCCTTTCTTTGTATAATTGCCATGTTCGTCCTCATCTTGAATATGCTTCGCAGGTATGAACCCCCTATTACGAAATTCATAGAAAACGTATTGAATCAATTCAACATAATTTCATTCGCTTTGCCCTAAAAGGTCTTCCTTGGGAAGATCCCTATGATCTGCCTCCCTATGAACATCGTATTCTACTTCTTCAAATGCAATTTCTCCATAAAAGGCGTGTTAATAATGGCTTAGTATTTTTTCATCAACTCATTAATGGTGAAATTGATGCACCTTATTTGCTATCTTGTGTACATTTGAATTACCGGGCGGAACTCATCACCTGCACACATTTGATTTTATACATATTGACTTCCATAGAACTAACTATGGGAAGAATGAAGCTTTAAGTTGAATGAGCATTTTATATAACTTAAACTGTTCATCGATAGATTTAAATTTAAATAAGATGGGATTTAAATCATTGTTTAGAACCAGTGCTCCACTATCGTAAACGTTCTCATTTTATTTTTTGTTTCTGTAATAGTTAAATGCTAATTTGTATTATTTTTTACTAACAACTAACACATGTACTTATGATTTGCGTCTGATCGTAGTTTGATGCTTCCTATAAGCTTACTACTTTCTGAAATTCTAAAGTGTAAAAAAAAGAACCATATAAGACTACCTACTCCATGTCTATTTTTTTTGTAATTTAATTAAAACAAAACTATATTTTTGTACAAAAACATGGAAATAAACATACCATAATGCATTATCTGTAAAACCAACTCCTTTATACAGGGATTCGAGTGGAATCAAGCTGTTTTCAACTCGATTATATGAAGAATTGAGCCGAGCTTCAAGCTCGCTTCAACACTACATTCTAATGTAGTAGTCTACGAACAAACCCTCTCCTTCAAGCAATTTTCAAATAAACTTTTTTTTATAGAATCTTAATTTCCAGATATTTTCTTACCATTTCTTCTTGAAAATTGTCAATTTTGTTAGTTTTAGTTAATTTTCTTTTGCTAAGTTAATTTTAACTTTTGATTTTCACAAAACTTTCTTCTAGTTATGTTTTTCTTTATTATTAATCTAACAGATCTCTTTCAGTTGTACCAATTTTAAATACAAAAATCTGCTTACTGCGGATCGTTTTGTTGGTACTATACTGTACTATTTATGGAATTCCAAAAATCACACTAATTATTAACTTCCCATAGGAAGTTATTGTAATGGGTATGATTTGTCAAATTGAAAATTTTGACATTTCTCGACGTTTCAAGGTCCCTAGAGTCGAAATAAAAGATTTTTAGAAAGATGTCTGTGAGTGCGTGTGTACGTACGTTCGTACGTCCATATGTCCGTACGTTCGCGGCGTTTTTTTCGTCATCCATAGCTCAAGAACCAGAAGAGATATCGACTTCAAATAAATTTTGTTATACAGACAATAAGGCAGAAAGATGCAGAAAGGGCTCTCAAGAAAATTGCGTTTGTGGTTTTTTTACCATAGCAGTTTAAAAAAAAGGTGAAAATTTTGGTTAACCCTAAATATCTTACGAACCAAAAACGCTAGAGACTTGAATTAAATTTTATATAATATATTGTAACGTGATACAATACAGGTATATTTTTTTGAAAAAAATCAATATAACGGTTTTTTTTATAAATCAAAAAAACTAAAAAAAAAATTTTTAACCTCCAAAATTTTACGACTGAAATATGATTTCATCTCTAAAACAATTTTGTGCAACGACGAATAATGTTTTTGATATCTGATAAAATTTTGAGAAAAATCTAATTGACAGTTTTTTTACAAAAAATAAAAACCTAAAAAAAAAAGTATAAAAGTTGGTAAAAATTGATTTTCGACTCAAATATCTTTTCAAAACTCTGAGATATAGGCTTTAATTTACTTTTATCTTTTAAAAACTATTGTTGTTAACATTCAGTAAAATTTTGAAAAAAATCGAATTGACGGTTTTTTTTACAAAAAATAAAAACCGAAAAAAAAATTAACAAAAGTTGGTAAAAATGATTTTCGACTCAAATATCTTTTAAACACTTTGAGATAATAGCTTATTACTAATTTGTTCTTATAAGAAATATTGTTTTCAACTTTAGGACAAATTTTGAGAAAAATCGAATTGACAGTTTTTTTTACAAAAAAAAAAACCTAAAAACAAATGTATAAAAGTTGGTAAAATTGATTTTCGACTCAAATATTTTTCAAAACTTTGTGATATTGGCTTTTATTTACTTTTATCTTTCAAAAAATCTTGTTGTCAACATTCAGTAAAATTTTGAAAAAAATCGAATTGACAGTTTTTTTACAAAAAATAAAAACCGAAAAAAAATTAACAAAAGTTGGTAAAAATTGATTTTCGACTTAAATATCTTTTCAAAAATTTGAAATATTGGCTTCAAACTAATTTTATCTTATAAGAAATATTGTTTTCAACATTTGGTAAAATTTTTAAAAAATTCGAATTGACAGATTTTTTACAAAAAAAAACTGTAAAAAAACAATACTAAAACTTGGTAAAAATTTACTTTCGGCTCAAATAGCTTTTCAAAAATTAAAAATATTGGCTTCAAACTTATTTTATTTCACAGAAAATATTGTTTTCAATATTCAGTAATTTTTATATAAAAATCCAACAGTCATAAGAAAATAAAATCTACAAAATATAGTACGCAAATTTGGTAAAAATTGATACGAGTACATATAGAAAAACTTTTAAGCAAGACAAATCGACAGACGGGATGGGAAGTTATCAGTGTGGGTCGCACCCCAGCCTATTTTTATATTTTTTCGTAAAAAACAACTTAAATATTTCCATTTTGATACCAAATATAACAAAATTGACTCAATTAATCACATTTTAATCACCAAACCAAATGTCTGTCACCTAAATGTCAAAATAAACTTCATTCAAAAATTATGCATGTTATATGGCAACCCTATTCAATGCATTTCCAACATTAACTTAACACATAAAACTCCCTTCACTTTAGTGACACATTCTCTTTCAACAATCTCTTAAACCCCAAAATCCTTTCTCTTTCGATAGTCTCCCTTTTCTGTTTTATCTATCAACAAAACAAATTTCAGTTTTCAGATTTTATATGAAATCCAATGTTTCGTCTATTCAGCTTTCAGTCAGCAAAATTTCTTTCAACTTGAATGCGGTCCGCGGTTGTATAAAATAATTGTTCTGCAGTCGTTCATTCTCTTCAATCCGCTTCACTCTGTTTCTGTAACCAACACAAAAATAAAATTAAAAAAAAAGAAGTAAAATATAAAATAAAATCCATCCGCCGACGAAGAATCACATAAGAAAATTAAGTTTATTAAAATTAAAAAGAAAAAACAAAACAAATTGATTTTGTGCTCTTTTGCAGTCAAAATATTTTAAATTATTTATAATTTTACACTATCCCTTAAAAGTATCTAATAAGTAAAATACTATTGGTGCAATTATTATCCACTAAAGATAGAAAATTTGTGGTTAGTTAAAAAAGAAAAAGAATATAAAAATCGATACTTGAAGGAATCAGATTTTTGTGGTCGTCTATGTGTCTTTGAATTTTCGTTCCCCATTTTCTTGTTGGTTTGGTCTTTTGGTTTTGGTGCATTCGAAAAGCATAATAAGAAAAATAAAAATAAAATAAAGAGAAAAATAAAACGTCAATTGTTTAGAGTGCGTTTTAAGTTTATTTACATAAAGTTTCGAGTTTTTTTATTTGTTGTTAATTCTTGTGTGCTGTCCACTGTCCTCGACTGTGCACACAGTGGTTATTTTATAAATAAATACAAAAATAAATTCTTAAGTGGAAAAGTGAAGGGAAAAAACGCGTCTTTCCAATTCCAATTAGTCACTCACTTGTCTTGCTGCACTTGCCGTTTTCCGTTGCCGTAGCCGTATATTTTGTGCTCGACGGTGCTCCTGTGTGTTCCTGTTTTTCTCTCTTTCATAAAAATCGTTGTGTTTTGTTTTTTTTTTTTTGTTTTTTCCTATTTTCTGCACATTTTTGTCGCGCCCCTAAAAATTCCTTCCTTAAATCCTTATTGGAGTGAGAATAGCAGAGGTGTTGTTGGTTTCCCAATTCAACAAACTTGCCCTTAAAATCAAACAAACCGGGAGAGAGAAGTGTCATTATTATTCTACTATTGTTTTAAGAGGATAACACATTTCAAAAAATCATCATTTCAACATGCTTTCAACTGTCATTTTGGAAATCTAACGTTATACAGTTAATATAGCAAAAATAAGGTGAGTTTGATTTTTCTCAAGCAAATAGGGAGTGTATTTTATTTATTTTGATTTTTCAATTCGTTACGTTGGTTTCTGCATCATTTTCAATTAAAATTGAGATACTTTAAGTAGATTTATTGACAAAAATCTCTTCGAAGTTTTGTTTCTTTTTCTCTTAAGATGCTGAATAAGAATTGATTCTGTTCTGATGGGTTTGAATTTGGGTTTGGTTTGGGTATGGGTATGCAATGGGCTCGATAAATACAAAAAGAAGAAATAGATAAACGAGTTTTACGCCTTCAAATCCTTTGATGCTCTTGAAACTCTTAAAAGCAGTGTCAGGGCTGTCGGTTCAGATATTCAAACAAAAAGATGCAGTTGTGCTGAACTTAAATAAATGATGTGATTTTTATATATGATATTAAAGTTCACTGTGAATAGGTCTATTGCAATAATTTGAATTTCAAGTTTTGTTTTTAGTGTGAACTTGACTTAATTTTAGACTAAACAGCACAGAAAAACATACAAATTCAGAGAAAAGGAACAAATCTGATGTTTTAAAGGTTAAAACGTTCCAGCGATCACTGAAATTTTAATGAATTATAATTTGTTCTTTCTTTCAACCCTTCTGTCTTCCATTAATGTCTTGAGTTGTATCTTCTTACATAGTCTTAGTCGTGCAAGGTCCCTACGTATATGTCCTGAGTAGTATTTAAAGTAATATAGTGTAATATAATTGCATAATATGATTTTAAACTGTTAACGCACCCTTAAATTAATGACTATAAACGTCAAAAGAGTTCCATGATAATAGCTACGAAAGTTTAGAAATACTCAAAACTCATCACCAAATGCCAAAACAGAGACGAAATAGACCACTGAATATTGTTTTTGAAGAAAATCCGAATCGTTTTGAGCCATTTT
This sequence comes from Eupeodes corollae, assembly GCF_945859685.1. Lineage (NCBI taxonomy): Eukaryota > Metazoa > Arthropoda > Insecta > Diptera > Syrphidae > Eupeodes > Eupeodes corollae. The sequence goes on along the minus strand of NC_079148.1, from coordinate 25,640,296 downwards.
AAGGAACCATTTCCACTCAAAATTCGGCGTTGGAGCTGAGCTGGTTTGAGTTCTTATCTGGAACTGAATTTTAAAAGTCTAAGTACCTAGTCTTTATGAAAAATACTTTTGAGCGACGCATGAAGTTTCAATTCTTCCCTGCAACTTAAATAGTTAAAAAGTTATTTAGTTTTCCGAAGAATGACTTCAAAATTGTCATAATTCTTATTACGCTTTGTTGGAGCGTGTACGGTTTCATTTTTAGTAATGGCTTAGTTTTTAATTATCAAATGACAAAAGATGACATCATCTAAAGGTATACAAGGATAGTTGTATATTAAAAATGAAACCTCTCGTTGCAACTTCCTTATTTGGATTTAAGAAAAAAATGCTACCGTGACTTATTAGAAACTAACATATAAATAGTTCTGTAGCTTATAGGTTCTCACAACAAATCTATCGGTTTGGCCGAAAACCTTCATCGAAAACTCAGATTTTCCCATACATTATTCGTAAGTCACAATTTTTGGTAAATAACAAGTTTTATATAAAACATACAGGAAACTACTAGCAATTTAAAGATGAAAACAAACAAACCTTTCGCAACATTCAGCACTCAATTAAATTTTAACAAATCAGGTGATGGTTGCTATCAAAAGCAATACATTTTACTTAAATATTTTGTGTTTTCGTTTACAACTCCAGATGTTGGAATTAAAATAAACCTTGATTTTGTTATTTGAAATATTATAATAATGTATAATATTTTGCATCAACACTAATATTTGACAGTCGATGTTGCAAAAATTGAAATGCCAGCGAAAACGTGTAAATATTCTGCGGAATCGGTTTTTGGGTTTTTGTAAATTTTTTTGCCGAAAACTTGGTTTTGGGTTTGGTGTGAATACATAGGCTTTTGGCTTTTGCAGACAATCCGATTTCCTAAAAAAAGTGAAACTATTTAAACGGGAAATAGTAAGATTTTTCGTTAAAATGTGTGTCCTAGTTATATAGAATTGACTTCTTCAAAAATTTTACTTGAAGAAATTTGAATGACGTCAAATTGTTTAAGAAAACCATATACACACACAACGTTGGAGATAAAATCAATTCCGATATGATATAACTTTTTGGAAACTCGGTGGAAAAGTCATCTACCTAGTGAAAGTATTTATAAATTTTGTGGGAACTAGGGCCTCACCTAACAAACTTTTCTACCTATTGCAAATGGTGACCAAAAATTGTCATAGCTTTGACGTTCGTAAAGTATAGTAAAATAGATCCTAAATATTTCTTTTTCCAAATAAGTTTTCCCGTGGCATGATGTTTGGTACGTTGGACTGTCATGCCAGAGGTCTTGGGTTCGATCCCTGCCTGTGCCACCTACAATTTTTTAACGGGTAATGCCTCTTGGGAGAAATTGACATATTCTCCAAGAGTAATTGTTGTCATGAAAAAGTGCTTTATCAAAATTAACCGTTCAGATTCGGCATATAAACTGTAGGTTGCCTCTATCCCTGCAATTACTCGCACACAGGAATGGTTGAGAGTTGTAAGTCACTAGGCCCTGTATCTCTATGGACTGTTGGGCCACCCAATTTATTATTTATTTGTAAGTTTTCCGTATAATAACACTCCCTTAGTAGTCAAGCTAAAAAGGCACATAATTCGACAGCACCGAAAAGGCCCGTGAAGTATTGAATCAATATCTAATTTTACCGGGCGTCATCGAAGAGAAGAGAAAACCGGGTCAGTTTCATATTTCATTAGTTTCCGATTTCATGAATGAATCTTTTAATGTTCTCCTTGTTGGATGCAAAAAAAGATTCACCTTCAAAAAAATCTACCAATATAAATGTATTCTTTGATATCATACCAATTATTATGAAAATATTTGTATTTTATTTTAAATTTGGAATAATGACGTTGCCATTTTTGTTTTTTAAAGTCATCGTTCTCTCTCGCGGATATTTGTTCATAGCATGAACTTGAACTGAACTCTTTTATGTTCTGTTCTGTTTTATTTTTTCGTTTATTTTTGTTTTTACATTTTTTCTTCTTTCATTCTTATATTTATCATGCACTTAGGACTTAGCACAGAACTTGCAGAGAGCGAATGTAGAGGGTGTTTTTTAGATGTGTTGTTGATGGACTTGATACGAATACGATGGCGGTGGTGGAAAATCAATAAAACCGCAACTACTGTCTTTTGATGGTACTTGAGTTTCGCAAGCAAAATAAATATTCATTTTTTTAAAGGTTTTGCTTAGGGAAAAGACCTTGCACTTATTTTGAATGTAGGCGTAATTATTTCTTTGTGAATAAAATGTCATTGTAAATTTTTCACGTATGCATGACAAAATGACACATATAAACGTATCCTAATAGTTATAACTGCATTTAGTTTGAAAACTTGCCAATCCAAAATAATGGGTTAACTTCTATTAAAAGTCAAATTTAAATGAATTTTTCTGTCAAAATTGACACATTAACTAATAATAAGGATAATTTATTCATGCAACTAGAAAAATGTCCTTTTGACGTTTGCTTTAATATGCATACTTTTACTTTTATTCTTTTTATTTTTTATTCTAAAATATCATATGGAAGTTAAAAATGACAGCTGTAAATTTATATCCTTTGCATGACGAAATTCGCGTACAAATTTTGACATCCGATTCCTGTAGAGACAAATTTATGTGTGTTTAAAATGTATCTCCCGGCTTTGTGAGACCCAACAAGATATTTTCTGTTTGCTCTAAATTTCTGCAAAGTACCAAAGTAATTTTAAATTAAGTTGATATAAGATGTATTGAATTGGTTAAACTAAGGCTTTAAAACGTTTTATTTTCTGGTTCAGAACTCTAAAATCAACTGAGCGTATTGAATGTGCTCTGAAAAAAAACTTCTTTGAAAGTTGTCTGGATAGTCATACTTTTTTTTAAATGCATTTGAACATAGCTTTTTACGAATTGACATTTGTTATGTCTTACTAAAAACATTCTTTAAATTTGAATTTGATTATTGACTTGAATATTGAAATATGTTTAATTATTTTTTTTAATAGATAATTACATAAAATATTTACCTCGCACAGTTTAAATTGTTTTTCTTAGTTGACATATGTTACTCAGAAGTCAGAACACTTGTTGACATAAACGAAAAAGTAATACAAATTTGTGTCTCTGAACGCACTTCACTCACACACAAAATAAACAGAATTTTAAGTTTGACAGTTAAAACTCTGTTCAGAACTAGTTTACAAAATTAAAACTCCTTTTCAGAACAGAACTCTGGTTCTTTATTGAACAATTGTAAACTTTTGTTGTTATGTCAAAAGAAATTGTTCTTATGTCATTATAACGAATTGATACACCGAAAGTGTCAATCTAACAATATCAAAATTGAAAAAAAACAACATTATTTTTAGAACATTAAACCGCAACAGAAATAACAGAAGAAAAATTGAAACCATTCTTAACTTGCTTCAGAATTATAATACAAACTTTATTAATTCACAGTTAAACACTTTTAAATCGGCTGTGGATTGTTACAAACCATAACTACAGGGTAGTTACGAGTATAATGACGTCAGAGATAACTGACGAGTTTAATGACGTCATAAGCCTGTGATAAGATAAGAGTAGGCCTTAATAAGTTGTATATTTTGAATTATACGGTAATGCCGTTTTTATTCGTAATCATGGTCTGGACAGGTGTACATTGTGGTTTCGTCGTGCGTGCATATTACGAAAATAATCATTGTGTGATTGCTACACAAACGGCTTTTCGTTTACACTTGGGCATTCCATGTGCTGAATCTGTTCCTTCTTCCTTCTGCAAATACTATCAATTTGTGGATACGGAACCCTTATTATGTAGACACAGTGTGAGCACTAGGAAAGGGAGAGAGGGGTTAAAAGGAGATGTCTGTGCACATTGGTTTTGAATTCCTGACTATTGCAATAACTGGGAAAGACAGTGTGACAAGGCATTCCACATTCGCATAGTACGGCTAAAGAACGGATCTCTGTACTTGACAGTATGACCGAAGATGGGCTCGAGGGTAAATTGATGAGGATTCCTAGAAGCGCGAGTATTACGGTTGAACTGTTTAAGAGGAGAAATGAAGCTGGCTATTTCTCTAGAGCATAAACCATTAAAATAACGGTAAAAGAGGTCGAGACAAGAAACATTTCGACGATGTTCAAGTGACGTAAATGATTTTATGATGGTAATATCACCAATCAATCTAATCGCTCTACGTTCAATACTATCCAAGAGGCTTAAGTAAGTTGCAGGAGCACCAGCCCAGATATGGGAGTTATACTCAAGCTTTGGACGTATTGTAAGTCTTGTTAATAACAGCCAGATCAGAGGGGGAGAAAACTTCTTGCATCGCCTTAGAAAACCCAAACATCTTGCGGCATTTTTGGCGACATCGCGTATTTGATCGTTCCACAAGAGATGATTGGTGATACACATACCAAGAATATCGAGATGTTCAGTTTCCTCGATGCAAGTGCCATTTATGGATAATGGCAGGGGGAGTATATTTCGCTTTAACGATACAAGACAGCATTGCGTTTTCGAAGCATTAAATTCCACGCGGTTTCTTATTCCCCATTGTACAATGCTGTTTCGGTCGGAATTTAATGAGCTTATCATATTTTGTAGTTGCAGTTCCACATCCGAAGAAGAGGGGTGTGAATCTGAAAACGAATATGAAAAGCTAAGAGTACTATCGTCAGCGAAACAATGTATTGGATTAGATGTTGCAGACAGGAGATCATTAATAAAAATGAGAAAGAGTGTTGTAGATAAAACAGAGCCCTGGGGCACACCAGCATTTATTTTGTAGTTTTCAGACTTGAATCCATCCAATACAACTTGTATTGAACGATTCAAAAGGTAATTACTAATCCAATGAAGGAGGGATTCATGAAAACCGAAAGCACGCATTTTCGATAAGAGAGCCTGATGCCAAACCCTATCAAATGCTTTTGAAATATTTAGTGCAATAATCTTACTTTCTCCAAAACTATGTAAAGATTTGTTCCACTGTTCGGTGAGATGAACCATGAGATCACCAGTGGACCTATTGCTACGAAAGCCGTATTGCCGGTCATTAAGAAGCTTCCGTTCTTCAAGATATTTCTTGAGCTGATAATTAATCATGACCTTGGAAAGAAGAGACGTAAGTGCAATTGGTCGATAATTAGACGGTGAGGAAGATTTGCCTTTTTTGGGAATAGGCTGGACAAATGCGGTTTTCCATCCGCTCGGAACGAGACCTAAGGACAGGACAGATGAAAAAGCTTACGCAGTGATTTTGTTAGCGATGAAGAACACCTCTTCAGAACAATAGCGGGGATACCATCCGGACCAGCAGATTTATGTATGTTAAGATATTTTAGGACTCTCTTTTAGGACGAGTGCGAAAAAAGATTTGCCCCATAGAATCATCAAGTACAGGCGGAGTCATAACTCTCACTGGCAGCGTTGAATTGGCGGTGAACTGCCTAGTTTTACATAGGTCTTGGCTTGTTTATTTTCTTTCAGGGTAGGTAGGTAGGTAGAAATGGCGATCTCAAGGCAACTTAGCCTGAGATCCAATTAGCGCTGTAGTGCGCCGTTTTGATACCAAAATCTCTTTGGATACTACAACTACTGCAAAAGGTGTTGTAAGAGATACCCAACTTCTCTGCATGAACTCCTATAGGCCAATGTCCGGTACAGACCGCAACAATCCTGGCTATGTCTTGCCTTGGCCTGTATAGAAGATCGTTTCTACGGGTTTTGTTATAGGTGGGCCATATCTTCCTAGATATAATGCAGTTGGGTAAATTGCTCCACCTTCGGTTTGATTCAGTTTGGTAGATAGAAAAGATTTTACCCTTCATAGCACCAAGAGGAATGTTAACCATTTCTGCAAGTGAGCTATGAAGGGCCGATCCTTGAGTGGCTAGCTCGTCAGCCCGTTCATTTCCCACGATACCACTATGGCCCGGAACACAGATTAGGGTGACACAGAGGTTAATATTCAGTTTCTTTCAGGGAATTGTGCGAGTTTTCAATTCGCCTGCAAATAAAACATGCTTATCATATGCAAACACAAAATATGTTCAATTCGCAATATTCAACGCGCTGCAGCGTTTGTATGCATATTTTAAGCATATGCATTAAGTTTTAAAAATATTACCGGACCGGTGCGTGGTGAAAACAAAATGCCAGGTGTCTATTACCCGCCAGCTTATAATTTATTATCATTAACGTATTTAAAAATATGACAAGTTTGTCTATAAATCAAAATAAATGCGTATGCGTACATGTGCAAATGTAATATTTATCTATATGTATGTATGTGATGTTTACATAAATACATTTTAGATAAAACTTTAATGAATATAAAAAAAAACCTAATCAAAAGTTTATCTTCTTTGGAAAATAAACAATAAAACGCACCCATGTAAGTAAAATTCCAATGCCTATTAACGACTTTTGTTAAGAAAAATATGAGAGGGGGGGAAAGGGAGAACTATAAAACAAGTCTTTTAAGTCTTAACAACAAACCCTTTTAACTACGCATACAAACATTTTAGTTGACAAAACAAATAAAAAAGATGAAATTTTACATTCAAATAACGCACTTGAGTTTACATCGCAAATATTTATTTTTATAATGTTTGGTTTTATTATTGATGATTTATTTGTTTTTGTAATACAGAAATGTCGCCTATTTGAGCATTTAATTGATGAGACGTTATTTTCTTATCTTAACAAATGTTTCAAGATAAAAAAATTCTTCTTTGGTAAGTTCTTCAGTCTTCACACAAAGTTCGTCTATAGTTTCGTAATTATTATTGACATGATGTCATATTGCTTGTTAAGAAAAAATGTAGAAAGTATATCAATCAATTCAATTTGTTTATGACGTCAATTTTATAAAAACAAAAAACAAATGTTCTTTTGCATACAATATTCTGTACTTATCAGTTATTGTCAGCGATATTGTTTTTTGTGTATTTTTTAAATGAAAACAATTATTATTATTTTTATTCGTAGATACTTTTAATTTCGACTGTGTATGCAGCTGCTGCAGATGCGCGGTATTTTTTAGATATGTGTACCGTACAATGTCTATCAGTATAAAGCGAAATGTATAAATTGTTAATAATTATTATCTTTCTTGACTAATTTTAATAAAACGATAACAAGACAAAGTGTTTTGTTTGATTAGAATTTAAATTGAATCTTTCGTTCAGGGTTCAGAGACTCTCATCTCATATAGAAATATTCTTATCTTTTTGTTTTGCAGGTGCAAATAAAGTAATTTACGTTTTTCTTTTCCTATAAGAGAAAATGATGCATTACTTTTGTTTGGTTGCAAGTTAAACTGATAATACCCGTGTTTTTTTGTTGTTCTATAAATAGTATAGTAGAAAATTCCCAAATATCGGCAGTAGACAGATTTTTGTATTTAAAAATTGGTACAACTGAAGGAAGATCTGTCAGAATAATAATAAGAAAAAAACCACAAATAGAAGTTTTGTGAAAATCAAAAGTTAAAATTAACTTAGCAAAAAAAAAATTAACTAACACTAATAAAATGGACAATTTTCAACAATAAATGGTAAAAAAACATCTTGAAATTGAGATTCTATAAAAAAGTTCATTTCAAAATAGCAGCTTTAACATAAAATAAAAACTTCAAGAATGTTTTTTTTTTTCAGACTACTATATTAAGATGTGGTGTTGAAGCGAGTTTGAAGCTCGCCTCAATTCTTTAAATACCTGAATTGAGTTGAACTGAGTTTCATTCAAAAATTTGTGAAGAAAAACCTTTGTGGAGGAGTGGTTTGACAAACAATGCATTGGTCTGTTTATTTGCATGTTTGTGTACAAAAATATACTTTTGTTTTAATCAAATAAAAAAAAAATTGCACATGGAGTAGAAAGCATATTCTTAAATATATGGTGCTGAACTATTCAGTTCTTAATTGTTTCACACGAATCAGACTATCTCACTTTAACTTCATATGAAACATCGAAACAACATTTGCATTTTAGAATTTGCTGGCAAACTTAATCTTCTTGTGCGGAGGAAACACTTAAAAAAATGTATTTAATATAAACTGAGAAAAACCTTTGGTGGAAGCATAGTAAAACTTTATTATCTTTTCTATAGTTTTCTCTTGCAAAATAAGCCCAGTTAGTGCATTTTTATTAACAAAACTAAATAATATCAACACTCAACAGTAACAGATTGATTTTTTTCCCCATGGAAAACACATGATTCCAAATGCACAACTACTCAACGAACACAACCATCGAAATACAAATGCAATATCAATCGTACCAACATTTGAGAACAAAATCACACATTCGAGATTCGTATAAATATCAAAAACCCATCCGTAGTAAGATTCTACTTTAACTTTTATCGGTAGTATCCATACTACGGATCTTGTTTTTGTTATTCGTGTAAAATCCTACTGTGCTATTGATAGATTTTAAAACAAAACACGGGTAATATGTAGAACTATAATAGAGACTCCCAAAAATTATTGTTGGCCAGAAGTTATAAAACTTATCGCACACGATTGGTAAAACTTACAATATCTTTAAACATCACAAAATCTGATAATTAACTTACACAATAAATAGAATAAAATCGAAAATAGTTTTACATTTTACTGTAAAGAGTTATTTGAATAAAAATAATTAAATTAGGGGCCCCAACATCTCGTAGAGAAGCAGGGTCTAGTGACTTACAACCATACCTGACCTACAGTTGTTATGCCGAATCCGAACGACTTATTTGAGAAAGCACTTTACTGAAGAATTACTCTTGTAGGATATTTTAATTTCTAGTAAGAGGCAGTATTCGTGACAAAAAAATAAAAAACTGGGTCGCACGAACTTGCTTCTGTATTCAAAGAGTATGTTTAAAGTAACTATATAAGATTTGAAAATATACCTGTTAAATAAGTTTGTCTTCAAAGATATAAATGCCATTTGACTAATTAACAAAACTGCGCGATTCATCCCAAGACACAACTTATCCTAGGACAGCTCATCCCGGAAATTGAAAATACCTGTCAGCATACTTAACGAAAACAATTGTTTGTGTATTCAACTAGTTCGTTCAAAGCTTTTTCCTTTGGATAGCTTTATTAACTTCCATAGAAAGTTATTATAATGGGTCCGATTTGTCAAATTGAAAATTTTGACATTTCTCGACGTTTTAAGGTCCCTTGAGTCGAAATAAAAGATTTTTAGAAAGATGTCTGTGCGTGCGTGTGTACGTACGTTCGTACGTCCGTACGTTCACGACGTTTTTTTCGTCGTCCATAGCTCAAGAATCAGAAGAGATATCGATTTAAAATAAATTTTGTTGTAAAGATAAAAAGGCAGAAAGCTGCAGAAAGGGCTCTCAAGAAAATTAAGTGGGTGTTCTTTTTACCATAGCAGTTTGAAAAAAAAGGTGAAAATTTTTGTTAACCCTACATATCTTACGAACCAATGACGCTATAGACTTGAATTAAATTTTATATAATATATTGTAACGTCATATCAAAGAAGTATATTTTTTGAAAAAAATCCATTTAACGGGGTTTTTTATAAATCAAAAAAACTGAAAAAAAATGTTGTCACCTCCAAAATTTTACGACTAAAATATGATTTCTTCTCCAAAACAATTTTGTGCAACCAAGAATAATGTTTTTGACTTCTGATAAAATTTTGAGCAAAATAGAATTGACAGTTTTTTTTATAAAAAATAAAAATATAAAAAAAACATCACTTAAAGTTTGTAAAAATTGAATATCGATTCAAATATCTTTTCAAAGACTTGAAATTTAAGCTTCAATCTTATTTTATTTAATAAGAAATATTGTTATCAACATTTTGTAAAATGTTGAGAAAAATCGAATTGACAGTTTTTTTTTACAAAACATAAAAACCTTAAAAAAATTAATAAAAATCAAATCAAATGGGGTGGCGCAACAGTCCATTGTGAACCAGGGCCTAGTGACTTACAACTCTCAACCATTCCTGTGTGCGAGTACTGTTGTCAGGAATGGAAGGGACCTACAATTTTGGGCCGAATCCGAACGGCTAGTTTTGAGAAAGCACTTTTTCATGACAAGAATTACTCTTGAAGGATTTGTCAATTCCTCGCAAGAGGCAGTACCCGCGAAAATTATTTAAATTAAGGTGGCACAGGCAGGGATTGAACCCAGACCCCTTGCATGACAGTCCAACGCACTAACCATCATGCTACGGGTAATAAAAGTTGGTAAAAATTGATTTTCGTCTCAAATATCTTTTCAAAACTTTGATATATTAGCTTTTATTTACTTTTATCTTTCAAAAAATATTGTTGTCAACATTCAGTAAATTTTTGAAAAAATCGAATTGACAGTTTTTTTTACAAAAAATAAAACTCAATAAAAACAATACTAAAACTTGGTAAAAATTTACTTATTTTAATTTAATATTGGCTTATTTTATTTCACAACAAGTACAAACTTTTAAGTAAGACAAATCGACAGACGGGATTAATTTGGATAAAAGATAGGAATGTAATTAAAATGTTGCCAAAAAATGCACTCTTTCGGGCTCATCCACAGTTAAAATAATTTGAAAAAAATATTTTAAGATTCATTATAAATTTATATGTCATTTTATAAATCAAAAAACCCTTGATTTTTCAATTTTTTTTGAAAATGGTTAGAGCGTTTTTTTTTTAAATTAATTTTTTATATGTACGTATATAAAATTTTTCAATTTTGTTCTAAAAATATAAATAAAATAAATAAAAAATTAAATTCAATATTTTTTTAAAAATCCAAAAATATTGATAAGGCAATATAAAAGCTTATTGAAATCAGTTCATAAGTTGCTGACAAAATTAAAAAAACTAAATAATGGTTTTATGAGCGGTACCTTTCCTGAGCAATACAAAAATATGTTTTTCTTATTAAAAGAAGCCAAGTTAAAAAATAAAATTTTAGAGAAAATTAAAAAAAAAAATCTATCGGTTTGTTTTTGAGAAAATTCTAAATATCGTTTTTTGACCAAATAAATTGTTGGGGACCACTGTTAGTTTTGATCTTAAAAAAAAATGAAAAAACGCCTAACGCGAATCTGCTCAAAACCTTAACTTCCAAGTTTGAAGTCAATCTGCAGAATGGTTTAGGCTGTAGGAGCGTGGACAGACAGAGTTCGAAATTTTGCACGAATGCAAAACTTGCCATATACATAGTTCCTATATGTCGCACGTAAAAATAAGCTGCACAGTCAGAGATTTAACCAAAAACTTCTGTCGTGAGAGTTCTACGCACTAACCATCACGCGACGGTTTATTTGAATATCTACAAATAAATTGAAAAATTCGCTAAAAGTACAAACCCAAAATGATGTTGAAAAAAGTACATCTATCAATTTTGTACTTTTCAGAAACGTCAAACAACACAAAATTGACAGGCCGGACAGAAAATTGTATATTACGTGAATACTTGATTCATTAGTTCATCTATTTTCTCTGTCGACAATTCATGTGATAAGTTCGTAAAATACTCTATAGAAGATCATAGCGCTCGTTTACTTTAATTTTCTTACAGTGTTGCCGATTCATAACTTCCAAATCAATAAGTTAAAAATTGGTCCGTTCGTGTACGTTCCAAAAACAGTCTTATTTTACGAAAAATTACGAAATTTAACTAAATCCTGTTCGCGTTGTTAAAAATTTCGTAGTTTTTCGTAAAAGATAGCGCTCACGAGAGAGTAAAATATTTCCCGAAACTACGAATTTTAGTATCGATAAAAAGGCATTCGAAAGTCTGCTCACAAATCAAAGCTTTATGGCTAAAACACAAGCACGCTTCAGATTCCGTTTCGCCTGACGTTTAGGAGTTCAGCCATAGGAATTCAATGCATGCTATCGCAATGAAGCTTCGACCTCACGTTTCATTTGACAATCTTAAAGAAATAACGCAATGTTACGTAATGTGACTCCAAACGGAAGCTCTAGTTAAAATTTGCTGAACATTTGCTTTGTCTGACAGCTCAAAAGCTGTAAAAAAGCTTTTGGAGGGAGCTGTGTAAGCTACTTCCACGATAAATTTAATTTTTTCGATTTAAAATTTCATATTTTTTTTTTATTTTAAGAAAAAATACATAACTGCTAATGACAGAAGCACCATTTTAGAAATGTCATATTGGAAGTGTCATTCAAAGCAACCTCGAAGCAGGCCCAACGTAACGCAGACGAAACCAAAGCTGAAGCGTGTTTGTGTTTCAATCCTTATTGCGCAGTACATTGTGTCTCGATCAAGTCATACGTAATTTTCGGCAGAATTAATTTCATATTCTAAAAAATTGAAGCACAGCTTCATTTTGTCAACTATCAATTAAAAGCTAGATGAGGCCTTCCAATTAATTTGTGTATATTGCACCCAATATGTTATTGGGTTGCATGCGTAGTGCTACTCTCTCAACATTTTATTCCGAGGATATCCTTTAATAATCATAAATTTTCTAAACCGTCAAAAGTATCAATACTTTAGTTTGTAAAAAATTTCAATGTCAAAATGTTGAAATACAATATTTAAAAAACCAAATCACGTACATAAAACCCTGAAAACTATCACGAGGTTCAATCAGAAAAATACCATATTGCCTCTGAACTGATAATCCCTCACTTGCTGCACTCTTAAGCAATATTATTACGTATAAAGTCGGTACTGTTGCACTAACTTATTAATGCATCCTAATTTGCATACCTTGTCTTAAAATAAACAACTTAACTTTAATTATGTTTATACGAATAAGTCTTGTTTCTTATGGTTTGCTTTTAGCTTTTTATCTTCTAAGTTATTCAAATGGCTTTTTTTCAACATAAAATGTTTAGCAACATCTATACTTTGTTTCTAATCATTTGACTCATAATTTCTAGAGTGTTCAATCGTCTTTTAAATCCTTCAATCATAAAGTTGATATTTTTAAAAAACAACTAACTTAAAAAACTCGCCCTCATTAATCTGAAAATGTTATTACCACAAATGTTGTTTTTTCCTTCCCTGCATATTTATGTGAATTAACTGATTATACCATAACAACTATTTGTAATGTTCTGTCGAACATAATTTTACTAGAAAACTGCCCTATTTGCATTCATAAATTTTAAAACCGATAAAGCAAATATTGTAATTTATGTATATTTACCCCCAACCCCAATCACATGCACATACCTTTTGCTGCCGCATTTTATGCATCTGCAGCAGCAGCAGCAGCAACAGCAGAAACAACAATTGGTTAGCTTCGAAGTGCTGCCTCATTGTTGGCGTATGGATGCTTATGTTTACTCTTTGATGTTGTTGCGACCAAGACCTGTGTTATGCCTCTGGCCAGTATACAAACAGAATTTCCCAAGATGCAGCATTCGGTTTAATATGTTTTGAAAATATATACATATATGCACGCAGCATATATGAAACGCATTATCCTACATTCCAACAGTAAACACATAGAGCCCAGTAGTATTCTCGTATTGCATTGTGATGTGAGATTGCGACTTGAGAAAGTTCTTTCAAAACCATTGCCCTCTATTCCCGGAGCCCAGGCTAGGCATGTTTGTTTGTTTGTTTTTTCAATTCCAGAGGCTTCTTAAAATAATAATAATAATTCACCAAACAACAAAAATACGCCGACCATCGTCGCGTCGTAAGTTCGTCGTCGTCGTAGCTTAGCTCGTTTTATTACTCAAGACTTCATTGGAATTCATCTGATGATCTTTCTTTTTAATCTTTCGATTTCAGTAAAGTTTGTACTGTACCTCTTTATGTACGCAGCAGCATCGGGTGCAGTACAGTTATTCTTATTATGGTGCACTGCATGTTAATAAGCTAAACAAAACAAAAATACTTGTGATATGAAAAGCCAAATAGTTAGGCACACAAAAAGAAAAGAGAAAGAAGAGAAGTTTTATATGTTTCCAAGAAGAACGCTGCTCTGAAAATGAAAACATATATTTCTTCAGTTCAAAGTAATTTTCCAGACGAACGCAAGTAGATTTACCACGCTTTGTATATTCGTATGCATGAACTTGCATTTTAAACAACACAAAAATGCACCGCATAGACATTAGACGACGACGGGCTCTGCAGTTTTGTTTTTGCAGCAGCTTGCACATTTGGCTTATAGAGTTGTACCTTATATCCTTAGTCTACAGTTGGTGCCGGTTTTTCATTATGGTGCTCTCTTCTATACACTTGGTATATATTGTAGGTCAACGAACCACCTACTCCTAACAAAGACGAATGACGATGATTCTTTTCTTTTCAGTTCTATAGGTTAGGTTAGGTGCCTCTATTTGTGGTAAGATACTGGGTAACTTTTATGCTTTTTAATGTCCTCATAGAAGGATAAGTATTGGTTTCATGAATAAATACGATTTTTTGTTTGAATGTTATGACGATTACGTAGAACGGTTTTAAAGAAACTTTTAAGGGACGATATTTTAGAGGTATAGAACTTTAAGTTGGCTTGTCAGTTTTCAAGCGATTGTTGCCTGAACAACGCTTCCAATTTGTTTTTAATTAATCTTTATTCAATTCAATTATAAAGTTTTATTTAAAAATAACCACCCTTTAAGAATAACATTCCGATAACACACCGATCATATAATCCGAATCAAATGTCAATTTTGACATTTCTACCATATGATATAGAACTTTGAGTTAGCGTGCTAGTTTTCAAGCGGTTGACGCCTGAACAACACTTCCAATTTTTTTTTAAATAATCTTTATATTATTATATTTCAAAGTTTTATTAAAAAACAACCTTTAAAAATAACATTCACACCGATCATAGAATCTGAACCAAATGTCAATTTTGACATTTCTACCATATGATAAAAATGTCAAAAAATCAACTCGAATCTAGCAGCGACTTATTCATAAAACTCGGTGATCGACATGATTGGCTGCGTTCAAACTCGTGTTGGATAGGTTATCCTTGGTAGGTTAATTTTAAGAGAACTTATTAGAAAGTTTGAACACCTAAATTAATATATGTACATACTTCCTAAAATTGTGTAGCAATTAACTTCTGCATTTTTTCAACTCAACTTATGTTAAATCAGCTGTTCTGTCAGATAGTCATAAATACACTATAAATTCTGTAATAGCTTTTGGATTTACATAGTTTTTGAAAGCTCAGCCGTTTTTCATCAGCTGTGTTTTTACAAGTTAAACAATAACAACAAAGTATTCGGATATCCAATCTATCTATGATTAAACGCAACCATTATGTGTGGTGAAGGGAGCTGTCAAATAGGTCAAACCACGAGTCAACCATTCCCGGTTTTAACAGATTTATATATTTTTTTAATTTTAGTAAGCACCAGTTATAGCTATTATTAATTTTGGACAATTTTGTTTCGAGACTTATAATCGACAAAAGGAGTCAAATTTGTAATGTTTGGTGTCAAAATATATTAAAACAATTATGTATTTATTTTTCTTACTTTAAAAATGAACAATAATTTTTTTTAGTTAATTTTTAATTTTTTAAAGATGAATTCGTTTTCAAAATATAATCGTTCCACTTAATTCCATAACATTATCGGTGGCACTATGAACAGAAGAGGCGAGAGGAACGCTGACTTCTCAGAAGGAAAAAGAGAGGGCATGAGAAGCGTGCGGTCAAAGATGTTGAGAAGTTTAAAAGCAGGAATGAAGTTCGAAAGTTCAAAAGTGAAGAGGTGAAACGAAATTCACAGGTACATAAACCTAAAACCAAAGGCTGCAAAGACGAAAGTGGAAACATCATAGTGGAACCGCAGTCAATGCTGAGGATATGGAAGGACCACTTCTGTAGACTGTATAACGGTGACGACGAACTGAATTTCAACATAGTCGACGAAAGCCAACAACCCCTTCTCTTAGACGAAGTAAAGATTGCCATATCGGCAAGCGGATGGCTTGAATGCCGAGCTTTTTAAAGCAGTTAGAGATAAGTTGGTTGGGAGCATGCACCAACTTATCTCTACGATATGGTCGGGAGAAAGCATGCCCGATGAATGGAACCTCAGTATTGTTTGCCCGATCCTGAAAAAAGGAGACCCTCTAAACTGCACAAACTATAGAGGAATCAGTCTACTCTTAACATCGCTTATAAAATCTTCTCTGCCGTAATATGTTAACGTCTCAAGCCCATCGTCAACAACCTGATAGGTCCTTATCAGTGTGGTTTTAGACCAGGAAAGTCCACAGTTGATCAAATGTTCACATTACGGCAGATCCTGGAAAAACCCAAGAACACCAAATCGACACCCACCAACTTTTCATCGATTTCAAGGCCGCATATGACAGCATCTACAGGGACGAGCTGTATAGAGCCATGTCTAGTTTTGGCATCCCTGCCAAACTCGTCCGTTTGTGCAGGATGACAATGGAGAATTCACGCTGTTCCATAATGGTTGGAAACAACTTAACAGAACGTTTCGATGTCAAAAAAAAGGTTTTAGACAAGAAGATGCCCTTTCATGTGATTTTTTTAACATCGTGCCTGAAAGAATAGTGCAAAGCTCAAACGTCAACACTAGAGGCACTATCTTTCAAATGTCTGTCCAATTACTAGCATATGCTGATGACATGGACATAATCGCAAAAACTCAGCGTGATGTCAATGGGGCTTTTGTGAGTATTGAGGCAGAGGCGGCAAAAATGGGTTTAAAGTTATTGAGGGCAAAACAAAATACATGCTGTCGTCAAGAAAAGACATACAACACCGACATCTATGTCAAAACATTACCATCGACAGACGTAACTTTGACGTAGTCAAGGACTTCGTGTTCCTAGGCTCCGCTGTAAACGCAGAAAACAACACCAGCGCTGAGATCAAACTCAGAATAACTCTTGATGCTAACCGCTGTTTCTTTGGACTAAAAAAGCAATTGAGTGGTAAAGTCCTCTCTCCAGGGACCAAAGTGTTGCTTTATAAGGCCCTTAGCATCCCCGTCCTGCTATACGGTACAGAAGCATGGACTATAACAAAAGCGGATGAAAGCACCTTGGGTCTTTTAGAGAGAAAAAATCTTCGTGTGATCTACGGTTCCGCATGCATCGAAGAGGAGTAGAGGAAAAGATGGAACGACTAGCTTTACGGGCTGTATAACCACGTAGACTTAGCCAAAAGGGTTAAAGTCCAACGACTAAGATGGCTGGGTCTTGTAGAGCGCATGGATACCAATGCTCCGGCCCGGAAAGTCTTCGAATCCACACCAACAGGACAGCGCAGTAGAGGAAGACCGCTGATCAGGTGGCGTGCACAAGTGGAAGGTGACCTCACGCAACTTGGAGCGCGAAACTGGAGAAATCTAGCTAGGGACCGAGCTAGATGGAGAAATTTGAGGCCCTTGTTCACACATGACTGTAACTTTAACTTAAATAAGTAAGTAAATAATCGGTGCACTTACACCTGTCAGTTTTACTTTCAATGATCTTCTTCTAACCTTAAATTCTTGACTTCAATCAGGATATGCTTAATTCCTATAAGGAGCTTTTGTTTCAGTGAAAGCCATTTTCAATGACAGCTATAACCAACCGTGCGAAAACATTGCAGTGTTCAGTTTCAATGTGAATATTGACACAAAGTCAATACTATAGATCCGCGGAACGAAATGAGTCCTTTCAAGCATTAATATATCAGGTTATTCGCTTACAGGATCTAATTGAATCAGCAATTGAAGGCAGCCCAAAACCATCAAAAAAGGTTTTGGAAAAGTGAAAAGAATTGACAGAATGCGCTACTGACGAAGGCTGCCTCAGCCGCCACCTGAACGACGCACGTTGTCTTCCATACTTAATGGGTTAGGTTATATTAGGTTAACGTGGCCGCGGATTTAGAATCCACACACTTAGGCCAAAAGATAAGGCCCATTGTGATAGCATATGAATCTAGAGAATTACTTCTTACTAGGCGAACCATTTTGAGCTTTTTATAAAGCGAAGAAGATATTTGATATCCTTTTTAGCTAATTCACTGGGATTATCAAAAGAGTAGTCTCCCAGATAAAGTTTGCGTCTTAGTGAAAGGGCAGGGCAAGTGCAGAGAAGGTGAGAGATTGTTTCCTCTTCTTCTTCGTCCATTCAGCTCCTGCAGAAGTCATTTGAGGCTACACCAAGTCGTATTGCGTGTTTGCCTATAAGACAGTGTCCGGTAAGGAGCTAATATGAAGTCTGCTTTGAGATAACAAGTCTTTAGAGCGCTTTAGGTCCAGTGAAGGCCATATAAGTTTTGTGGCTGTGCATGTTGGTAAATTGTGCCACCTAGAATTTGCTATCGCAAAAGCTTTTTCTTTTAGCATTAGTTTACATGTAGCTATTGGTATACTCCTACCTTTCAGGTGAAATAGGCATGACGGTTCCATTTTTAGCGAGTTAATCGGCTCTACAATTACCTGTGATGTCTCTGTGGCCCGTAACCCAACATAGGTGAATGTAAAATTGCTGTGCCATCTCCATAAGAGACGGTCGACAATCGAGGGCCGTTTGAGATTTGGTTGAGACACCGTCAAGAGATTTAATAGCAGCCTGACTGTCAGAGAAGATGCGGATATCAGAAGTTGATATCACGTTTTCTCTTAGCCCGGAGAGAACCTCTGCTTTTCTGAGTACACACCACTACCAACTCCCTTATTTGTTATCCAGGAGTTTTTTGTCTTCCAATTCATCTCTGGATGGAATGGATACCTGGAAGTTTTTTCCAAATCGGGGTTTAAGAATAGTGTAGTCTTTGTACTTTGGTAAAGAAGAGAGTGTCTAACGCTGCTGAGGGTGTGGTTCTCAATGCAGTGCGTTGGACTCTGCTGAGTTTGTCGAAGTATGTGACTTTCTCCAGTGCAGTCCGCTATACTGCAAACCCGTACATAGGTATTGGTCGGATGACCGATGTGTATAGCCAGTAGGTTATGCGAGATTGAAAACCCCATTTGCTTCCTATAGCTTTCTTGCAAAGGAAAAGAGCTGCTTTATCATTTCTAACTCTTGCCTGAATATTAGGTTTCCAACTTAATTTGTTGTCCAATATCAGACCAAGATATTTGGCTTCATTGATAAAAATTTGTGGTACACCTTTTATTAAAGGAGGTACAATTACTGGGATCTTGTATTTCCGTGTGAAAAGGTCGAGGTCTGTTTTTTGATGATTAATACTAAGTCCGCAGTGATCAGCCCATCTAGTGAGCATATTAAGTGCATTTTGGAGAAGGTCTCTCAGTATATTAGGATATTCCCCTGTGACGGCGATAGCAACATCATCGGCATATGCAACCACTCTGTAGCCTTCCCTCTCAAGGGATATTAGTAGTTCGTTAACCACTATGTTTCACAGAAGAGGGGACAGAACACCACCTTGCGGAGTGCCTCTACTGATAGACCTTTTTGTGCAAAAATCCCCCAACTTAGAGTTGATGATCCTACTTTTTAGCATTAGATTTATCAATTTACAGATTGAGTATTCGACATTTAACGTCGTCATAGCAGAAGTGATAGCGGATGTGTCAGCGTTATTGAAGTAATATAAGGTCAACATTATTTTGTTTATTTATTTAATTAGTTTGCAAGTTAATAAAGAAATTTTACTTTCTATTTTTTTAAATGCACAACACTTGTTTTTATTTTAAACATAAAGCGAGAGTAACGTCAAAAACCACGTTGTAGTTTTTCGGACATTTTTTCGACAATACCTTTGTATTTAAAAAAGTTGTAAACATGCATCCCAATGACAATTGATTGTTTGTGTAAGTGCCGGTTAAGAAGGCGTTTGAATTCAAAGCAGAACAACATGGAAAAAGACTGTAATTATCATCATTTAGGAATGTTTTTGGTATTTAACTATTTCGAAAACGTCAAAGTGTCTATTGTCAAATATATAATCACCCTGCCCTATCAACGTCAGTTAAGTTTTTATCCATATGTTTTTGACATTTAAACTGACACTTTTAAGTATTGACAAATGTCTTATCACAAACATTTTTTTCTAAATGTTTAAAAACGGTACGGTTTTTAAATATATTTTTTTTTAATAAGACTTTTTCAAAAAAGTGAATCAAATATTATAAAATTCAGACAAAATAATTCAGCATCTTCCCTCAACCCTACACTAGGGACAGAATGTTTATTCTTGTATATTCTAAAGACTTCTTTAAATGAGTGGACTCCTAGAAACTATACATACAAATTTATACATACTCTTACATTTATAAGTGAGCTTCTCCTGCTAGCTATTCACTACTTCTTACTTTCTGGCTCTTATGTCTTTTACAAAAAAAAAACAACTTTTTGACTCACTGTATGATTATGATGTGTGTGGTATAACTGCTGCAATGCGTTTCCGATGGAGAGGACATGCCCAGAAGTCATTTGGAGCTTGTGTCATCTTTGGAATAATGTGTTTTCTACCTCAATAATATTGTCTTCATCTTTAAGAGTGCTGATGTATATTTATACTTTACATAGACTGCATACCTACAGTTATATACCTAGGTAAAAATATAATGAATATTCAGTCTTTCCTTTGATGTTTATATTGAGACAATATGTAATTTCCTTTCATTTTCTTTGACATCAGTCTCATAAGTCTTTCAATTCAGTTGTAACTTTTATGGATAGATGCCGAATGGAATGGAAGATGGGATCGGAATGCATCTTGTTGCAAAGTGAAGTTTTCTCATCTTCAGTCTAAAATTAGATTATGGTTTCGATGCGTTTAAAATTAATGTAATGAGACGAGATGCTTGCATATGGTTGGTTATTCCAAACACATAACATCACAAAAAGGTGAAAATCATTTCATTTTGTTGGGTTGTGTTTCTGAAGATAAAAATGCCACAGTTTTAATGTTTCCGGGGAGTTTTTTTGAGTTTACGATGACTTTGCCTTTTATACCCAACAGAGCAATAACACACACGTTTAAGTGTAAATAATGTTTTCTGTATAAAGACAAACATATGTTTATTAAAATATACTTCAAAACAATTCTGAATAAATTTGTGTCCCTTAAACAATTTGAATACCTAATAATAGGTTCATGAATAGTTGCGGCGATGTCGATGGCGGCGGAACTTTTTGAACAATTAACACGGGTATTATTTCCATCTAAAGACATTGAGTGAGTGCCTGCCATATTGTCTAATGGAAATTCTCTTGATCTTGATGACAGAAATTGAGAATTAGGATTTGTGTTCGAAATAAACCAAATGTTCTTATAGTCGGAAAGTTGTATTTTGATAGTTGGAAAAAAATCGAACGGAAAAAACTATTAAGAGTGATGTTTTATAAAGAAATAAATTTGCATAAAATCATCATGTTTATAAATGCAGGGTTATCCATTTTGTAGTTCCAAAATTAAACGTAAATAAAACACATATAAAATATTTTTTTAGATTATATTTCTTTTTATTATAAAGTTTGAACGTTAAAATTATTTGTGAAACAATACCACATATACAATAAATGACCACAACGCAAATGTTTGCAAACAAAGATTTTTCGTTGCATTACATTACATACTACTCAGAACATAAATGTACAGAGTAGAGAACACAGCACCTTGAACGACTAGACAATGTAAGGTTTTCGATGAAGTGAGGTCCAATCACACGTCTGGACCAAAGAGCAGACCGAACTGTGACTTTTTATGGATGTAATAGCCCTTCGCTTTAATTACTTGGAGATTCTCAAAACCCCAAATACGACACCGCCTGTTGTTAAAACAGTCACTTGACGTATCTGCCACGTTGTGAATGCTCAGCTGACTTAAGTTGTTGTACTTGTAGATCTAATGAGATCCAAAATACGCCAAAACGTGCCGTAAGGCAGTCCTAATTCGTAAGAACGACTATGAATTGACACATTCGGGTGTTGTTTGATTAATCAGAAATCTTCATTCATAATTCTAGATCTATAACTTAACGCGATTTTGCAATATTTGTACATATTGCCGACATTCATCCCATTTAGCAAGGCAACAACTTGTTCATCCGATAAGAAGTCACTTCCAAAAAAGCTCCTTTTTGTTTCCTTTAAAGTAGGGCATTTTCCTACGAAATGAATAACGTCCTCTCTTTCTCTAAGATTGCACATACTAGACTCCAATGGTAATTCGTGTCTATGTGGTATGAAATTCAGGCTTATAAGTTCGCTTCGGAGTCTAACCATTGTTGAGATTGTTGATTGTTGAGATTGTGGTTCAGCCATAGTTCCGAATAAGGTCTCGGAAGCTTCAGCTACATAAACTTCTCTTTTCACGTTGTGAGTTAGTAGTTTCTCCACTGTGAGAAACTTTTTACATCCCCAAACTCGGGTGCCGTAAAAAAGAATAATTTCCGCTGCAGCTTCAAATACTTTATATTTTATACTATGTGCTATGTTGACGTTTATAAAAACTCTTTTCCATGCTATATTTATAGCTGTTTTTGCTTTTCGCAGTTTTTCTACAAGATGTTTTTCCATGTTTAAGTTGCTCGAAAAGATGACGGCTAGGTATTTGTACTCCTTCTCCGTTAAACACGATGAGTTCCGTCCACCTCCTCTATTAAAAATCATCACCTTGTATATTTCCTCCAGAAAGGAAATCAAATAAATCATTTATGAAGATCGAAAAAAGGGTAGGACTCAGTGTGCATCCCTGCCTCACTCCTGATGAAGTTGCAAACTAATACGAAAGTTCCGCTCCATTCCAAACTGCAGCCCGTTTTTCTCTGTACAACTCTTTAAAAATCCCAGATTGTACAATTTGTAAAATAAGGCACCTCTGTTGATCGTGTCAAAAGCTGCATTGAAATAAATTAAAAATACATACAATTTTTTACCCTGCATGCAAAAGATTTCAGCAAAGCTTCGAGGATAAAGATATTGTCGATTGTAAAGTATCCGGATCTAAAACCAGCTTGACACTCGTTTAGCACATTTTAATTTGCAATCCATCTTGTAAGTTGTTTCTGTAACACTGTTGTGAAGATCTTATATGTTGCATTTAGAAAAGAGATTCCTCGATAGCTCGCTGCATCCAACAAGGATCCTTTTTTGTATATGGGGAATATTATAGCAGTCCTGAATACATTGACCGGAAGATTCCTCCCAAAAACATTATTAAATAATGTTACCAGATGTTCTTTCAGTGTGACGCTTCTGTATTTGCAGAACTCTACTGAAATACCATTTGAACCTGGCGCTAAAATTTCGTTCTCAAATCGAGGAACTGCATAATGCCAGTTTGCTAATGTTGTTTCAGGATTTAGTAGATCTTTGAAATGAAGGAAAAGTAAATTTGCACACAGTTTTTTGTGTATTACTGGTTGTTTTCCATTTGATTCCCAAGTCAGTTTCCAAAAGTCCCTAGCGTTTTTACAAGACAGCAATCTGCATGTTTTTTTTTGCATCATATTTCTTTTGGCTTTGCATAGCTCTTTAAATTTCCTATTGGCTTCTAAGTAGTTAATCCTAAATGAGCTTTGGGAGGAACTCCGAAAATTTTTCAACCATGCAAAAGAAATCTTCCTAGATTTTCGGCATTCTTGTTCAAACCAAGGCTCATTTCCTGAATTCCATCCTTTTCCGCGAGGCTGCTGTTGGAAGTAAGATTCTTTTATGGTTTGCTCTAACATTTGAAAGTCTGGTCTTTGATGTGGTTGCAGTCTACCATCCAGTTTTGTTGTCTGTATGCTGAGGCTTGCGATATCTTCCAGTTAAGTCTGGGCAGTGATTGCGGGCTAATAATTTCATCATCATTTGATTGCAAGCGCCGTGCGTCGTTGGAATGTTACAACAATGGGAAAGTGATCCGAGTGCGGAAATTCTTTCAAAATCTTCTTCGCAATTATTGCAGTTGAGGTATTGAGGAAGTATCCACAGGTGTTTGGTATTAATTTCTAAGTAAACAAACCATACGTTATTGTGCTTTCGAAACTCGCATTTTAAACTTTGAAGCTTTTTTTTGAAACCAAAGTAGCAAACTCCACCTGCTCTTCTACGCTCATGAGTCCGCACTGCAGGAATCCACTTAAATAAAAAATCTAACAGCTTATTTTCGATAATTAAAAAGTTGTTTTCAGTTACAAAAGTTTCATACAAAAATATCAAATGAAAGGTATTCAAAAATTTATAAAAATCACTAACTAAGGATTTATTTAATAGACCTGATACATTATACGATAAAATTTTAAAATATTCTTTGAATGGCAGACGGCTTTAGTATTAAATACTACAATTAAAATACTCTTCGACACCACTGGGTAATGTCAGCTGTACTGCATTACCGACGATGTTGTCTTGTTGTGCAGTTCCTGTCAGTTTGGCTTTCTCCATCACCTGTTGGTCATTTTCCATTGCCGGTATGTGCAGTACCAAATTATTCTCGTTGCTTTTCCCTTCGAGAAAATCTATTTGCCGTTTTAGAACCTGGCATTTATTCTCTACTTGCTGGAGCTTGGTTTAAAGCAGTTCATTGCTACGTTCCAGGCATTCCATTTTAGCGTTAACTTTCATTAAATCGGTTTTTGATGCCAAGTTCTTCATGCGCTCGTTAAGTAGAGCTGTTAAAAACTACAAACTACAAACTACAAACTACAAACTACAAACTACAAACTACAAACTACAAACTATAAACTACAAACTACAAACTACAAACTACAAACTACAAACTACAAACTACAAACTACAAACTACAAACTACAAACTACAAACTACAAACTACAAACTACAAACTACAAACTACAAATTACAAACTTTTTTACTTACCCGGCTCACAATCCATGAAGGGTTTTAGCCTGAGACACTGCAGTCTTCCATCGTGAACGATCCCTCGCATGCACTCTATAGTCACCGAGACCAAGCGCTCTGGCATCCGCAGTCACTTTGTGCTTGTACCGCAGGTTTAGTCTTCCTTGCTGTCCTGAACCTGGGGGCTGGGCTGAGAAGACTTTCTTGGCTGGAGCGTTGTCGTCTATTCGCTTGATGTGGCCGAGCCAATGTAGTCGTTTTTCTTAGCCTTCTGAACTACATAGACATCTTGGTACAGCTCATACAGTTCTCGGTTGTATCTTCATCTCCATTCGCCATCGTCGCATACGAGACCAAAAATCCGTCGAAGAATTTTGCTATCGAAAGTACCCAGTATCAACTCTCCTTTTTTACTTATCGTCCAGCACTTGGCGCCGTAGAGTAGGACCGGTAAAAACAAAGTTATGTATAGCAGACACTTTGTCTTTCGAATGAAGAGATTTGAACCCAGATGTTTGACCAAACCGAAGCAGCAGCGGTTCGCTCGGGTAATTCTTCTTCGGATCTCCGCTAAGGTGTCGTTCGTGGGATTGATATTTGTTCCAAGGTAGGTGAACTCCTTAACTGCCTCGAAATTGCTGCTACCAACAGTGACGTTTTGTCCTAGGCGGTGGACAGATGTTGCTTTGTTTGTTGATAACATGTTCTTTGTTTTGTCCTTATTCACTTCAAGGCCAACTAGTTTCGCCTGTTCTTCAATCGCTGTGAAGGCCTCAAGCACAGCTCTCTTGGATTGACGATTATGTCTATGTCGTCCGCATAGCATAGAAGCTGGGTGGATTTGTTGAAGATAGTGCCCTCCGTGCTCACACCTGCCTTACGCACTATCTGCTCCAGGACTATGTAGAAGAAGTCACATGACAACCCATCTCCTGGTCTAAAACCTGCGCAAGTTTGGAATAACTCCGATGAGCTGTTACCTATTTGCACACTACACTGCGTATTGTTTAGCGTCATACGGCACAGCTAGATCACTTTGTGCGGAATCCCGAATTCAGACATCGCCATCATAAGCTCTTGCAGGTGGATGCTATCATAAGCAGCTTTAAAGTCGATGAAAAGATGGTGGGTTTCGACTTGAAATTCGTTGTTCTTTTCCAGGATCTGCCTCAGTGTGAATATTTGGTCTATCGTTGTTCTGCCTGGCCTAAAGCCAAACTGGTACGTGCCGATATTTGTGTTGCAGAAAGGTTTGAGACGCTCACACAGAACGTTGGATGGGATTTTGTATAAAACATTTAGGAGGGATATGTCATGGTAGTTTTTGCATAACATCGGGTCGCCTTTTTTGTAGATGGGGCATAAGGAGCTTATCGACCCGTCAGTGGGTATGCATTCTTCCTCCCACACTTTGGTGATGACCTGGTGCATGCGGTTTATAAAAACACTTACTCCACGTTTCTTGTTCGACATTTTGCGCATTGAGCAGCTGTTGGAAGTACTGCTTGAAAACATCTACAATTCCCTGTGCGTCGGTGACTAGGTTTCCTTGAATGTTTCGAAGAGCTTATGTTTCGGTTCTGAAACCAGAGGCTAATTGCTTCCACCTTTTAAAGAAACGTCGGGTGTTGTTCTTGGCCCGAGACTCCTCTAGATCTTTGAGCTGAACTGCGGATACTCTTTTCTTCCTTTCGTACGGTACTCTTGCTGCTCTTGTTTTCCGTTGCAGCACCTGCACACGTGCATTTTCCGTCTCTCTTTTCAATATCACGTACTCATCATCATACCACGGGTTCTTTTTCGTGGGTGTCTGGTAATCTATGGTGGTCTCGGCTACATTTTTTTTATTGGTTCCACAATGCGTTGACGTCTGTAGTATTTGGGACTAGTATTTTCAACTACAAACTACAAACTGCAAACTACAAACTACAAACTAAAAACTACAAACTACAAACTACAAACTACAAACTACAAACTACAAACTACAAACTACAAACTACAAACTACAAACTACAAACTACAAACTACAAACTACAAACTACAAACTAAAAACTACAAACTACAAACTATAAACTGCAAACTGCAAACTACATATGGATGTATAGTTGAAGTTTATATTTAATAATGCAACATTTTTGATGCAATAGTGCATAGCGCGAACATTTTTTTTTCTTCCATGACAAATTTACGACGAAATGAAGACAATAAATCCAGTTATTAGTTTCCTTAAGTTTTAAAATAGTAGTGCTAATTTGACGAAGACACAAAAATCGAGTTTTTTGAAACGTCTGCACGGTACTACCCTCTTAAGACTATATAGTGAACTGGGGCGTATACTTACTTTTTTTTATTTTTAACTTCGTTTAGTTGAAATATAATAATAACTATGAAATAAAAAATCCTTATGTAACATAAAACTTCATTGCTTTATTTAAGTTTCATTACATACCGAAACAAAATACATGCAGCAAATATTCATAACTTTGTAATAAATATAAACTATGTACAGTAAATAAAATTGTATACATTACGTGGTGTATTAAAAAATATTGTGTGCATTTATAGGTACATGGATTTAATATTAATTAAGAAATGGAGTGGGTGGCCTTTATATGGTTGACTTTTCAGAGTGGCCGGTCGGTTGCTTGTTGAAATACCAATCATTTTATGTTATGACCATGAATCTTTTAAAAGAGTATTTGTTGCTGTTGTTTTATTATAAATGGCAACAGAACACGAATAAATTTGTGGGAAAAAATATCGAGATTCGTAAACCATTTGCAAAATTAAAAATATTTTCGTTTTTTTTTTGTTTAAAGAGAATTGTATGGATTGATATTTTTAGTTGATAGAATAAAGCTGGAAAAAGGTTAGGAGAGGTGCGGAGTTACATATCATTCCACTTTTTATAAGTTAAAAATACATTAAAGGCAAATTTTATTTCGGTAAAATGTCGAAAAAATGCAGAAGAGATCAATGATTGTATGGTCAAAGTTTGTGTGATCTGATAAGCTGATTAAAAAC
Source organism: Eupeodes corollae (assembly GCF_945859685.1). Taxonomy (NCBI): domain Eukaryota; kingdom Metazoa; phylum Arthropoda; class Insecta; order Diptera; family Syrphidae; genus Eupeodes; species Eupeodes corollae. The sequence continues at coordinate 25,612,502 of NC_079148.1, read as the reverse complement.
CTTAGTTATCCAACCAATTAACCTTCGAAACAAATCCAAACAAAAATCATTTGTGGAAACTCAATTAAAAGCCCCATTCAGAACAGAAATAGCTCCAAAAATAAAGTTTTCAGGCTTGAAGGCATGAAACAAAAACCACTGTTATGGTAACATTAAGCAGCGAAGGCGTTTACTCGAAGTGTCATGAAATATTTAACTGCTGCAACAGTGCTGCAGTGAACATGCATTTTTTAAATGGAAGCCAGTAGTCAAGTCACGATGAACGACGACGACGACGACGGGTGCAACATTCAAGTTTTCGCGCATTTTCTTTAATTTTGTTTTTGTTTATCATCACCATCGAAGTCGATGTTGCTCCCGCACCACCAAACCAAACCAAAGATGCATAAATCTCCAAGGCAATCTAAAATCACAACGAATTCAAGAAACAAGTTTGCGTTTCATTTTGCTGATTGATTGATGTGACAGCCCACAGTAATGTGTTCACTGCTCATAACAAAAATTGACGCAAACTATATAAAAGCATTCATTGTATGTCCGTGCGTCCATATCTCCACTTCACCACCGCTCCGCTCGTCAGCGTTCGCACGCGTTTAATTAAACGCATCGTGTTCGTGCTTCGTCTGTCATCATCATCATATTCGCAGCACTTGGGGATTTTGTATCCGAGTTGAATGTGCTTGGCGTGCTAATGCTCATTCGCACGGATCAAGATTCAAGAATGCAATTAAACAATCGTTTTATTTTTTTCGATGTTGGTTGTGGTTGTTTTCTTTTTAATGATCAAGTTTATTTTTCTTTTGCGAACATAAGACATCTCTGGGTTTTCATCTTTCATTGATGCCTTCAATTGCGCTATTTGCGATTCGATGATGTTGCTTGTTTAGAATTTGATGTATTTTTTCATTGGAACATAGATAGCCCGCATTATGTACGGAAAAATACAAACAAACTTTTTTTTTTCAAATTTGAAATTGAACGCTCGCGTTTCTTTTACATTATCAGCATGGCCGTCGCGTCGAATCGTCGTCGTCAGTAGCTTGCTATTGGTCTGTCTAGTCTTGAGTTGTCTCTTGTGGACTTGCAATCAATTAATTCTTATATTGTGAATTTAGGTCAAATTTGTTGAGCGCGTGAAGTTTATTTTGTGCTGCATTTTATTTGTTTATAATTTTAATTAGTTGAATGTTGAATCCCAAAAGAAAGTACATAAAATGTAAAATTAAACAAATGCCAGGATGTCCCAAAATTTAAATTTTAAGATCTTTTGATGTTTTTCATTTTGAATTCCCTGATTTAAAATGTCAAAAAAAAACACCCAACGGGTCGTTTACATTGAAATTCTTGGAGTCAATTGATTTTGACGTTTTCTTTTATACTTTGTATTCAATCCATTTTTTGGCATCACTGTACCAAAATACGTCATTAAAAAATTACATTTTTTATCCGTCAAAAAACATTTCATTCCCTGCAGCTAGTTTTGACGTTTATTATTTTGACAGCTATTTTTAATAGACACTAATTAGACAGCTTTCAGGTTTGAAACAGTCATATTATGACATTTCTCAAGTAAATAAATTTGCAATCGCTAAAAAAAGAACGACTCTTTGTTACTTCTCCTCAAAAATGGCGTTACTTGCTTTCCCTTAGCTGAAAAATCCTAGACTTTATGTTAAGGAAATATCAACGAAAAAATGTTAAAGCCTACAGAAGAAGTCTTACAGTTAATCAATTACGGCAAATCGAAACCTAACATCTCTTCATGTATTTCAAGACCGCATATGACAGAATCTACAGGGAAGATCTGTATATAGCCATGTCTAGTTGTAGAATCCTTGCCAAAATCTTCCGTTTGTTCAGAATGAGGGATTTGACAGTAAATAAGGGCAAAACAAAGTACATGCTTTCATCAAGAAAGGACTTACAACACCGATGTCTCGGTCAAAACCTCACCATCGGCAGACGTAACTTTGAGGTAGTTAATGACTTCGTCTACCGCTATGGATGCAGCAAACAACACGCACGCTGAAATCAAACATAGAGTTACTTTTGCTTCGAATCCACAACCACAGGACTTTGCAGTAGAGGAAGATTGCGGATCAGGTAGCGTGCACAAGTGGAAAGAAACCTCAACAAACTTTGAGTGTGCAACTGGAGTCATCTAGCTAAGGAACGAGTTAGGTGTCCATAGATGGAAAAGTTTGTTGGGTGACGCTCTTGTTCATTGAGGACTGTATCGCCATTTTGAGTAAGGAGGACAAGAAGTCAAGTATTTGCTTCAATTGAAATTATAAGAAATTGGTCCAAATCAAGGATCAAGACCCGTCAAAAATAGAGAAATAAGAACTGACACATTTGGCTGATAAATCTCATTCAAAGAACTGACAAATATTGCATTTTGAGTGACTACAAATCCAATTCTTGGAAATAACCCAGGAGCTTCAAATCGATACCCACCATAGCTTTATCGATTTTAAAGCCGCGTATGACAGCATCTATAGGGAAGAGCTCTACCGAGCAATGTCTAGATTTGGCATCTCTGTCAAACTTATCCGTTTGTGCAGAATGACGATGGAGAATGCACGCTGCTGTATCAAGGTCGGAAAAGATCTTACTGATTCATTTGATGTCAAAAAAGGTTTTAGACAAGGCGATGCACTGTCATGCGACTTCTTCAACATCGTTCTGGAAAGAAAGGCACAATCTTCCAAAGGTCCATCCAATTACTCGGATATGCAGATGACATTGACATAATTGGAAGATCAAAGCGTGATGTCAGTGGAGCGTTTTTGAGCATTGCAACGGAAGCGAAGAAGATGGGTTTAGTGGTCAATGAGGGCAAGACCAAGTATATGCTGTCATCAAAAAAGGACACTGAACGACGACGTCTTGGACAAAACGTCACCATGGACAGCTATAACTTTGAGGTAGTTAAGGACTTTGTCTACCTAGGCACCGATATTAATGCAGACAACGACACCAGCGCTTAAATCAAACGAAGAATAACTCTTGCAAATCGCTGCTTCTTTGGACTTAGAAGGCAATTGAGAAGTAAAGTCCTCTCTCGAGCATGTAAAATCACCATCTATAAGACACTCATCATCCCGGTTCCCATTTATGGCGCTGAGGCCTGGACCCTGTCAAAGATAGATGAGAGTGTCTTAGGATGTTTCGAGAGAAAAATTCTTCGGGTGATTTTTGGCCCTGTACGCATAGATGGAGAATGGAGGATAAGATATAACGACGAACTGTACGGGCTGTACAGCGACACTGACCTAGTTAGCAGAATTAAAGTCCAACGGCTTAGATGGCTAGGTCATGTAGAGCGGATGGACATCAACGCTCCAGCCCGGAAAGTCTTCGAATCCAATCCCGCGGGATGGCGCAGTAGAGGAAGACCGCGACTCAGGTGGCGCACCCAGGTGGGGAGAAGACCTCAACCAACTTGGCGTGCGAAACTGGAGACAGCTAGCTAAGGACCGAGCTGACCGGAGACGCATTTTGGTTGAGGCCCAGGTCCGCCCCGGACTGTAGCGCCACCTTAAGTAAGTAAGTACGAATACAATTCATACATTTTTTTTTATTTTGACAGTTGACAAATAGAGCAACGTTTATATTTATGAATATTTTAAATGTCAACACAATATTTGTTAGCAAATCAATCACATTATGAAATTAAGTATGATATTTTCTATTTGTAAAATAAATCAATTGTTTTATTATTTAATTAAACTAAAACATAAACTAAACATATATCTAACATTTTTTTAAATTGTCCCTTCCTACAATTGACACCATACAATTTGTATCTGTCAGTTTGACAGATTTGATTGGGAATTAATTCGATTTTAAAAATTATGTTTAAAATAATTTTTCTTTAAATTGTGAAGAAGAAATTAATTGGTAATACAAAAAAGAACCCCTTTTTTTAAGACCATTAAGCAAGACAAACAAAAAAATGTAGTCCCCGTCGCATGATGGTTAGTGCTTAACGGTAGAAAGTTTGTTGTCAAAAATGGCAATGTAACTTCTACCACAACATTCTCAATTAAAAATGGTCTTCAACAGGGAGCCGTGAATTCGCCGATTCTCTTCAGCATTTACACCAGCGATCTGATAGGTAGTCTTACAAAGGCAATTGCGTACGCCGATGATCTAATTGCGTACAGAACGGCCCGAAAGGTTGAGGTTATTAGAATTCTCTTGCAGCGTGATTTCGACAAGATTCAGCGATATTGCGACGACTGGAAACTGAAAATAAATGTACAGAAGTCAGAGACAATTCTGTTCCGGACTCCGTTGGCTAGGGCCACGAGGGATACGTGCAAGAATTGGCGCAAGATGGTCATCGTTGATCTTCACGGGCAGCCATTAGCGAGAAAAAGTGTAGTGAAGTACCTCGGTATCTGGTTAGATCAGTTTTTATATTTCGACAGGCATATAAATGCTGCTCCGACCAGGGCCAGAGGAGCCTTCGATGTGACGAAACGGCTGTTTCTTAGCAGTCGGCTTGACCCCAGAGTGAAGGTAATTTGCTACATGGTCCTGTGTGGTTCAACGTTGCCCCTTCCCGGATGGAGAAGTTTCGGGTGTTCGAGTGGCAGTGTTTACGACGCTGTACCGGCTTATATCGAATAGCCGAATCTTCTTATGTGCATTACTATTCCAACGAGGTCCTATTCAACGGGGCTCGAATCAACAGAATTGACAATTTCGTGATAAAACTCGTTCGAGGTCACATTGCAAGAGCTATGTCTTCGACCAACAATTTAATTTTCGGGGCGTTCTATCCGAACGACGAGAATTTTGAAAGTGCACGCTTGAGCGGCTTCATTCCACCAGAGGCATTCCTCTTTTTAGACAAATGTGGTCTTATACAGGATAGATTGGCAGTTCCGTTAATCTACCACGTCAGACGAAGAACCGTGGATAGGCGACTCCCATACAATCGGGACGTCATGGCACAAGGCGGAGCAGAGCTCCTTCTGTTCACTAGGGTTGTGTCCCAACGGGACCGAACTGATAGGGTGAAGCAGGAGAACCAGTTTTGGTGGCTTCAATTGGCACTTGATATTGGGTAGTCGGGATGGAGTTTTAAGCCTTGGCCGCCTAACATACTTGTTTTATAGTTTTAGGGTTTAGTTTTAAGTAGAATAGGCATGGTGGCACAAAAAAAATAAAAAAAGAAAACAAAAAAATAAAAAAAAATATAAAAAAGACAATTAAGTTTTATTTAAGGACCTAATTGTAAGTAGTTTTTAAGTAAAAGACAAAGGATATTGATATTAGTTTTTTTAAATTTTCTAATGAATACAAAAATAAATAAAATTGAATTGAAGTTAAAAAAGATCTTAGGGCCGAAAGGCATTAGTAGTTAGTGTTTAAGATTAAGTTAGAGTGTCCGTATGGGACCATTAAGTTAGTTGTAAGTTATGGATAATTAGACTAGTTTTATAATTATTTGTCTAGCTTTAAGATAGGTTTAAGAATGAACTAATAACAATGAATTTAAAAAAAAATTGCGTTGAACTGTCATGCCAGACGTCTTGGGTTCTATCCCTGCCTATGCCATGTAAAGTTTTTTAACGGGTACTTCCTTTTGCGAGGAATTGCTTTCCCAAATTAACCGTTTAGATCCGGCGGAAAAGTGTAGGTGCCCTCCATCCCTGACAACAGTACCCGCACACAGGAATGGTTGAGAGTTGTAAGTCACTAGGCCCTAGTTCTTAACGGACTGTTGCGCCACCCAATTTATTTATTTCTTTAAGCTAAACAAATGAACGGTCAAAGAATATTTGACAGCTTCACTGAAACTAGTTTTACCGCTAGGAGAGAACGTCAAAGCACAATGACAGAAACATCTGAGGTGGAATTGGCTGATAAATGACAGTCAAAATGATTGACTTTTCTTGATTTTTTTGAATCTCGTAAGCTTTGTCGGTCACAGGAATGTGTTTTTCAAACGAAAAATAGCTAACTAAGAAAATGTTCCAGTCTTTTGTGTAAGCGTCTAGAAGCTCTATTTGAAATAAACAGATTTGTTTGAAAACAACTATAACATTTTTGTTGTGACTGCTTGTTAGGTATAAATTTGACTATCATCTTACAAAGATCAAATGCGTTTATTTTGATTGTCAATTATCAACAATCAGCTTAGCCGATTCCACCTCTGATTTCAACCGAATTCAAATTTTGTGGTTGAATATTATTGAATCCACAGAGAAAACCCTCGAAACACATTTGGTTTTAAATCAAAAATAAATTGATTTAGTTTACCAATGAAAACCTCCATGAGACACACATTTATTAATTTATAATGGACGATCGAAACTTTTGGGTTAAAGACCTTAATGTGACAACTTATCGCCCAAATTGATTTTTGTTGTTTATTAAAAATAAAAGCGCATATAAAAACAAATCAAAATTTAAATATTATTAGACATAAAATGTGTGGGTAGCCCTAATCCCACTCCAAAAAAAAGAGAACTCTTTTGGATATACCTTCATTGTTCAACTTTTGGTCTTCATTATAACTTACAATATTTTTATTACGTTTATATTTTTTTGATTTTTTTTTTTAAATCTCACTCAATACACAACCTTAACAAACTTCCGTGGGCGCCGCGGGCCGGCCGGCCGTCTCTGCCGTCTCTGCCGTCTCTGCCGCCTCTGCCGAAGCCGACAAAAATGACGATGACGTTAAATATTTTGGGTCAAGTGGAATACAATGTTCCATTCAACCAACGCACTTAAGTTCTCGACGGATAAACGTAATACGTATGTAGGTTGGGTACAGTTGTCATCGATTTGTTAAAAAGAAAGTGCACTTTAAAAGATACCATAAACTTGACACAAAGTTACTTAAATCTTTATTCATAAAATCTGAACTTGTTTAAAAAATAAGAACAAGCATATCGATAGGTGTTTATGAATGAATGGATGTCTTGTTGATTGTGGATTTTATTGTTGTTTATTTAAAAGCAATTATAACAGCAGCAAGTGATTAATCATTATAATAATTATATACTTATACATACTTAATGTATAAGTAATGAAGACATTTTTAACTTTTTTTTTAACTTTTGCTGTGCTCATGTTTTCAGAGACTTTTTGTCATTATAATAATTATTGACATGAACTTAAGATATTGACTTAAGATTATAAATACCACTTTGGCCTACCTACACAATTTTCGGATTTAATTATTGTTTATCTCTCTTTAACGTATGCAGGTTAGGGTGTCCCGACAAATCTTTTTCTTGAATTTTCCGAACAAAAGACTTCTAAAAACTTGAGTAATTGGACTTAGATTACAAAAATATATTAAAATTTGTACGGACCCTCAACATTTTGACAAATTGATATTTGTATGCTCTTTTTTCCCTTCCTTAATTTCGGTTCCTGGGCTACTATTTATTATAAAATATTAACTTTTTGATCTTATTAGGTTTAGAAAATATTTGATGTTTTGATTTGCATTCAACAATACGTTTCCAGCGGTTTCAAATTTATAAGGTTTTAAGCTAAAAATACCACCATATTGGCGCATATTGCTATTATCATCTTTTTCCTGGAACTTAAAACCACTGCTCTATAAATCTGACACAATTTGAATTTAAATTTTCTAAACCTATCCGATTTTAAAGAAAAATTAGTTGTTAAATTTGAGGCCTAGCTGCACAAATTACTTAATTTATTGATGTCCTTTAAGAATATGGGTTTTTACCTGTGTCCTACCTGTAAAATACATAACTCAATCCGGTAATAAAGTTGGATTTAAAACTGCAGGCTGTTTTCTACCTGACAAATATCTACACAATTCAATCCGGTAATAAAGTCGGATTTAAAGCGCAAGGATTTGAAAAGTGGGCGTTTTGTGGACAAATATGGGAAAAACCACATATGTGGTTTATTGAGGAAACGTAGAGGTTTTTCACTCACCATTTGTTTATGACTAAATGGGTTGTTGAACTCCATAATTTGTAGACCTGATCTTATACAAAAGCCACACTTTGAAGTCCTTAGTATTCATTCGAGATCCTCAACAAGTTGTGTAAAGTGCGTTGTAACAGTTTTAATAGCAATTTTTGTGATTTTTTTTTAAATAATGAGTTCAAGACGTTGTGGGACTACTAATACTTGTGCTATATTGGGATCATGCAAAAAACTTGACGATCGGCAGCTACCAACTATAAGAGATATCATTAAATTCATTTTGTTTGTAAGGAACGAACTAAAACTTAAATTTAACGGAAATGATCCTTCCCTTTTAGAAATACATGCGATTGTTTTTAAAGAAATCGACAATATTTTGGCTAAAGCTTCGATTCCAATTGTAACTAAAGAAAGAGTTTTCAATTCGAAGCTCTTCGACGTTGCTGCTTGTAAATGCACTTCATTTGAAACTTGTTCGTGTTTAAAACCAAAAAAAGTTCCCATCCATGATCGAATTTTTTTGTTGGGTCAAAGAAATGAAAGGAAAAGGGTTATACGCGGGGTTGACAAGAAAGAAACAAATATCTTGAAGAAACGACAGCAGAGGCAAATTGAAAAGTCAAAGAGGGAAGCAAAAAAATGGTCTACGCATTAAACGGATATTGTCTCAGAAGACTGCAATGAAGAGCTGGTGCGTAAATCTTCCCCAGAAACACATTCGGTACCTGAGGCATCCCCAACAAACCCCCCTTTGACAGAGGCACCATCGACTTCAAGAGCTTATCGCAATAGATTGATGTTGCCAACAGTTGCCAAGGTATTTGATCGATACTGTTTATCGACGCTTCTGCTGTTTTCGCTGACGTCGGCTTGGTTTCTTCCAATAATTCAACTCTTGTTATAGACAAAAATAAAATCCACCGAGCTGTATCGAAATCACGTAAAGAAGCTTTAGAAGATATTAGAGGTTTTGCTATAAAAAGCATTTACTTTGACGGAAAAAAGGACAAGACCCTGATAAATGAGAAAATAGGGACGCGTTATGACCGTAAAGAAATTTTTGAAGAACACATCTCAATTTTGGCAAAACCGGGATCAATTTACTTGAGACACACAACACCGCAAAAGTGATTTTTTCTTCCATCACAACCTTTTTATAGAATCAAGATTGGAATTAAGATGCGACGTGCTTTGCATTGGATGTGACGAATCTGCAACTAACACTGGTTGGAAACGAGGCTTCATTCAATATTTAGAGGAGTTCTTGAAGAGACCGCTGCAATGGTGTGTTTGCATGCTTCACGCCAATGAGTTACCTCTTCGTCATTTATTCTTGACATTTGTATAAGATGATTAGATGGTTGCACTTCGGGTCCTAGAGAATATTCTGGACCAATTGGGAAACAATTAGCTGATTGCGAAAGTAAAACCACCGTGAGCTTTTGTGCAGTGGCTGGTAATATGTCTGACTTGCCGAAAAATGTGGTTGATGAACTAAGTACGGATCAAAAATATCTTTATCAGATATGTCAAGCTGTATCCACTGGTTTCTGTTCTCCTGAGCTGGCAAACCATCAACCTGGAAAAATGGCGCACTCTAGATGGCTTGCTTCAGCTAATCGCATACTGAGACTTTATGTTAGTAAGCTTTGTCCATCAGAGAATTTGCTATTGCTTGTCAACTACCTAGTCAAAGTATACGCTCCAATTTGGTTCCGAATCAACCGACAGGCGTCTTTTAAGGATGGAGCCAAACATATTTTCCAATTAATTATGTACTCTCGATATTTACCCGAAAATTTGAGATGTGTTGTGGATTCTGTTATAGAAAAAAAAGCTCATTTTGCACACCCAGAAAACCTGCTTATCAGTATGTTGTTCGATAAAAGGGACTACATTTGGGAGCTGGCATTGCGAAGAATTAAAAAAGCTAGAGAAGCTGAAAATAATAACAAACGCAAGATATATAAACCGCCAAAGATCAACTTCATTGCTAAAGATTATACCGAAATTATTTTGTGGAACGAATGTCATGTAACATCACCCCGGTTCTTCGACATATTTTTTTTTGAAGACCTTCACATCATGGCAAAAGATAAGAGCTTGGAAATCGACGACACCCTAATGCAGGTACCTATTTATTAAGTTCGTTGTCAAAAAATGGTCGTAAATGATTTTTAAAATGTCATCAGGGGATAATTAAATAGGTATGAAATTACTTAATATAATAATTGATTAATGGTTTGTTCAAGTTATTATATTTATGTATAGATAAGTGTTTTGATAAAATATTGACATTGGTGTAGTAATAGTATTTAAATTTGTCAATAATTTCATATACGCTCTAGTTAACTTTCAAGTTTTGGATATCTCAATCGAACTTTGAATAAATCTTAATTACATTTTGTTGGAGTTTCTGTTACCCGTGGTTAGAAGAATCTTAGAGAAAGAGTGGGTTTGATTTATAAAGAAATCACTTTGTTATAAAGAATTTTGGACAAAATGAAATTCAATTTAATGAAAATAGTTCAGAGAACGTTGACTTGTGTAGGCAAACCAATAATGAGGTTTTGAAAGAGTCAAAATTATCCTTTTGTTCTTTATTAAAGCAGGAAACAAAAGAATCAATCAATATTTGCCAACAGAAAAGTGGTAAGGTAAATTATTGGTCATTTCATTTTATCGTTCATTCGGTGTCTAAGTTCTTTTGTTTATAACAAATATTTTCGAAGAAAATTGAAAACTTCCTATATTGTATAATTGACTGCTTAAAATGTAGCTTTTTATTAGTTAAATCATTTTGGCTTCCTTAAAAAGGCTGAGCCAACACAAATTTCTTAACAAAAATTCAATCTTCGAGACGGTTCATGGCACGGTTTGGGAATTTGGTGTTTAAAAGGCGTGGAAGACCAATACCATGCCTTCAATTTACAATTTAAGTAACGAAACATACGTTCAAAATAGCTTTATAAAGGCAACCGTGGACCAAAACTTTGAAAACTAATGGGTCAATTGGATCTTCTAAGTGATTATGTGACACCTTTTTACAGAATTCTTTTCAGACTATTGCGTTGCTAAGCTGTTATAGATGGACGAAGCCAAATGCTCATGCATAACCATTAACACGTACATTCTATAAATAGTAAAGTAAAACATTCCCAAGACAGCGCATCGATAGTAGCTAGATATTTGTATTTAAAAATTAGTACAACTGAAAGAAGACCTGTCAAAATAATAATAAAACAAAAAACACAAATAGAAGAAAGTTTTGTGAAAATCAAAAGTTAAAATTAACTTCAGCAAAAAAAACTAAACTGAAACTAATAAAATGGTCAATTTTCAAGAAGAAATGGTAAGAAAATATCTGGGAATTGAGATTTCAAAGTTTTAACCAAACAATTTGACAATTTGTAGACTACTACATTAACATATATTGTTGAATCGAGCTTGAAGCTCACCTTTATTCTTTATATACCTGAATCGAGTTGAAATGAGCTTGATTCGATTCGATTCGATTCCGGTCAGGGATCTGAGTCGAGTCAAAATTTGTAAAGAAAAACCTGTGTAGAGGAGTGGGTTTTACAGATAATGCATTATGGTCTGTTTATTTGCATGTTTGTGTCCAAAAAATATAGTTTGTTTCAGTCAAATTCAAATTTAATCCATGCTACCACATGGAGTAGAAAGCATTTTCTTAAATGGTGCTGAATTATTCAGTTCTTCATTATTTAACACGAATCAAACTATCTTGACTTGCACTTCATACAAACCAACGAAACACCATTTGTATTAAGTGCTGTCAAACTTAATCATTCTTAAATCTTCTTGTGCGGTTTAAACACCAAAAAGATTTATTTCATCTAAACTGATATAAACCTTTGGTGGAAACATAGCAAAACTTAATTATCTTTTCCATTGTTTTCTCTTGCAAAATAAGCCCAGTTAGTCCATTTTCATTAACAAAACTAAATAATATCAACAGTAACAGATTGATTTTTTCCCCAATGGAATTCCAAATGCACAACTAATCAACGAACACAGTCATCAAGCTACAAATGCAATATCAATCCTACCAACATTTGAAAATGAAATCACATAAGATCCATTCGAGACTCGTATAAATGTCAAAAACCCATCCGTAGTAAGATTCTACTTTAACTGTAAAATCCTACTACTCTATTGATAGATTTGTCAAACTAGTTCGTTTGTGCAGGATGACCATGGAGAATTCACGCTGTTCCATAAAGGTTGAAAAGAACTTAACAGAATCTTTCGATGTCAAAAAAGGTTTCAGACAAGATAATGCACTGTCATGAGATTTTTTTAAAATCGTGCTTGAAAGAATGGTCCAGAGCCCACACTTCAACTTTTGTGAGTATTGAGGCAGAGGCAACAAAAATAGGTTTAACGGTTAATGAGGGCAAAACAAATTGCATGCTGTCGTCAAGAAAGGACATACAACATCGACGTCTTGGTCAAAACGTCACAATCGACAGACGTAACTTTGAGGTAGTCAAGGACTTCGTCTACCTAGGCTCCGCAGTAAACGCAGAAAACAACACCATCGCTGAGATCAAACGCAGAATAACTATTGCTTACTGCTGTTTCTTTGGACTAAGAAAGCAATTGAGTGGAAAAGACCTTTCTCGAAGGACCAAAGTGTCGCTATATAAGACCCTTATCCTTCCCGTCTTGCTATACGGTGCAGAAGCATGGACTATGACAAAAGCGGATGGAAGCACCTTGGGTCGTTTAGAGAGAAAAGTTTTTCGTGTGATCTACGTTTCCGTATGCATCGAAGGGGAGTGAAGAAGAAGATGGAACGAATAGCTGTGAGGGCTGTACAGCGACGTAGACTTAGCCAGAAGGGTACAAGTTGTAAAAGTCCAACGAGTAAGATGGCTGGGTCACGTAGAGCGCATGGAAACTAATGCTCCAGCCCGAAAAGTCTTCGAATCCACACCCACAGGACAGCGCAGTAGAGGATGACCGCGAATCAGGTAGTGCGCATAAATTTCGGGCTGGAAACAGTTGTCAGTGTCAAAATAACCTATAATTTAAAAAGAAACCACTTGATGGCTCACCCTTACACGATACAAATCTAAAATAAAAAAAGGTGGTCTCAAATGTCTGCCCTGTGGAATTTCTAAATTTGCAATGAATGTATATGAGTGCTTTTGAATTAATTGTGTCAAGACGTCTTTTATAGATTAGTAAATATATAGAAGTTGTTTTAAATATTTATGTGAAGATAAGACTTCACAGTTCACGTTTTCAAGTATTTATATAGTTTAGACATGCATAGAAAAGCTCGATCAACAAAAACAAGAGCTATATAAGAAATGATATATTTGATATACAATTGATATTTTTTTTAAAGAAAAAGTTGGTCTTCTAAAAAAGTGCAGCAGAGTAAATTGTTTAATAAAGGCAAAGAAAAAAGGGTCGTGAACATGATGCCGTAAAGAATTGTATTAATTTTATTTTATTTTAAAAACTCTTTGATTTAGAAAAGAAGAATTTCCCCTTTCATTTAAAAAATAATGCGTCCAAGTCGAAAACTTTATAAAAGTTTTTTTTTTTGAAGGTGTTCCAGTTCTACAAATCTCATAAATGAAACATAAGCATGACAAATTACATTGTTTTCTTAAAAACACATTAAATTATGATCGGAAAAAAAATTAGGTTTCATAAATCATGATTAATCATTTTCAAAAATGAACACTGAACACTCTACATTCATTCATCATAAATCATTTGGATTTTAGAAAAATTATATATTGAAATACGCTGCCGCATGCATAGATTTTTGTTTTTATTACCTACCAATAAAAGAAACAAAAACTTTTTGGTCTTTTGCCAACATCAACCTATTAAAAATATAATATTTTGATTCCTTAATTTTTGTTTTGAAAATATTTTTGAGCCATAAAACAAAAATATTCAAGAAACACAAAAAAGAAACAAACCCATTTCAAAAACTCCCGCATATATCAACATGCAATAAAAAACATAAACAAAACACCAACAGCTCATTAAAAAACATGATAATTATTATTAAGGAAAACTAAAAAAAGAAAACAAAAATAAAATACAAACATCATGAGTTAAAATTAACCAGCATGTTGCATGCAGCAGTCAGTGAACGTAGCCATTAGATCGGCGCAGCGGCGGCAGCGTTCAGCACGCACATATTTGTATCTAAACAAAACACTGTTAGTTATCTTGCTGATGATTGCAGTGTAGCCATTAAACCTTAGACTCAGTTCGCACTCTGTCAATAGACATGTTTTGTTTTTTTCTCATGGAAATAAACTTACGTTCTCCTTCGAATCTGACTAGTTACGCAATTTTCTTTTCAACATCGATTACTTCAAACTGACAAGTTGACAAGATTTTTAGAATTTCTTGTGTCTTGAACAAGGTTTTCAGGGAAACTCGAATGCAACGTGTTGCACCTTTGTGGGGCAATCAACTTTACATAAAAACAATAATTATATTATTATTAAATCCAAATAATACACACGTACATATACTTATAATTCAATATAACAGAAAACAATCAAGTGTAAACACAGTCTTATATTATATTGATTGACAGAACTTAATGACGTTTATTTGTTTTTTTTTCTTTAAAAAATAAAAATCTTGTCATTTCAAATGTCAGAAAGTGCAAAAGTGCTGAGGTGTTCAATTTTATTAATGAGCTTATAAATTGCGTGTAGGTTTCACATTGATTTGAGAACGCAGCAAAACGTGAATAAAAATGGTTAAGGTGCAGTTTTTAGGTGGAGTGAAGGGGTTGTTGGGGTGTGAGGGGGTAAGCTGTAAAACAACACCGCAAAAATAATATCCATATAGTGAATGTAAATGTTTATATGTTTCTAGCTGCATTTTAAATGCGTTTAAGTTTCCATCAACTAAAATTCTATAATTATTTTTATATTTTGTGATGTGGTGGGAACGTTTAAAACGCCAATTCCAAATAAGCCGCACGATAATTAGTTAGCACGCGAATTAATAAAGAAAAAAACATGTACTATATGGCAAATACTGCGTAGGCCTGTTTAAATAAACATTATTTAAGATAAATAATACCGTAAGTATTGTGGCACGATGCAAAGATATAAATATCAAATAAAAATGCGTTGATAAAAAGTTATTAGACATTGTATCAGCTAGCGCAGCTCAGTGACAGAGGCCATCATGCGGTTTTGTGGTTAATAAGCTGATATTAAGGCAGATGTTTCACTTTGACATTGGAGAGATATTTTTTGTGGTTGCTAGAAGAAATTTTTTTTTTTTTGTTTAGAAAATAAGTTTTACATATTATACTACCTACATTATTAAGTCAAAACCAACGCAAATGGAGTTTATGGATGTAAACTTTCTACAATGTTCTTATTTGAGGAATATTATTTTGTATCTTATAAATGTTTATATTTCTACTTGAAGATTGGTCAAAGTCAAAACTAATTAAGTGATGCAAAAAATATTGACACCGTAGATTTATTTTGCATGTAAATTCATGTCTTTTGTATTTACCGAGGTACTTCACAAATGTCAAAAAAGAATTTATTGATACTTACCACTATTTTTAAACATTGAAGCAGGGGTCGAATTACCGCATCAGTCGTCGAGTCATACGTGACTGAATTTGAAATTACAGCTTTAGTTATCGAGTACAGTGGTCGGCATAACTATTTTGACAGATGTACATCTCTCGCTCTTGTGATAATAATTTATAACGGTTAAAGTTAAAGAGAGCAAATCGATATCAAGTTAATAAGTATGTTATAATAGATCACGTGATGGTCAAACTCAGTCATTTGGATGGTGTTGTGCTGCAAGGCTGCTTTTTTTATATTTAAAGTGCTATTTTCTGAGTGACAAAACTATTTTGACGGATGTTGTTCTGTGTGCTTGGTAAGTTAAAATAAATTTTTTTACAAATTTAAAGCATATATCAAAAAGTTGAATTCATTAAGGCTTCGATTTGTGCAAAAATGGTTAAAACGGCAGAACTAAGTATTGAGGTTAGAGCATCGAAAGATTTAATTTCGGCGTGTCTATTAAAAAAACATGCAGAGAACTGAATGTATTAAGACAAACCGTACACTACCAACTAAACAAACATAAAAGAACTAATTCTGTACAAAATCTACCACGAAAGGGTAGAAAACGAAAAACTACTCTAAAAGATGACAGGCACATTTTGAGAGAATTCACCAAAAATCCTGCATTGAACCCTAAAAGCTTGGAGCTTAAAATGAAATCCCTCCAAAAAAGTTCCGTTAGTGAATGAACAATTCGCAGACGTCTCAAAAAATATATTTTTGGGATGTATACCGTAAGAAAGATACCATTTATAACTCCTAAGAACAAATTAAAGAGATTGAAATTCGCAAGGGAATATGTAAATAAGCCTATTAGCTTCTGGAATAAAGTTTTATGGACTGATGAAAGTTCCTTTGAATTTAATGGATTACCTAAAAAGAAATCTGTTCGAATGCGGAAAGAAATGCATACAAAGTTGGCTTCAGTCTTGCAGACCATGTCCCATGGTGGTGGATCAGTAATGTTTTGGGGATGCATTTCTGCCAGCGGTCATGGGGACCTAGTTCCAATCGATGGCTCCATGAATCAAAGCAAATATTTAGAAGTGTCAAATGAGAACGCATTTTCATCTGGCGATAGACTCATTGGAAACTCTTTCATTTTTCAACAAGATAATGCCCTTTGCCACAAAAGCAAAATGATCAACAAGTTTCTGAATGATATTGGGTTGGAAACCTTCAACTGGCCACCCCAAAGCCCTTATTTAAATGTCATAGAAAATGTATGGGCTTATATAAAAGGAAAGAGGAATTCATTATTGAGTCGCAGGAGGGGTGAGACTATTTTTGAGGTGAAAACTCTTTGGGAAGAAATACCTCAAGAAATGCTCCAGAAACTTGTAGAATCAGTTCCAAGACGACTTCAAAAAGTCATAGATGCTAAAGGAGGCTACATTTTCTACTAATTTAGCAATACTTTAGTTTAAAGTTCTACAAATTGTTGTTTTTAAAGTTAATATAAAACTATCAAATTAATTTAATTATAATAAAATAACTGTGCCATCAAATTATCCATTTTTTGCCTGAAATCCAATTCCTTTTTCAGTTTTGCCAAAGAAATCTTTTCAATATCAAAATCACAAGATATTCACTCTGTCAAAATAGTTATGCCGACCACTGTAGTCATGGTACAAATATTTTTTATTAAGACTAACAAATCAATCAGCTCACTGATAGTGTACAACAATTACGAATTGTTTTTAAAAATATGATAAATATTGTATTTTTAATTTATTTTAACTGAATTTATTATTTTTAGGTTAAATTTAAACAAAATTAAGCTCACTGCAAAGGATTATTAACTGCTGTTGTAGCAATTTGTTTATACCTTCGAGTCCTTCTTTGTTTTGGTGTTTTAAGCATTGTCCCATAAAATCTTGATACCGCCAAAAGTCGCAAAAAACAATTTTTCATGATTATCTCCGTTTCAGAAGGTCCAATGGTGTTATCATCTTTACAAGAACTGTCAAACATAAAATTTGAAAAATGTTTGTCTCAATCATTTTTCACACGCTCTATGGGACTGTACAAAATGTTTAGAATATCAAAAGGAAGATATACACACATTTTCGGCTTTCTCATTTAGATGTGAAACCCCTTTTTAAAGGACTATACATATCAAAAAGCCTTTTAATTATAATTTTGTTTAAAACTTTGAATTTGGCCATTATAAGTATGTACATGTAACCGATTGCTTTTATCACTTAAAGGTTTTCGCTCCACACTTTCTAATAGCTTGAAAATATGTACACAAACATAATTTATGACATTTTTACCTTCTGAATAGCTGGATACAAAAATAACCCTTTTCACAAAATATAACTAAAACAAACAATCTCATCTGTCAAAAAATAAAACCTCTATGAAAATCAGTAGAGACTCGAAGTAGAAGAATATATGGCTGAAACACATACACGTTTCAGCTTCGGCTTCGCCTGACGTTTACTAGTTCAGCCACAGGAATTCAATGCATGCTATCACAATGAGCTTCGACCTCGCGTTTCATTTGTCAATCGTAAGGAAATTACGTAATGGTACGTAATGTGACTCGAAACGGAAGCTCTAGTTCAAATTTGCTGAATATTTGCTTTGCCTGACAGCTCAACAGCTGTAAAAAAAATGTCAACAAACAAAATATTTGCTCTTTGGAGGGATGTTGTTACAGAAATGTCATTTGAAGCAACCTCGAAGTAGGCCCACCATAACACCACCATGACGAAGCTGAAGCGTGTTTGTGATTCAGCCATAAATAATACATTTTCAAAAAGTCAAACGATACGTTACACTACGAGTGCCATCAGCCTGAAGTAGTCACTCGTTCATTCGATCATTAATGGGACTCACTCACTCGGTTACTGATGAAGTAATTCTTGTTTCTTTTTTAGTTCTGAACATGTTAAGAGCGCACTCTGTGGGCCGGATTCGGCCTTAAATTGTAGGTCCCTCCATTCCTGACAACAGTACTCGCACACAGGAATGGTTGCGAGTTGTAAGTCACTAGGCCCTGGTTCACAACGGACTGTTGCGCCACCCCATTTGATTTTATTTGAAACGTAGTTAAATGCTGAACACGAACAATTTTATATTTGAAGGCCGGAAAATTAAAAACAATAATTGTGAAAACAATAAAAATGGCGGAAGAGGCTGGTCGCTCTAGTGCAGAAGTAAAGATAATTTAGAAAAAAACTAATTGCATATAACATTTTTGTGAATTAAATTTATTTCACGGGTCAATTGGAACAACGCTATGACTGTTTTTTCAATTAGTTTGATTAAAGAAATTTTGAACTTATTTAAACAGACGACATTTCAAATCATGACAGTTTAGTGCTTAAGTTGTTTCACAATTAAATCAGAGAGGTCTGAACATACTCTGCTCAGAACTCTACTCTACTCTACTCTGTTCGCTCAGACTCTGCTCATGGCTCAGCTCTGAACTAAAAAAGAAAAACGCCAATAGTTAAAGTATTTGCATATCCTAAGACAATTACGTTTGACAGTTTATTAAATAATTATTAGAACAAATGTTTAACTGCCATAGACCAAAAGTTGAAAATAATATTGATTTAACTTATGGAACTGTCAAAAAATTTACTTAAACCATTGGTAATCTCAAAATAAATCATTAAATCAATATTTAATAAGAATTGGTTGAGAGTGTTTAGGTAAGAATGCAGGAAAATCTTTGACTGTCTAAATTACATATTTTTAAAGATATTGTTTCACCACAATTAAAGTACATTTTTCACTTTCTAAGACGGTATTTACATTGAACTATTTTATTTCAAGAATATTCATTTTGGTATTCTTTCATTTAACTTTTCTTTCACTTGCCGTCAATTAAAGATCGAGTTGAATTAATATGACTTCACAATATGTCAACTTAAGGTCCTTGCACATGAGAGCGTGATTTTACACATTTCAAAAAGTCCATTTCAAACAAAAACAAATTTAAATTATAAGAAACCAATTGACATTCATGTTAGGATAATAAAATTTGCATTTTGTTCTTTAAAACAAGACAATTTTGTAAAAACAATTTGGTATTAATGAATTGCAGTGTGGTTGCTACGAACTGTCAAACTCCAAACATCCACACTGCAACTAATAAATTGTGCTTGCTCAACTTAACCTCAAAATTATACCACTCTTGTTTTGTTTGTTGGATCATAAATTAACAATTCGTCTAGATTCGCTAGAAATAAAGCTCCTGTGAAAGAAAAGTCAAAATATGCAGACATCCACAGTTCGTAGCTCATGTGCAAGATGCTTTAATTATAAAACGCCTCAAACGATATGAATGTGAACACCACCCTAAACATTAGTTTTCAGCTGCTGTCAAATTGTTTTTATTTTATGGATTTTTACATTTCAGAATGTATCACTGTAATCACTGTAAATTTTAAAATAACCAAAGGATACATATTATATTTTTTTCTTAAACTTAAGTTAATTTCAAATAGTAAAACGTTTTTTCTTTCTTTCAGGTAAACTTTTTAAATTTTTTGGAAAAGTGGTTTGTATTACTTTTGTGGCAAGTGTTATTTTAAAAGTAATGCCAAATTGAAAAAAATATTATCAAAATTATTAACTTTACTACGAACAATAATTATGTCTTTCAAAATTTGAGAACGGTTTAAAGGATGTGCCAAATATATTTATTTTTTAAAGATGCAATAAAATGAACAGATACAAATTGTTCAATTCGAATGATTCCTCCAATCCACATTTGGGGGTTCGAAAGCCCCATTTTGTTTGTAATGTAGCTGCTAAAAAGAATATTTATTGTCATTTCTGTTTATCACTTTAGCTAAGAAATTTTATTTTAAACTCTTCAAACTGTCAAATCAGCTGTCATTGAAAACAGTGTTCTCTACCATTTTAAATACCCTTTGCAAGTTAGCACATTACCACCTAAAATTAAATTACTTGATTTATTTTTAGATCTACGAAAAAACCGTTTAAGAACCTGGTATGATTTGAATGTGACTTTTTCACACTCGTCTTAATACACTTTGTGTTTGTAATTCAATCCTCCAACATTGCTACTTTTTTTCCTATCGATTGCTTACTCTGTTGTGCTTGTACTATTTTTATTTTCTTAACCCTGAAGTCAGAATCATTAAAAGAGCTTATGACCGCTCATGTAAATAAATCGCAAAATAGGCTTGTTTTTTATTATGTTTGTCTTTTCAAACTCAAGCCATTACAAAATTACAAATACCTGTATACAACATAATAATGATAGCATTAAGTTGACTATTTGACATTTAAAAATTGGAAAAAAAATCATTTAATTTAACAAAATCAATTATTTTTATTATTTATTTAATTTTAATCAAATAAGAAAAAAAGCACATCATCGTTTTATTATGATAATAAGTTGTTAATAAACAATATAAACTTCCTCCCGTTAATCTCGTCATGTCCATCATTATAATATCTCTCGGACTCTATTAAGCGCGTTGATGTTATTGTCATCATCCGCTGTATAGGTACATAAATACGGTAGCGATGGCGATACGGCGGCATCCGCGGCGCACGTCCGCTAGCTGTCATCATATAATACTGACATAAACTTCCCCGCAAATACATTTGTGCCGCGCTGTTCTCTGTCGCTTGTCGTTTGGTCTATCAGTTGATCGGTTGGGTCGGTTGGACGGTCGGGGTTATTAAGTTTTATGGTGTTCAATTCATTCATTTAAATCGAACAACGTTCATATATTTATATTCATTATACCTGATAGCAATTCAAAACGAAATATGTAATTATTATATTCATATATGTACATAACTAACGAGTATAACGATAATGATAACCATACATTTAATTCACATGATAAACAATAAGAAATATTGATTACGATTTGTATTGTTTGATAAAATCTTTTCTTTTGGTAAGAGTTAATTTTTATCTGTCAATTTTTGAACTTTCAATTGAAAAAAGGTCAGTGCTTCGGCTTATGCAGTATTCTTTTTGACATTTGATGACAGCTTTTATTGTGAATTAACTTGATAGATTTTAAAGTAAAGTTTGAAAGAATGAGAATTGATGATTTTAAAGAAAACTTTTAATGAAATCAATTAAAAAAAAAACTTGTAAAGTGTTTGATTTCAAACAAAACTACTTAAAAACATTAAAATAATTACATTAATGTTGTCTTTCTCAATAATTACAAAATCAGTTGTTTTTTTCCGCACCTAAAAATCCCCATTTTTAATATCACCAAACTGTCAATTTGTTTTGATTTGGCAGCACTGTTGTATTATATGGCGCAAGATTAATGGAAAACCCTTTTTAATCAAATTTGAATTTAATGTTTGGGTGTAACAATCAATATTTTAGGTTGTGTTGCGACAGTTTGGTCACAACGAGGACTTATTTGTGAACACAGAGGGCACTACAAATTTGTAGTGTTACAAATCTTTTATTTGGGAAAAAAATAAGTATTATTACATCAAATTTATAAATGTTCTTACTTACTAAGTCTTCTTTGAATTAAATCTGTTCGTACCAACATTCAACCAAAACCAAAGAGAATGTTATTATTAAAATGTTGGTATGAACAGATTGTAGCTCCCTCTTACACTTGGTTGGAGTAACTACTGTCTTTTTTAGGGTGTGTACACATCCCTCTCAACAGGCTGTATATCCATCCAAAAAATTAAATATTCAAATCTACTATTTTATTTTATTAGTAATTTTTAGGAAAGTAAACATAAAAAAGGTTATGATTTACTAAAAAATATTCCCACATAGGAAGTCATTGCAATTGGTCCGATTTTTGAAATTAAAAATTTTGACATTTCTCGATGTTTTAATGTTACTATAGAGGAAACGGTTTTTCGCCTTCCATATTCAAAGATAATAACAAACAAATCTTTATAAATGGTTTTCATAAAAATTTTGTGTTTTTTTTTTTAACAGCAATTTAATAAAAGTGAAAATTTAGTTTCTGGCCAAATATTTAGCAAAAATTGTTTTATGGACTTCAAACTTTACCGTTATACAGAATAAATATGAACATAAATTAAACAAAGTTTTTTTCTTAATAAATCGAAAATATTTGCTCACTTTGTATTTAAAAAACAAAAATAATATTCCCTTCAAAATAACTGTATTTCAATAGGGACTGGTTGATTTTGACAGCTTGTGGCGGCCATATTATTTCCTTATCTTTATGTCAAATCAGTCACCAAAGACAAACCATCATGGCAAGTTAGTGTAGAGTAACATTTGCAAATCATAGTATAGATGTCAATGATCATCAACTTCTTGTAGCCTGAATTGAATGATATGAACATGGATGACATACGGTTTCAACAGGATAGTGCTACATGTCAAAAGGCTCAAGACACAATCGTTAATCTGCGCAAATGGTTTCATGGCATCGTTGTTCCGCGTTGAGTAGACGTGATTTGGACAGTAGAACGTGTGATTTGAAGCATTCAGAATTTTTCTTTTTGGACTTTCCTAAATTAAATGTGTATGCGAATACGCTGCAAACTACCGCGGACCTCCAAGACAATATTATCGATGCTATCGGTAAAATTCGTCAAAAACTCGACCTTTCTAATGCGTGCCACCCAGCGAAGCATTGCTTTTAATTGTCAAATGTCAAAAGATGACAGGTGCATAAATAGTGGGCCATTCAAAATGGAGAATCCAATTTTTCAAAATAATTAACAATATAGAAACTAAAGTTAAGTATGTAGTTTCTCGAATGTAAAAAAAAAATTATTTCGGGGTCACCAATGTAGTTCCTCGAATGTAATTCTTAAAATTAAAATAAAAGAGCTAACTTTTTAAATTTTTAAAATACACAAAACTTTATTTTACTTATTTTTAGGTTAGAGTTATTTAATGCACCAGCACAAGTTTAGTTTCTTTAGTTCCTACTCTTCTTGTACCGACTCGGGTGAGAGACGTGATTAAAATGGACGAGAGAAAAGCGGAAATGCAAAATGTCTGCATTCTGTGTTTTCACATCGTTTTCTTACACTTGAGCTTTAGATTTTGATAGATGACATTAAGCTTTGCGTATTAAATTGAGTTTTATTTAAGGTGTGTGCGCATTCACTACAAGTACTCTCATTTTAATAACTAAAATTTCAAAAAATGTCTAAGTCCTTCAAATTTCTATAAAAAATAAAGTATACAAACAAAATAAAAAGTTCAAAAGTAAACTTATTCATAACATTTAAACTGGAGACATTTATGATAAGTTTCTTCATTTTTGTATAGATACTTTGTAGCTTCTTTTATATTTGTATTACTATGCGAATAACAAGAATATATTCTCATGGCCTCCATTTATTTATTATATACTAACCTATATAAGAAAGAGCTGAAAACAAAAATCTTCTAAAAGCTTCCTCATAATCCATCATTCCACATTTAACGTTGTGATGAATATTTTCAAAAGGATCTACCAACCAAAAGTATTAAAATGCACTTAAATTACATTGAATATCCTGCGGCAATTTTTTCTATCTATCTCTTTCTCTCTCTTTTTAACGAGAATGTTGGTTTACTATGACTATGAGTATTATCAAACTAGTCCTACTAGACCATAATACCTTCATATTCATACAGACCTATATGAACAGTATGTGAAATGAAAACAAAATTATAGTTGTCCTTAGGAACATGTAAAAATGTTGTTTTTTCCACAAAAAGGATGTCATTTCACGTGTATCTATAGTACTCGTATTTTTGTCTATTTTAGGTTGAATATACAGACCAGAGTCAAGTCAGAGTTAAGCTTAGTAAAACGCATGAGCGGAAGTTATTTTTTTTTTTAGCAGAAATAAGAACAAAAAGAAATAAATCCTTATATCTACATTTTTAACCGCCCCGCATAAAGGGAATACCATGTAAGTGAATGAAAGCAATTAACCCCATCTGTTGATAAATAATAAAACAAGAAAACAATTGATTTTAGCAAAACCAATGCATGAAGAGCTATAATAAATTTATGGGGCAGTGTGCAATCCCCGTACCTGGAATAACAACCATGTCATGATTTGCATGCCACCCAGAAAGACTACATATAGATACCTCTTTGTGTTACCAAGATGTTGTTTAGGGCATATGTACATAGGTTAGGAACATACATATATCGATTATTATCATAATAATTTAATATGCACTTTTGTGCTATTTAAAATTCAAAGCACATTCAAAACATAAAGAATATGAGTAGACATGATGTGTGTATAGCTAAAGAGTACAGTGAACACTGTTTTGTAGTGCTGCCAAGTTGGCATAAACCAAATAAGGCTATGACAGTGATTATAGGATGTATCAACTCTACTCTACGAATAAAACGGAAATAATTCTTACAATCGCAATTTCTATATGTACATAAATGCCATTCTCATAGGAAGAATAAAATGTATTGTTTCAGTTCCAACTTCGTGAGTATTTTTGACATTGAACTGTATTTTGTGTTTGTTTCTTTTTTTCGATGCAAAAACTAAAAAATCTGAGAATTTTGCATGTTGGTTTTTTTCTCTGCAGCTTAATGGGGGGGGCTACAATTACGCTGCTCCGAATGTTTATAATGTGGCAGATGTTTTTTTGCCAGTCATGTATGTATGTTGAATGATACCCTGTGAAAATCGTACAAATAACTAAATAGAGGGTAAGATTAATAAGTTCACTCAAATGAATACAAAAAATAGTATGAATTTGGTTGATATTTATTTGACTGCTGTCAAAGTTCCAGAAGGAAACGAACTTGTCATTTATGACAGACTAGCCATTTTTTGTTTTCTGTCACTCTTCACATTTGACAAATTGAAACTACGCCATTACTAAAAATGGAACGATAGTAGAGAGTGCTTCAACAACGCAATACAATCGTAAGTCACTATAAGGTTGAACTGGTGACACAATTTGATTTGATCTTTTGGGACAAGTAAAGTAATGACAAGAAGCGTAACCGTATCTGTGCTGAAAAAAACAGACATTATCGCAAACCCATTTGTCGATCTTTGAAATTAGTCTTTCGAATAACCAAATTAAACTGTGTTTTTCTATAAAGATTTAGGTCTTGAGATATATGATACAGATTTTATTAAATAACAGTAAAATGTTTACAAAAAATCATTATAGCATGGCAATTGCCGTCTGCCAGATTGACGCTCAGAAGCGTATGCTCGTCTTAAAAAGTTTGATAGTTTTGCTTCTGATTATGACACAAAAAAAACTTATTGATGTGAGTTCGACATCAAAACTACAACCATCTATAAATCGTACAATTTAAATGTCAACAACTGTCAAAATTGTTAAATGCACAAAATGTAACTATAAAAAACCGATTGAATACTTTAGAATAGGTTGGAATTGTTCACTATAGTAGTTATTTCTTCGTTTTCCGAATTACCAATCAAAAACTCCATAAATATGTCTTCATATGTCATACTACATATTGTAGTATAACCATAAACTGAGATCTGTCAATGGCATTCATTACTGTGAATACGTTTACTGAAAATTTCATTTCTTTAACTGTCAATAGCTATTGTATAAAGGTGGATACACAAGAGAACATTTTATTCCAATAATAATCTGTCTATGTCTACACTTTTCAATAAGCAACTACACCTA
This sequence comes from Eupeodes corollae, assembly GCF_945859685.1. Lineage (NCBI taxonomy): Eukaryota > Metazoa > Arthropoda > Insecta > Diptera > Syrphidae > Eupeodes > Eupeodes corollae. The sequence goes on along the minus strand of NC_079148.1, from coordinate 25,586,336 downwards.
CCTTATTCATATGAAATTTATATTCAAACAAACTTTTGATACAAAATAAAATTTATATTCTATATGTCACATACCGTGTACCCTTTTAACACTCACTTCAAAAGGTATGAGTTTCTTTTTTCGTCTGGTTTCAATTAAATAATCTTCAATAAACTCTTTTTCCAATTTAAGTTCTACAGAAAAAATCCTTTTCAAGTCACGTTTTCAAACAAAAGGCAATAAATGGAAGTACATTTGAAGAAGAAACAGCAGAAAAAGAAGCGTGCCTGATGTGTGGATGCTCTCGAAATACCTACAATGACTTCATTCAATTGTTTTGCGTTGGAAAACTCTAAAAGTGAACGTGTGACGACTCCTAGTACTGCCAATCAATGGTACTCCTTTCAAATACTCCTTCTATACATAACTTTCATGAACAAGTGTAAAAATACTGTGCAATGTATGTACATTGACTCTTTTTACATCGCATACGAATATGTTCCAGTTTTCATCGACACCGGAAATAAAATTTACAACAAAACGATGTTCCGTTATACCTATACGTAACATATAGCAGTATGTTGTTTGTACGTATGAATATTTTTTGCAATTCAACTTAAATTCAATGTGTGGTTTCTTTTTTCAACATTGTCACTTGGTAGAGTTATTCAAAAACCATTTCTATACTTTACTTTGCCGCCACCGCCAACCGCCGCCATTGTCGCTGCTGCTGTGCTACCAAATGTCTAAAGTCTAACCACAGAGAATAGAATCAAAAAGAAGATTACTGATTGTTGAAAACAGATTGTAGAATACCCTATATTTGGTTTTAGATGAATAAAGTATGAGAATGTGTACACAATACAAGAAGGAATTTTATTTCCGTTATTAAAAGTAAACTAAAACTGATAAACATTGTGTATTTTAAGCAGATAATTTCGTGTGGCTTGCTTAAAAAGCTTGGGGCTTTTTTGACTTATGGTCCAGGATGCTTTTGCTTCCGATTCGGAAACCAAATCCTGTTTTTTTCCAAAAAAGGATATGGACATCTGGCAGTTTCCTTGTAATTTAACAATGACAACAAAGTTATACAAACCTTTGGAAAAAACCCAAATCTTTTGTCAAAATTGACATATTTAAGAACTTGACGGATGTTAACTCAAGAATGAGTAAATGTATAAAACTACCCATTTTGACATTTCATCATTTTATCTCGCTCTTAATTATGTAACTCACTTCCTGTATTTTTTTTCCACTATCAAGTGAGAAAGAAATACAGCTATGAGACGTCAAATTGTTCCACCTGAAAAGAATCCAATGTAAACAAGACTTTGAACAATAGTATTCAAAATATGATTTGTGACAACAGCATCAACGCAACAAGTATTGGTTAATACACAAACGTCAGTGGAATTTTCAACGAATTTAAGATTTTGACGCAAATAACTGTAAAAAAATGTGTAGTGTTAATTTGACTGGATTGAAAGTGTAAGTCGGCCCAAGAGGCCTTAACTAAATTTTCTTTGAATTTACTTTGGATTGTTTATAATAAGGTTTCGTTATATTGTTTCCTTTTAATCGAGTCAAATGATTTGTCAACAAACACGTAAGTAGGTACACAAACAAATGTCAAGTGAAGATTTTGACAGCCGTGAATGAAAACTGAACAGTTTATGGCAAATGTCTATGTACTGTTAAATTGACGGTTGCCACAATTTTTCAATCTCGATATTCAATGTACCCTATGAACAAATATGTTTGATTGAATAACATATACAACAAATCTAAATTCTGAACATAGCCTTATCATACACACAACACGTAACATAACACGTATCGTATATACGTAAAGAAGAGATCATTAACACCTATTTCTGTTACACAAAGCACAGTGGATTCGTTTTCGCACAAAAAAAGAATGAAATTAAACCAACATTTAACTGAATAACAATATGATAGCAGATGAGATAACGTCATCACACCACCATCCGTGTTGCACAATACTGCTTGCAACATTGCACTAGAAACAAAAAATCCATCCATAGCAGCGTTACAATGATCTAGTGTTGAGGGAGAAAAATAGCACAGGCTTGCATTTTTTCCATCGCTTGCATTAAAAAAAGGGAGAGCGTGTATTGTCGCTTTTCTTTTTTGCTCCTACAAACCCTATCGATTGCCGGTTTTATTTTCGCTTCTTCCTGTCATTCGTCGAATAATAATGTGTGTGATAGAACGTGTAGGTGGCGCTCTTGTGTTTTATATTTCCTTTGGCACTGTTCACACTCGTGCAGTAGAGCAATCCAATGAATTGTATAAGGTGGTAGCAGTAGATAGGTTTGAAGAAGGTTCAGTTCAGTTTTGAAGAACGGTACAATAATAACGAATAACCAAAGGGTACAAAAAAAACAACTTATATTATGTACGTTCATAAAAAAAGATATGTAGGTAGGTTTATGCATGATGTGCACTGCACATTGTGCATATGTCTATGCATTTCAAAGCTTGTAGTAAGCGTTATAGTCCTTTTTAATGATACGGCAGGTTCTATGAACTTGTTATATTGTTGTAGGATTGTTCAGGAGATACAAAAACAACAATAAATGAAACAAAAAAAAAAACAGGAAGAAAAGAAGAGAAGATTAATAAGTGGAACGTTGAGCGGAAAGGTTTGTGTGGTATGACTTACAATTGCAATAGAAATATTATTTTAATGAAGGTGTAGGATACAATTTTTGACATGCTTATACAATGTTGTAATGTACATATATATAAAAGCTTTTCGATTTAATTGAAGTCTAATGAGTTGCTTTAAAAGAAAAACGTCAGTTGCTGTGTTTTCAAAGCACTTATAGAGCTCGATACATAATTAATCAGTTAGATGTTGTTTGAGAAACCGTCAAAGTTTAAAAATGACAGCTTGGCAACTTTCGGTTTGGTTGGACGGCTGCTCACATTGGACTCTTTGGTGCGAATGATTCTGACGTTTCGTTATTTTATCTCGCTCCCACTTATTAAAAATCAATTATTATCTATCTCTTTATATTTGTATTGTTAAGGAGATAAAATAATGAAATGTCAAAATAAATCTCCTCAACAGCTTTAATTTGTAAATGGTACTATAGCAGCTGTAAAAATGAATAGTGATGCATAATTAATAAACCAAATTTTGTTCGAGCAACTGTCACAGTTCAAAAATGACAGCTTGCCAACTTCAGGTGCCGTTGGATGGCTGTTCACACTAGACTCTTTTGGACGAATCATTGTTAAATTGGTTTTCTTCTTTCATTTTCTATCTGAAGTGCAAATGAGGTCAAATTATGAAATGTCAGTACGAATCTCCTGAACAGAGTAAAAAAAGGTACCATGGCAGCTATAAAAATGAAAGCCAGCTGTCAACATATTGAATAATAAGTTAAATGTTGTTTGAGCAAATATCAATATTTGAGAACCATCAAAGTTTAAAAATGACAGCTTGCCAACTTCCAACTCGACGGTTGGTTGCACTTAAACCAAACGGAATTATTAATACGTTTTATCGATTTATCTCGTTTATTTACTCCCTTTAAACTTTCTTCCTTCTCTCTTTTAGTATCTGAAGCGTTGGGGAGGTAAATAAAATAGTAAAATAAGTTAAGTTAAGTTAAGTTATTAAAAGAATAAGGAGCATGCGTTATGGCAATGTGCACAACTGACATGTTCTTATGACAAGTGGCCCACACCACAAGCAAAACATTTACCAGATGCAACGGAAAAATTAGCCGAACTTTTAGCTTTTCCCTCCGGCAGATCCGTTCACATCATTTGTCAATATTAGACATGTTCGATAAAATGGTGCATCGATATGCTCCGAACTTCTTCTAATGAGGTTGGTTCACTCTATTGGCTGAAACACATACACGCTTCAGCTTCGGCTTCGTCTGCGTTACGTTAGGCCTGCTTCGAGGTTGCTTTGAATGACATTTCTATTATTTCATCCCTTCAAAGAGCAAATATTTTCTTTGTTGATATTTTTTTACAGCTGATGAGCTGTCAGACAAAGCAAATGTTCAAATAATTGAACTAGAGCTTCCGTTTGGAGTCTCATTACGTTACATTACGTTCTTTTCCTTACGATTGTCAAACGAAACGTGAGGTCGAAGCTCCATTGTGGTAGCATGCATTGAATTAATATGGCTGAACTCGTAAACGTCAGGCGAAGCCGAAGCTGAAGCGTGTTTGTGTTTCAGACATATTTTCGTTCCTACTAGTTGAAGGTGTCTTATCAATGCAGTAAAAAATCTATTCTATTAAAATTGTGCGTCTATCTATTGGGACACGCCGACCCGTTTTGTACGTCAATGTCAACGGTACCGCTGACGCAACACAAGCGTCGAATTCTATGGCTCGGCCTCTTAAATTTCTATACGTTAAAATAGCAGCTGTAGAAAGGCAATTCAGCTGTCAACATATTAAGTCAGGTTTACAAATGAACGTTTAAATTATCGAATCTGGTGCAGTTGTTTTCGAAATATCTGTTGGATATGGACGAAACCTATTTTTTATTCAGCGTCTTTGAAAATAAAATCTTATCTTAATACTTAGCTTAATACTTTTGTCAAGGTTGAGCCCGACATTCGAGGCGCTATGAACGTAAGAACTGACGTTCATGCTGAATGGAATCATGAATGCTTGAAGGATTGGGAGTGTATCTGAAGAGATGGCTATTTAAATGATGTACAAAATACCATGAAAGCTAGAATATATATTAACTCTCTCACTGTTTGTTTTTGTGTTATAAAGTCTATTCCTAACTTTACCTTGAACCACAAGAAGGAATGTGTGCAGGTGACATTTTATTTCTTATTGTATTATTTATTTCTGTTTGCAAACAAAAATGACAGAATAATTTAAACAAAATATTTACCTTCATTGTTTTTGATCCATTTTAAGATTTAATAGAAAAAATATGGTCAAATCTGCACACTCCTAATCTCATTTCATCAATAAATATAAATAACCACTTTGTTTCCTTGTATAAATGAATCATTATTTATGATTCACAACAAAATCCATGATTTTTCGAAAGCAAAAATACGCCATCTTGTTGATTTAGTTTTCTATGTTTTTAATATACTCTTAGAAATTTTAAATTTTCACAGCTCGTTTAGTTTAAATATTCAAATTAAATAAAAATCAACACACAAATAAAAGATATACTTAAAAATTATAAAAGTATTTACAACACATCGTGTGTATTTCCTTAAAATAAATATTTTATATATTCTCATTCGTTTTAAAAATATATTTTAATATTTTTATAGTTTTTATTTTATTTATTATGTACATTTTCATAAATATTTTTTGTTTTGAAACTTTTTTTTTCTTAAATTCAAAATATGTGTTGAAGTTAATAAAATGAGTGTAATTAAATTAAACAAAAATTATACACCAAGTTGCCAAAACATCATCATTAATCATTTTATTTAATACATTTTAAATTGAATACGTCACAAGATAAAAATATAAATATTTTTTGAAAAATTTCAGAAGACTTAAATCTATTCATAATTTGTTTATGAATTTACTTTTAGGTGGACATGAGTGATGATAGATTTTTCTATTGCTTTTTATTGTATAATCCTACATTTATATATCTTTTAATTTATTGCAAAGCGCAAAGCCACACATTCCAGACAACTTGGTTTGCCTAAAGCATTATTCATGTAAACAAATTATTAAGAACCTATTTAAGAGTTCAAAGCTTTTATACGATTTGTACACTTTGAGTTATTTGATTGAAGCAACCTGCAACTTGGTTTTAAATAGGAAAACTATACTGGAAAATGGTGATGTTTATAATATTTATGCTTAAAAAAAAATAGGAAATTTAGACAAGAAGGTGAACAACTGCAAAAGGTACAATGTGGCGTATTGCTTTTGTTAAAGCAATGTAAAGACTATTATAATTGCTATTTTTCTTAAGAGAAAATAGATTGCTGTAGCTTCTTCTTCGTATTAAAATCTTTATCTTAGGTCTGCTTTTCTGATTAACTCATACAGCAATGGCTTCCAAGTACTTGGTTCCTCTGCACTTAATTTCAGATCCATATAACATATTTCTGCTAGCTCGTACCATTTCTCAAACCATCCTCTGCTATTGCGTAGCATATGCGTCGCGATCCTTTTAGGACAAAGGTGATCCGGTATGTTCATAATACGAAGAATATAAATTTTTAATATAATATAATTTTATATAAAATTTTTCTAATGATAAAGGCCTGGTTGTTTTAAACGATGGTTCACCTACTCTATTTAATACAAGGAACACCTTCTCTGCTGTTGATGTAAAATTGGCATCTGGAAGATTTAACTCCACTTCTTCAATGTTAGGTACTTCCTTACGCGGAAAATAGAGACCATATTAAAATAATGATACGTACCCAAGAAAGAAAACTGTTGAATAAACGATCTGTAAGATTCAAAGAAAGCCAGGCTAACTGGAACCTTTTTGTATCATCGACTTATTCTCTATGCGCAACTAACTCTACATCCAACAACACCAACCGAGAAGCAGCCAAATTCAAACAAATCTTTAGCAGTGCAGCTACGAAATCAATGCCAACAACTAAAAAAAAACAAGACACTCCTAAAAAAAATTCACTCTGATTTAATTCAAATATTCAGACTTTAGTTAAAACAAAAAATGTAGCCTGGAAAATAGCGCGTAAATACCCCATATCCGTTAATTGTATAGCATATAGAAAGGCTTGTGCTAAAGACAAATTTGAATCTATTAAAGCAAAAAGATCATCGTGGGAAAACTACGTGAACACCATAGATCCGGCTTAAGACTCAAAAACACTATGGAATAGAAAAAAATCTTTGTGATCAACCATAATTCAGTTCAAACTTACCATATATTTTCCAGATGGCTCATTAGAAACGATCCAGAAAAAATAGACTACACGTTCTCAAAAACATGGGCAAGTTATAGTGAAAATAAAACTTTTCCGGACAACGTTATTAGGACGAAACTGACATTTAACTTAAATCAGCTGCCGATAATCTCAAAAACAGAATTTTCGCGTTATATAGCAACATTCTTCGGACTGGTATCTTTCCTCACGATTGGAAGAAAGCTATACTCAAGCCGATTCCCAAGAGTTCCCATAAATATCACCACATAAAGAGGTATCGACCGATATCTCTTCTCCCTGTTTTCTCAAAAATATTTGAAAAAAATTACTGACGTAGAATAGGCTGGTTTATGGAAGAAACTATAAGTAATGAACAGCATGATTTTAGACCGAACAGAGGAGTTCAATCCCTAATCCATCTAATGGAACATAAACTATCAGATAACCTCTCATCTTGTGAGCACAGCGTAATCATGTCATCTGACTTCGAGAAAGCTTTTGATCGTGTCACTATTTTTCCTATCATCGAACAATTACACAAATGGGGAGTCCCTAAGCAAATGTTAAAGGTTAATATCCTTTTTATCCGGAAGAACTTCTTGTTCAACGGCCTTACCTCAAAAAAGCTAAAACTGGAAAACGGAACTCGACAAGGATCTCCCTTGTCTGTGTATCTTTATAATGCTGGTATTGCTTACACTAGATTTTGTCGGGATATATGTAGATAATATCTTCATGGTAGCGCCTCTGGTGATCCATCAAATGTAAACGAAATTTCGAAATCTGCAGATTTCATAATCTATGCTTGGACACAAGGAACAAGTGCGAAAGTTTCGCTTAGCAAAACAGAAGCACTTCACCTTTGTCGGAAAAAAATGATCAATTACTCGTCTTGCGATTCGTAACTCCACAGTCAACCTCAAAAAAGAACTCAGAGTCCTTGGTGTTACTTTCAATAGTAATAAAAAACACCATCAACCAACTTTAGAATCCAAACAATGCACTGAGAATGATATGTTTCCACCGGAAAGGTCCACATCTAGAAACGGCCCTATAAATAGCCAAAACCTTAGTTGAAGGAACGCTCCAGCATGATCTCACTCTTTTTATGTGGACAGCTAAAAAGAACCTGGAAAGCAATGATATAGCCATAAATGAGTGCTACCGAACTGCTACAGGAGCACTTAAAACAACTAAAATTGAAGCTTTCAGAATAGAAGCTGGCTATAAAACAATTAACAATCAAGGACAAAAAAGAGCAATTAATTTAATAAGTAAAGCACGAACAGACACCCTCTTTATTCTGCTTCACAAGAAGTTCAACACAGACCAAAACAAAACAGAAAGTATTCAAGATCTTCCCTTAGCAAAATATTAAGCCTTGTTTCGGCTCATTGAAGTACGCCTTTAGAAACGTCTTTGAATCTCAACTATTCGTCCCCCCTCCATGGAAAAGACACTTACTGCCAATCGACACCAGCCTCACTAGTCACAAGAAAGAAAATGAACACTCCAAATGAACACTTTTTAATGATTCACCGTGAACTATTCGAAAACATCAAACCAGCGAGAATTTTGTACACAGATGGATCCTATAGGGATAAAACCTCGAGATACGTAGTCATCGAGCTCAAAGCGAACCACGAAGAAATCATCACTTTTCAAGGTCTCCTTTCAGACGCGGCTGACAGCTATTTAGCAGAACTAACAGCAATAATGAAAGCACTGACCGTGGCAAAAACCTGGCCAGAAAGGATATTGATACTCACTGACAGCTTAAGTATCCTTTCCGGAATTAAAAGTGCAACTAATAACTGTTCCACTCTTAATTACATCCGAAGCATCCTCTATGACAAAACTAACATAACCTTAGCTTAGATACCAGGCCACGCTGGTATAAAAGGAAATGAGCTAGCAGATACTGCAGCAAAAGAAGCCACTAACCATCCGCTGTGGCATATTTAGCTGTTATTGAAGCAAATTTCTCCAACTTGCATTTATCGCAATTTTTACCTTTTTTTAATTGTTCACTTAAATTCTTATACAATTTCTATTTTGCATGGTCTGCCATCCAAGATATTTGTACTTCTTTACAACTTCAACAGGAGTTCCATCATTAAAATCTTCCTTCTTTACTGTCATGACTTTGGATTTGTCCAGATCCTCATATTATTTTAACTTCTTACTTATAAGTTGTAAAGTTTCCAGAGAATATGCCATCATCACTACGTCATCTGCAAATAGCAGAGCTTAGATTTGCAGTCCTGCATTTTCAATACCACAAGAAAAACTATCCACTAAGTCAAAAAAAAGAAAAAAAACTAAAAGATCTGGACTAAGAGTGAAGCCTTGTGGGGCACAACATTGAGTTAAAAACCACTCCGATTTATTTTTTTTTATTCCAAACTGCTGACTTTGTATCTTTCTAATGGTTTTGAGTTAGTTTTCTAAACTTTTGAGACATACCAAGTCCGTATAGCATCGCGATCCACGTTATCCGCTCTTAAATACACAAAAAGAACATGAAATGTTTGTATTTCTTACTAGAAAAAACCCAACAATACTTTTTAGCAGAAATACACGACCAATGGTGAAATATCCAGATCTAAAACCAGCTTGCAGCAACTCTCTTAAGAGATTTTTCGAAGCTATTCAGACTTTTAGTCGATTCTGGAATTGTGGAAGTAAAGACCTCTTAAGCTCGATCCTTTCCTTTCTTTAACTGATCTGGCACTATTTCATCAATAAAAACTTGGTTCATCAACACAGTCAGCTTTTAGATAAGGTTATTTATCCCGTACTTACTATACCGTACTGTACTGCTATTCGGTCAGCGGCTGCTGCCTTACTATTTTGAATCCAGCCATAGCTAGTAAAACCTCTACATCCCAAAGCGTTAAGTCCAAGACAGGTTCGTAGAGGGCAGGTGGAGCATAGTGAAACTTAAAAAGATTTATGGGGGTAGGGTTCAAGAGTTGTTAAATATGGTTACGCAAAGATAACAGTTCACTTTTTACCATTTGCTAGATTAAAAAATTTAGAAGAGCTCATCGTTAGACTTAAATGTCTTGCATAATATTTTTCTTTCTGCACATATTGCCCTAAACCTTCAATTCTCTTCCAAATATAAGTTACTTGACAGTGTTACTACTTCTTTTGAGAAAAAGTGTAAGCCATGCAAAAGATAAGACTTTTGTTTTTTCAATATTTGGTTTTTGAATCCTCACATGGCTGCAGCCAATAGCCCCAATAACTCCCGGAAATCCGGTCTCATTGAAAAATCTAATAATAAATAAAAATATTTTTTCAAATTTACATTTGCTTTATTGAATCGTATTCCTCTTCTCTAAGGAATTTTATCCACTTGCCCGCTAGCTTGTCCTGAAGTATTTTGGATACTTCGGCTACAATGCGGCACACCATAGTTCGGCTCATTGCTGCTGAAAAATCCTGCCTAACGTCCCTTTGGTAGTTCCCAGACGCAAAAAATGCAGTTCTCACAAATACAAAAAGGGATGGGGATAAATTTTGTACTCTATCATTGCCTCATATGTGGACGCATTTCTTCAACGAGAACGCGAGCTGCATCTCGACTAAGTCGGTACAGTTCCCGAAATCAGTCTTCCGGCATTTCAAATGAGTTAGTATTATCCCGAAGTCTTCCCCCGTGTATTCGCATTCTGTTGGGTCGTTGGTCCATTTCCGACAATAAAATTATTGCAAACATAGTAGATATATTTTATATATTAATATATCTTCATTTTTACTCAATCTAAATTATTTTAGAACTTTCTTTTTTTTTATTTGACAGGAGATTGACAGTTCAACTTATCGCCTTCCAATGGATATTCCAGTCAGAATAGTTTTTGTATTTCTTCCTAAAAATGACTAAGCAATACTTTTTAGCAGAAATACATTATCAATATTGGAATATCAAGATCTGTACGCCGGACGCCCTAAACAAAAATAACTGCAATAGCTTTTCAAGATTTAAAATTTCTTATTTCAAAGATTTACGACATATTTAAAATAAATTAAAAAGAGAATGTCAAAAAACCAAAACGTCAAAAACACGTGCATAAATCATTGGGCCCATTCGTACGCCTGACATTTGTAACTTATAATGACAGCTGAAAGTAAGAGGATTTATGTTTTAAGGTGTTTGACAGCAAAAGTAGGAAAATAGAAAAAAAAGATATTTATTTTGTATGCGATACAACTATTTAAAAAAAATTGAAATACACACAAAACAACAATACAAAAACTTAAAACAGAACTTGGACATTAGACATATTAAATGAAAATTTACTCTTTTTTTAAGCCCAAAAAGTGAGTGTTATTAACTTAAAGTATTTTAACTTCTCACCTTCTATATCTAACTCAACTTTTAATAACGCATTAAAAGAAAGACCACTCTCACTATAACCTTTGGTATATTGTCTGACATTTTAATATGTGAATCACAAGTGAAAAGTACTTCAAACATCTCAGTAATGTTGAATATATTGTTCATTGCCAATAAAACAACACTTTATACAAAAAATGCAGTAAGAACAAATAAAAACAAGACTGAAACAAAAATCTAAATTGAATGCCAATTAAGTGATTAAGTAGACTTGTTCTATTGATTTGCATCTGCTACTTGTGGTGTATGAGATGTACAATAAATTCTTGTTACCCCTGATAACTTGCACTTTAAATGCAACACTTCAAACCAACAACGAAACATTTATTTTCTTGCAAACAAACGTGAAATAAAATAAACATTACATTTTTTTAAATGTATGTAATTGTGTATAGAGATGTGTTGTACATTAAGCCCCAATAACAAACTGCTGTCACAATGCGTTAGCCACACGTCAAGATATTATCGTCTTGCCTCTCTGGTCTTTTTTGAGGCATCAGACATGTACTTAAATGTGGTGATTTCTTAATAAATTCTTTTTGAATTGTAATATTTTATAGTGAAATTATATGCAACAGTACCAAACGTCAAAATCTTACTCGGTGAATTATAATGTTCAATGACACCATCGTTTCGAGTCAGTGTTACCAAACCATAACATTTAATTTGAAGTTCAATCTTTTAACGATACTCAAAAATTTGCTCAAAAAAGTTTTTTTTTTTTACAAAATAAGACTTATACAGATTTTCTTTTTCCTGAGGTTTTAACTGTTCAGCTAAATGTCAATGAAAGATTTAAACGTCAAATACTTTATAACAATATGATTTCGTGTACATTTTTGATGTATGACATTTTTTAATAAAGTGTTGTCCTCGTGCTTTAGAATTTTCATTTTGAACAAATATTGGATCAAACATAAGATTGTATTCACTTTGGACCAATTTTGACGTTTAATCATTTTATCTCGCTCTCACTCTCTTTTTAACCAATAATTGTAAGTGAAAAAATGATGATACGTCAAACAAGTTGCTCAAAAAAATTTGGTTGCAAAATAATTTCAGAATTACATATTAAGACTTAACGCATATGCGTTTTTTACAAGCGACAAATCGTCAATTATTCTTTGCTGTTTAATAAATTTGTTAACAAAAATGTGGTAAAAAAGAACAAGTGTAAGTGCAGCTTAAAATAATTAAAATTAATAAGATTTGACACTTGTGTATATCTATTAAAATTGAACAAAGTGGCGGATTGATGTTTTGTTCTATTTTGACGTATTTCAACTGACATTCTTATAATTTTGATAATCTGTCATTTATAGATCTTATCTAAACTAAACATACAAAACAAGAAAACCTCAGTTTGCAACAATGTGAACATCATGGTAGTCTCATATTTTGCAACGTTAGCAGAAGTTCAGAGACATGGCGATGATGTCGCTCACTGGCAAACAGTGGCTAGGAGGCTATTATTGTGGCGCTTTGCAATTTACAAAATTACCCCAGCAATTTGATTCTATATAAAACAATGATGGTGGTCTCGTTTCGTCTGGTCTCGAGCAACAGCGCGTTGAAAATGATCTGCGTTATAAGTTTGTGGGAAACGAATCATGAAATGTGTTAATCAGCGAAATACAACATCCTCATAGAGCTGTTATTAGCGAATATCTCTTGTTAGATGTCAAAAATAATGTACCACAAAGAAAAAGAAATTTGAAATAATTTTATTAATTGTCGTTAGCACATCGAAATCAAAAAATCTTGCGATGTTTCCAACTTTTAAGGGAACAAATCATTGAAACAAAAATACATATATCTTACGTTTATTTTAAAAAGTGCCAAAAGTTTATAAACTAACTACATATAAATATAAATATATGTAACAACCAGCAGGTGTTTTGCCGGTTTGAATTTTTGTATAATGCAAGCATTTTTCAAAACTAACGTTTTCTTACGTATAGAATACCTCCTGGGGAGGTATGATGCCCTTTTTCTTGGCCTTTGAGAATATTGTCTGCATATTGAGTGTGGTTTATACTTATCGTAACAGACGACCGAATGAACGCGACTCGACTATTTTTAGGTTCAATTGAACTTTTTAAATATACTTTTTTTGTGTTTTTGTTTTACTTGGCACGTGCACCTATACGATTGTCGTTGTATCTGATGCTCAAAAGCGTGCAGAATAAATTCGAAATAGAAATTTTCCACAAGAAATACTGAAAAAGTACATCTTTATAAAGAAAATGACGAAGATATATTTAACGTAGGTGTAGAAAGATGTTAAAAAAAATATTATTTTTAAATAGAAGTGTCATTTAAATAAGAATTAATCCATGCAAGAGATAAAAATTGGAAAGGATACAAACAAGAAATCAACATAAAAATAAACGTGGATTTATAAGGAATTGCAGTGGTAGATTCAAAAGCGTGGAATATGAAGTTTTAATGGAACATTTAATTTTAATATTTTTGTCCCTGAAATAATAACTGTAAGGATTTTTTGTTATTTGTCACCTCAGTTTTTCAACTATAGTCAAACTTAAATGGCAAAAATTTCAGTTTATGATTTTGAAAGCTGATGAAAAACAAAACAACGGTAGAGTTTGTTATTTTGAGGATTAGTTGACACAACCGCCTACCATTTATGCGGGTTCGACATTTAGGACGTTTAGGATGCTTTTTTCGTGTCCAAATCCCAAGATCCAGTAGAGATATCGACTTAAAATACATTTTTTTCTACAGATAATAATGCAAAAAGATGCAGAAATGACTCTCGTTAACATTTTAGCTAACCAAAACATCTCACAAACCAAAACCTCTAGCGACTTGAATTAAGTTTTGTATATATAGGGTTTTTCAATGAGGGAGGGTAAATGTTGTGTGTAAGGCTGTCCTGCTGGAACCTCATGTCCATATGGTTCAATTTGGGATAAAAGAAAAAAATTTACAAAGCAATTACACCACCAGCCGGCCCAAAATCCACACCGAACGATGACTTTTTGAGGATGCATTATCACCTGTTGAACCTCACGTGGGTTAGTGTTGTCTCATATACGGAAATTTTGTTATTAACGCAGTCATTTATCCAAAAATGCACCACGTCACTGAAAATAATTGTTCGGCCAAAATTGGGGTCCTCTTCCAAACGATTCGAAGCCCAGTGAGCGAACAAACGGTCGGCGTTGTCTATGGTTATGAACTTTGAGCTCCTAGGTCAGTTGGATCTTGCACAGGTGTAGGTCCAAGTTCCAAAATTCGCCAAGTTGAAGTCTGCGAAAGGCCAAGTTCTTGTACATGGCGAGGAATAGACTGCTTAGGGTTCTGCTGAACGCTTTCACAGACCGCGGAGAGGCTCTCGGTCGATCGTACGTTCCTTGAATGTACGGGTGTTGGCTGATTGTTTACTGAACTGGCCGTTAAAACCCTATAGTACGACGTGCTATGAAACTAATAACATTTAAAAAAAATCAACTAACGGTTTTATTAAATAAAAAAAAAAAAACGAACAAAAATAACTGTCACTGTATGTCGAGATTCAGAAACAAGGAATGGAACCAAAAATTAAGAGGGCTAGAGGAAGGTATCAAACCATTCTGGAATGTTGTTAAAGTTATTAAGAAGTCTAGCTTAAATATACTTGCATTATCTAATGGGCTAATAGCATAGTCTGGTTCTGAAAAGGCAAACGCTTTAGGCAAAATATTCACGACTGCCATACACTAACCAATAACTCCAAAACAAATAGCAATGTAGAATCTTTAGCTCTGCAATCATTGCATTCGATCAACTCCAATATCTTTAATGATCAGGAAGAGTATATTACAATTAAGGAAGTCCAAGGTCAGGTATAAAATTTCTTTAAAATTTGTTCAATTATTGTAATAAGAAAAGCTACTCTCCAATAGATTGGAAAAAACGCTAAAATTATTCTTATTTTGAAACCTGGATTAATTAATTAAAAACAAAGTAATGGCACACATTAACAATAATAATATTCTGCCTCCATGAACAATTTGGATTTTGACCGTACCATAGTACAGTCCACCAAATTCATCGAATAATCAGAATCATTAAAATCAAGTTTACCAATGGTAAAAGTACCGGTATGGTCTTACTTGAAGAAAGCATTTGATTCTGTTTGGCATGACCGGCCCTTACACAAGTTTGTAATGCTCAACTTTCCCATGTGTATAATAAAAATTGTGAAGTCCTTTCTGTCATTAAGAAGTTTAGTTGTTTCTGTTAACAAAAATCTTTCGGAAATCTTTGAATGTACTGCAGGCGTGCCTCAAGGGTCTGTTCTTGGCCCAATACTCTGTTCAGTTTTTACTGCTGATTTCCTTGTTTTGCAAAATTGAAATAAAGCTATATTTGCAGATGGCACCTGTGTATTTTCTTCTGGTTCACTTGGTTCCGTTTTTGGAACCAATTTGCAACCTTTTTTAAATTCACTTCAACAATATTTTAATGATTGGAAGATTAAGATAAATGCTTTGAAAACTCAGGCTATCTTTTTTACTCGAAAGAACTCAATCTTAATCAAATGAAGTGGTAAATGCCTTGGTGTCCACTTGGACAGTAAACTAACTTTTGGAATTCATGTCCAAGAAATCATAAAAAATTAAACGTAACCATTAAAATCTTCTATTCTTTTATTAATCGTAAATCAAAGTTAAGTCATGAAAATAAACTAATTATATTGAAAGTTATTTTTCAAGCAATTATCCTATACAGATTACCTGCTTGGGGTACCTGCGCAAAAAGCCATATCCAAAAATTGCAAACTTCTCAAAACAAGTTGTTAAAAATGATGTTAAACCTTCCTTGGCATTTTTCAACCAACGAATTACACATGTTATTTCTGATAAAATTTTAAAATTAGAAGAACGATATAAAGTTTCCTGCTAAATATCTGACAATGCTTTAATTTCAACTTTAGCTTCATAGTTATAATATTCAAAAGACTGAATTTTGTTATCTTTGAATATTTTCTTAAAAACTAATTTAAACTCGACAGTGGGAAGGTAGATAATATACCAATCTCTGTAAATTGTGCAATATACACTGCCAATCACTAGGATGAGGCCACATATTTTTCAACCGATTTTCGTTCTTTATACCTGCTGGAAATTTCGTACCAATAAAAATTTACTACATTTGAGTAGGTAGATATTTTCTTTAAAAAAATTAATAAAATTAAGGGGTTAAATAGAAAAAACAGTTGGAATTTCCCTACATTAATTAAAGAGCTACTTAAAAACAATATGAAAAAGTGCGTCACTTGGATGAGGCCACATAAAAAATCTTATAAAATATCAAAAAAATGAAAGAAATGTTTACAGTTTTTGGTTTTCAAATATTTATTTATTAAGTTTTTCTCAATTAATAATGAGTATTCTCCCCATTTTTCGATATGACCTCTATTAGACGGTTTGGAATGGAATCATAAAGTTTTTTTTTAAATAGTCAAGTGAAATCTCGTCCCAGGCATCACGGATAGCTTCAATTAAGGAGTCCTTGTCTTCAAATTGTCTACCGCCGTCATAAACTTTTCGAGATAGCCATGCCCATACGTTTTCGATTATGTTCAAGTCCGATGAATAGGGTGGCCATGGCAAAAGCTCTACGTTTTCTGATAAAATCCAGCTTTTGACAACCCTGGAAGTGTAGATGGGGGCATTGTCTTGTTGGAAAATCCAAGGCAGAGGTCCAAAACTGTTTTTCATCTTCGAAAATGAGCAAGTATTTGTAGCTGTTTCCGTTCATTGTTGGAGAAAGAAACTCCAATTCGATTTTGCCATAGTAGGTGATAGCTCCCCACACCATAACACCTGATGTACCGCTGTGATGTCTTCCCAAAATTAATTCCTCTTTTCTTAAATCCTCGAAATAAAAGTTGTAACCATCGGGCCGTCAAGGCTAAACTTTTTTTCATCCGAAAGAAGACGACGCGTTTCCATTGACTGCTCCAAGAGACATGTTCTGTTGCAAAGTTCATTTGCAGCTCCTTGTGTACTTGCTTTAGAACAGGTTTCTTTTTGAGTTTTCTTCTCTGGATAGTACCATCTTTTCTTATTATCCTTCGGACTGTCAAAATACTGGCTGGTACTCCGCTTTTAGACCTTATTTTAGTAGCATGATTGAGTAGAATTTGAAGCAATACGTAAAATTAACCGCTTTTCTCGGGATGTTGTTGCTTGGGCTGTGCGTCCTTTTTGGTTTTTTCAATAGTTTTGAGGATCAGCAAGATAGTTGTTTACAACTGTCTTACTTCTGTTCAGCTTCCTTGCTATTTCTCGGCTTAAGAGTCCCATTTCCTTGAAAGCATCGATTTGTCCTCTTTCTGCTA
The DNA here is from genome assembly GCF_945859685.1 of Eupeodes corollae. Taxonomy (NCBI): domain Eukaryota; kingdom Metazoa; phylum Arthropoda; class Insecta; order Diptera; family Syrphidae; genus Eupeodes; species Eupeodes corollae. Next base: position 25,568,704 of record NC_079148.1, on the reverse strand, counting down.
CTGTCAACGTCTTTCCGGAACCCATTTGTAGTTGAAATTTAATAAAAATAGTTATTTGTAAAACGTTCTTAAATATTGTAACCCAAATTTTGAAAAAAATTGCTGATGTGAACTTCTACAACGAAATATTCGCAATGGCCTCATCCTAGTGACTCACTTTTTTATATCCTTTTTAGGTAGCTCATTCATTAATGTAGGGAAATTCCATCGGTCTTTTCTAATTAACCCTATAATTGTATCACTTTGTTTTAAGAAAATATGTACCTACTCTCATGAAGTAAAATTTTCCGGGTTAAACAAATTCCAACAGGTATAGGACCGAAAATCGGTTGAAAAATATGTGGCCTCATAGTGATTGGCAGTGTATATTTAAGATAAGGAAATAATGTAATATTTTTAGCTAGAATAAAAATCAAAAATAAAACAAAAATAACTGTCACTTCCAATATTTTACGAACAAAAAATGATTTTATCTCCAAATAATTGTTTGCAACGAGGAATATTGTTCTTGACATCTGGTAAAGTTTTTATGAAAATCAAATTGACAGTTCTTAACAAAAAATAAAAAACCTAAAAAAATATTAGTACAAAATTATTTTCGGGTCAAAAATATTTTCAAAAATTAAAAATATCAGCATTGAACTTTCTTATAGAAAATATTGTCTTTGACACCAGTAAATTTGTATAAAATTCGAACAGTAATTTTTTTTATAAAAATTAAAATCTACAAAAAATAGTACACAAAATTGATGAAAATTGATATTCGATTTTGGATATCTCGTGAATTGATAAAGGCATTGACTTTAAAATGATTTCACTCTGTGATAAATGTTCTTAGAAAATACCAATCTTATACCAAGCAATTTTATCATATGCAAAAAATGTTTGGTAATGTGTAGTTTAGTTTTTAGAAACAATCAACTGACACTTTTTTAAACAAAACACGAAAACCTACAAAAACTACAAAAATTTGATTAAAAATGGTTTTCAACTCAAGCATTAGAAAACAAAGAACGATATTGGCTTCAAATTATTCACCCCACACAAAATATTGTTTTAAATATTTTGTTAAAGTCTTAAGCACAATTGACAGACGACATGAAAAGTTACCAGTGTGGGTCGCATCCCAGCTTCATTGTTATGTTTTTGATGCTGATGCTTTGCATACTAGAATTCCATTGATTAATTCAGTCATTTGGAATTTCATATAATTTTCTTATTCGATGTTTTCTAAGTTTTAATTTCAGTTTGACTAAATTGTCCCAAATATAGTTGGTGAATTGTAAAATATCCATCTTAATGAGTTTATTATTAAAAATAACAGTTTTGGTATTAATTTCTATGTCGATATTTTGTATGTTTTTTTTAAAGTTTTATTGTTTTTTTTTGATTACGTGGCAGATCAGAAGTTCATTTTAGTGACAGATCAGAAGTTTATTTAGGTGACAATTTTTGATTTGACACACTACATTTTCTATGATTTTAGGTTCGTCTTTGCAAATTTGATTTTTTTTTTGTTGATTATTTAATTTTGGGGTCAATAATTCGGTAGCAATCGTGACAATTTTTATTACAACTGTTGATAGTTTCTTAGGATGCAAAATATTTCCTTTATTAGAAGTAACAGTTTCCAAATTATGAAACACAATATTTGTTTATTGCTGCTGTTTTGAATTCGTGAATCATCTCTCTTTGCAGTAAAAAACTTGGTGTATCAATTGTTATAAACGGCATTCAATGATGAAAACATTTTTTGTAGTAAATCGGTATATAGTTGTTATTTTACCAACTGAATAAAAAGGTTATTCGTTTTTTTAAAATACTACGAGATTGTTCATATTTCAACCGGGAAAAATTAATTTACGCTTTCATTTCATTTTGAAAATTAAATAATTAAAATAATAGAACAACAAACTTTTCTAGCGCATTTCATGTATAAGCTCATAAAGTATGAAGTCAGAAAGCCAATAAAAAACATAGAAAACATCAAACGACAATTTGTTATGAATACTTAAATAAAAAACGGATAATCATCAAATACACACGCACATTGAATGCCATAATTATTGCGATTCTGAAATAAGAACAGGAAATACTTATCGTGCTTCAATATTCAAGCAGTAAAAACATAGAAACCAATTGCTTCGATGATGAAGGTTGTTACAATCCTGTAAACACTAAACAGTATGTTTAAAAGTGAGTCCAGACCAAAGTAACATTCTTTAAATCATTGAAAAAAACGTTTCAAAAACAGAGAAACACTTTTGAAATGTTTCTTAAATGTTAACTTTTGGTCTGGACGATCTCGAAACATTTCCGAAATGTTTCTCCATTTTATTTGTTTCCCAATCATTTACATAAGTAGAGAGTAGGTAAGTGGCTATGAATATAGATATAAAATGTCGAGAAATGTTATCCAATTGATAAACACGATTGAAATTTTAAACACAAAATAAAAAAACCTATACTTTGTGTAAAATTGCCAAAAATATAAATTTAAAAAAAGATTAAATGGAAATACAATTCAGGATGATAAAACACGACACTAACAATGCTACTTCTTTAAAATTGAATACATCAATGGAAAACAAGAAAACATTTCAGAAATGTTTCTCAAACCGTCGACACCTAAAAAACAAATCAGAAACATTTTTAAACAGTTTCCTGAAATATTTATTTTGTTTTAAACACACTTTCGGAGATATATTTGTACACCAATAGTTAGACGTCTTTTGAAGTATTAAGTGTCTAGGTTTATATCAAAAGAGCCAGGAAGTTGAAAAAACGTAGAAAACATTGAATAACAAACTTGAAATTATCCTTTCTTAAAAATTAAGTTTTGTTTCTATAGTAAACACTTGCTTTTGAGTTCATGGAACAAGATTACAAATCCCCTTAATTCCAATGCTTGAAAATCCCAATAAAATGTATGAACAGTTAGAATATATTTCAAATTATTTTACTGTTTTTCAGTAAGAAAAAAGAATTTTTGTAAATAAAAAAAAACATATTTCGCATGTCAGGAAAAAATCATGAATTTTGTTCCTGTTGCTTTTTGTCATACATAAAAATAAAAAGCCTTAAGCATCAACTTCTTGTTATTACCGTGTATTTGTGATTTTATTTTTCAAAAACATAATAAAAACATGTTGAACACTAACAAGTCCTTAAAGGCATTACAATAATTACTGAAAGTCGAATATGTGTTATCCTTGTAAAGCAAAGCCAAAAAAAAAAAAACTATAGAGTGATATGGTGAAGAAAGCTGTCTTTTCAAAAAGTAATTGGTGCTTGTATTGAAGGATACTTTCATCAGAAAAACTTCATATCATATGGATGTACTTATGTTTGTAGGGTTGGTGGTATGACACAACTTGGGAATATAGTTGAATACAAAGAAACCACATAAAAGGACACACTCACCCCTCAACCCTCAAACCAAACCGACCGACCTTTTAATATTCTGTAACCAAAATAAACACTTTTTTTTTATAACGTGCACACATATGGAGGAGTAGGTATGTGTTAAAGTTTGGCCTTCTTCAATATGTACATATTTATGTATATAAGGTGTATTTTGTCTCATCATCTCACTTTTCAACGCTCTGATTGACACGAAATATCACTAAAGCCTGAGCTTCGTGTCCTTCCTTTGACTTGGATGTTATTTTTATTATAGAACGGTTATAAAAATGAGCCCATCAGCGAGTATTCAAAATAATAAAAACACCAGAAGAAAAGGCCGCTCCGTGTTTTCCAACAATTTTGTTTTATTACCCGTTAGAAAAAAGGAAGAACAAAATTAAGATTCGAACACCATCATCATCATCATCATGGTTATCGTCATCGATTGTTGGTGCGGTTCAATGGCGCTTATCTGATAAAAGGTTTTTCTTCAATCTCCGGACAAATAAAAATAATTTGTTACTAAAACATGTATATTAGTATAATATATAGTATATGCTATGCATATATAAATTTATAAAAATGTCATAGATATACGTACATATCACAGGTATATAAGGTACAATATGTTTGAAGTATAAGCAGTCATCGATGATGATGAATATACGAGCCACGACGACGATGAGCTACGTTCGATGAAGCTGGATAATGGTGGTGAACCTAATGTTGATATTAAAATATCCAGTAGAGCTGAAAGCTTTAATCGAAGCTACATCATAAGTACATAGAGATAAAAAGGGATATTAAAGGATTTCACCATGGGTTCGAAATACGAGTACATATACATATTTATATGCATACAAGCAAATTAGAAAAATTAACCCTAACCCTTGTAATAATCGATGTTGGAAAATTGATTTTTAAAACTCAAGTTGTTAACGTCAGTCGCTTACGTCGTCGCGTCGGTCGTTGGTTTTTGCGGCACATAGAAAACTTTCACAAGTACATAAAATATTATTATTATTCAATGGAAAAGATTTAATTGGTTTTTGATATTCCAACCGATTTAGTTATGGAAACCCAATGTTTAATTTGGATTTTCGTTCTGGAGACTTTATTCAATTATGTATTTCAAAAGTAATTCTAAACCTTATTTAAGTTTTGTTTTTCTGTGGCCAGCTGTCACATTCAAAAGTCAGAAAGTGACATTAATTGTGATGGCTTTTATTTTGAATTTTGATTTTTCATTCTGTAGGTGATTCATTGGAACTTTAAGACCTTCTAAATTGTATAGAGTGGGCCTGTAGCCCTTTTTTTAAATCACGAAATTGACAGAAAGTCAATACCATACCTGGGCGTCACTAAATGAGTCGCTTGACTCCTTTATACTTAGTTTTGTATGGAGACATCGAAATTTCTATAGTATTATAATATTCGGCTTGGTCCGACAATTAAAACTTATTCACACTTCTAAATAAAACACAAATTTACTTTATTTTAATTACTACAAACTTATTTATTGAAAACTTTTTATTATTACTTTTCAAACACAGTCGTTATGTTATGACAGTTCACTATCAATAATCAACCGCTTCGCTTCCGACCGCCTATTTATCAAATCGGTTCGAGAAACTACTTGGTTCTTGTAGTCACTGAATGTTCTCGGAGCGAGAACCTCCCCCTCCTTAGGATTGATCGTCCCGAAAAAATCCATCGTTCTCATCACCACTATAGCAATGTGGCTTCGACGTGGGACATCCGTATTTTATTTCGCTCGTCAGTCTGGTGTTCCTTCCCATCAATCTCAGACGGTGTATGGCCAGTTGAGCTATGTCTTGCACTTCGATACGCCATCAAAAACAGTGGAATGTGTCGATCCCAATCTTACTGGTTATCGTCCACAACATTGCAAAGATGTTCCTTCAGGGTTCAGTTGAATCGTTCGATCATGCCATCAGATTGTGGAGTGGTGTTGTTATTGTCTTCTTGGTATAAAGAAGCCCACAAACTTCCTGGCATATGTTTGATTTAAAATTTCTTTTCTGGTCGGAATGCAGTTCTTATGGAATGCCGAATCTGCTCACCCTGTGAAGACAACTTGCGACTGTTTTGATTTTTAATCGCGTATACTTCAGGCCACTTGTTGAAGTAATACATGACGACCAGAGTATAATGATTTCCATTATTTGTTTCCGGAAATGCACCCGTCTACTGCAATCTATTCGAAGGGTGATCCGACATAATAATGCTGCATTTGGCTTTGATTCTTGTTGTTTCGGCCTTTGTGCATCTCTCAAAACGTCCATGATATTCGATCTCGGTAAGACTAGCTGCATTACATAAGACTTTCCATCTGCTGATTCCCATTTACGTCAAAGGACACCTTCTTGGACATGAAACGAGTCCCACTGTGCCCAATAGTCCTTCAGAGTCGGACTTCTGTCGGAGATATCAGCCCATTCTGATTTTTCCTGGTGTTCCTTCAATGCGAGGATGGGTTCGATGTTTGAGTCTTCTTGTTGAGCCTTTCTGCACTCGTCGTTGGTCCAGCCATAAATGGGATCGGCTCTGGTTTGTTTTACAGTAACCACTTTTTTTCCTTCTTGTCGTCTGCAATGCCTACAAACTTGCAGCTCTTGTTGTCACGTTTCCTTTGGATGTCGTTCCTGGAGGTCCTGCGGCTATCGATACCAGAAACCAGCTTCTGCCCTCTAAAAATTGGTTCTTATTTGTTTTTCCGGTTGGGAACAAATTTCGGAAGTAACGTTGTTGGTGTTGCTTTGAACAGTTGAATACTTTCTGTTTACAAAATGTTGCCATGCGGTTCCTCTTCGCGGTAATCTGCACTGTAGCCTTCTGACTAGAGCATCCTTGGACTTCTAATTCTCTTACGAGATGCACGTTTTGGGAAGCTTATTCTGCAGCTCCCATCGTCAGAGCGAAAGCCAATGCTTCTGGTAGTGTTCGCTTTAATGCAGTGCCGATAGCCCTTTGGAGATGTATATCGCCCACAGCTCTCACAAAGGCTTCAACAGCAAGTTGAATGATTATCTCGTTACCAGCTGTTGGATATGAAGCTGCTCTTTTCTGTGTCCTAACAATAGGAACATTGGAAGACTTTTGCCATATGGCTTTTCCCAAACCGCTGTTCGATTGCGTTTACCAGAACTGTGAAGTCACCTCTCTTTTCTGCTGGGATGGTTTGTAGCAGTTTAGCAGCAGATCCAATTAAAGCAAGCGTGAGAGCAATGCGTTTTTTGTGATCGTCCCGGCCGTTTGTTAACGCTGCTGCTTCAAATTGTTTCTGGTAGATTGACCACGGAATCTGACCATCAAAGCTTAGAGGATTCACTTCTCTCTTCCAGAAGGTTCTCCCACTTTCATTGTTCGCACATTTTCTAGTTCATTTGTGAGCGTTTCGATTCGTTTGTTCATTTTCTCGAAACGTGCATTTTGTTTTTCGACGCGATCTTCGAGAGTATTGATGAAACTAGATGTTTTGAAGAATTTTTTTGTTCCCACAATATTTGAGGAGAAAACCATCTTTTATCAGTTCTTGTTGTTTTTGTGTTTATTTTTAAAGTTGTCGTTTGAATTTTTCTAAAAGATAAAATAAAAATTACCAATAGGTAATATTTTGCATAGGATGAAATAGTTTGATTTGACCAATTTTCAAAAACTTTAGTGTCGTTCTTTAATTTTTGTAGTACCCATGGCATGATGGTTAGTGCGTTGGACTGTCATGCCAGAAGTCTTGGGTTCTATCCCTGCCTATGCCATCTAAAGTCTTTTCACGGGTACTGGATTGACAAATCCTCCAAGAGTAACTCTTGTCATGAAAAAGTGCTTTCTCAAATTAGCTGTTCGGATTCGGCATATAAACCGTAGGTTCCCTCCATTCCTGACAATATTACTCGCACATAGGATGGCTTGAGAGTTGTAAGTCACTAGGCTCTCTACGGACTGTTGCTTCACCCAATTTATTATTTATCTTTAATTTTTGAAAAGATATTAGAGTCGAAAATGAATTTTTACCTTATAGTAATGTTTTTTTTTGTAGGTTCTTAATTTCTTGTTAAAAAAACTGTCAATTCAAAACTTTACGTGATGTCAAAAACGTTATTTTTCGTTACATACAATTATTTTAGAATTTTCAAGGTGACATTTATCATCCTTGTGCATGTGCATTATTGTCCGTATAAAAACAATTATTTAAAATCAATTCTCTATTAATTCTTGAGATATTGACGACGAAAAAAGCTTGCCGAACATACGAACGTATCTACGTACACTCACACACACAGACATATCTCCATAAATCTTTTATTTTGATTCTCGAGAAATGTCAACATTTTCAATTCGCGAATTGTGATTGATTACAATAACTTCCAATTGGAAGTAAATAATGTTGAAAACTTGAGCACTTAATTTAAATCAAAGTTAGGATTTGAAATCAGCACTCAAAACTACTACAACAACAACTTGGTTGTGTTACAACAAGGCTGGAATTACATGCTTTTCACGGGTGCCAATTAAGCAGTTGCACTATTCAAACGCAATAATGGTACCCCTAGAAATGGCAATCAATGTTCGGTCGTGTTTTTTTTGTGTCCTACTGTAACGTTAAGATATTTGTTCTTTACGCGTACAACACGAATATGGAATGCTTTAACAGCATTATATTTAAAATAAATAAATAAATTGGGTGGCGCAACAGTCCGTTGGGAACCAGGGCCTAGTGACTTACAACTCTCAACCATTCCTGTGTGCGAGTACTGTTGTCAGGAATTGAGAAACCTACAGTTTTAGGCTGAATCCGAACGGCTTATTTGAGAAAGCACTTTTTCATGACAAGAATTACTCTTGGAGAATTTGGCAATAGGCAGTACTCGTGAAAAAGTCTTTAGAAGGCACAGGCAGGGATCGAACTCAAGACCTCTGGCATGACAGTCAATCGCACTAACCATCATGCCACGGGCATGATATTTAATTAAGTTATTTTTGTAAATTTTCGAAAAGAATACGTGCCAACAATTAAACCCCATCTTGAGATCTATAAGGCTAAAAGTTGAGAGTAAAAATTTCAGTTGCCGTATTTTTATTTTAAACATACTTCGGGGTTACAGTAAATATGTTTTTATTGACCTAACTCATAAAAAACTCAAAATTAATTATTTCACTACACATTATATTTTTGTATACATAAAAATAGCATTTTTATTTTTATGGTTTTTATGACATTTTTTTATTAATTTATATTTTATCAAAACAAAATAATTTGTCATCACAATTTTTTGTTTTTTCGAATTAACTCATATGACAGTAAAAGCTATAAACTTAATTGCGTGGTCAAAGACTCATAGTGCAATAAATTAAAATTTAAAAAAATATACCAGAAACGAACAATTTCTTGTAGCAAAGCATGAATTGAATATAATGTGTAAATGTACTCTTGCATTATGTTGCTTCTAGCTATATTAATGTTGTTGCAGATATTTGATTTGCTGATCAATTGATTTAACAATGATTTATATTGCGTGACTGCATTAATTTATCAAATGAATTAATTACCTACAATTTCAATTTATTATTGATCAACAATATACGAGCTTATTCAAATTGTTATTATTAGTTCAGTGGCAATTTGAGTGCCATTGATTGATATCAATATATTAATTTAAACAAATAAAAGCCGACATAGAAATGATGAAATCAATTTATTTAGTTTTTTTTTTTAAGTTCACTTTCAGGTCTTCATATGTTCAGTTGTCTTTAGGATATAAATGATTTACACTCCATGTCATTTGATTGTTTGTTTTTCTAGTAATTTAAGGCAGTTATTTTTTTTTGCAAAATTAAAGACACAATTCGACATAAAACATGAAAGCTTTGACCAAACAAAAATTTCTTAAGATTCAAAAAATAAGAATAGCGGATATCGGTTGCAAAATTGATTCAAAATACTGTATCTTAAAAAAGTGTATTTCTTGCATATTGAAACTTAGAAAATGTTAAAGTGATCACCTTTTTTTTTCGTTTCCAGCCTTTTTCAGAATGTCAAAATGAAGAATTATAGCTTACCGTGTTTTGACCAAACGGGTTTTTCTATGCTTAGTATTCTGTAATAAAAATTTATTATTCTTACCTTTACCGTATTTATTTTAGATCAATTTTAAACAAAATTTAAATTTAATTCTTACTTTTATAATTAAATGTATCTGAGAAATAATTTAAAATATTCTTTTTAATTCCAGGTAAGCTTCTTGAAAATTCAACTTTCAAATTTGAGGGGGTTTGATGGCAAGTATGTACGTTTATTGGTAAATTCATTATATATCAATATTAAATACTATCGTATACTTCATGTAAGCAATGTAAAATTTAACAATATCCATAATATGAACACGCCGATAAAAGTTAAAGTAGAATCTTACTACGGATGAGTTTTGAGATTTATACGAGTCTCGAATGGATCTTATGTGATTTCTTTCTTAAATGTTGGTACGATTGATATTGCATTTGTATCTCGATGGCTGTGTTCGTTGAGTAGTTGTGCATTTGGAAACATGTGTTTTCCATTGGGGAAAAAAATCAATCTGTTACTGTTGATGTTATTTAGTTTTGTTAATAAAAATGGACTTACTGGGCTTATTTTGCAAGAGAAAACAATAGAATAGATAATTAAGTATTGCTATGTTTTCACTAAAGGTTTATTTTAGTTAAGATTAAATAAATATTTTTGGTGTTTCCACCGCACAAAAAGATTTAAAAATGATTAAGTATGACAGCACTTTCTAAAATGCAAATGGTGTTTCGATGTGTGAACTGCAAACGAGATAGTTTGATTCGTGTGAAACAATTAAAAACTGATTAGTTCAGCACCATATAAGAATATGCTACTTGCTCCATGTCCATTTTTATTTGTAATTTGAATAAAACAATACTATATTTTTGTACACAAATATGCAAATAAACAGACCATAATGCATTCTCTGTTAAACCAACTCCTTCACACAGGTTTTTCTTCTCAAATTTTGACTCGACTCCGATCTCCGACGGTAATCGAGTCAAATCATTTGAATTCGATTCAGGTATATAAAGAATTGAGGCTATCTTCAAGCCCGCTTCAACACCAAATGTTAATGTTGTAGTCTACGAACACACCACCTCCTTCAAGCAATTGTTAAATGAACTTTTTTTGTATAGAATCTCAATTTCCAGATGTTTTCTTACCATTTCTTCTTGAAAATTGTCCATTTTATTAGTTTTAGTCTTTTTATTATTATTCTGACAGGTCTTCTTTCAGTTGTACCAATTTTTAAATACAAAAATCTGGCTACTGCGGATAGTTTGTTGGCAATTTCTCACTGTACTTTATATGGAACACGAACAAACGCACTTATTGACGTTTAGCAAAACAAAAACGGTATGAAAATGTACTCCTGCGGCACTCCTGTATGACACAGATTTTACTGCCTTCGAAGAAAACCTAAAATCATTCTTTAATGTTTTTTAGACCTGGGTTATTCTTACAAAATCTATTTTTAACCCTGGATATTTCTTCGGTATTTTATAACCTGAGTTATTTTTCACTAAAGTAATTTTTATGTTGGATTATTTTAAAACCTGGGTTATTTTTGAAAAAAGTTATTTTTTAACCTGGTTTATTGTATAACCTTAACCTTGGCTTATATTTAACATTTGATATTTTATTACTTGTCTTATTTTAACCTATGTATTAGGGGAAAGCACTGCACGACCCCATCTTCTGTACCCTGCTCTAGAACACATTTTGATGTACTTAGCCAATAAATAGATGCAAACTCTGCTATTCGTAGTCCCCGTGGCATGATGGTAAGAGCGTTGGACTGTCGTGCCAGAGGTCTTGGGTTCGATCCCTGCCTACGTCATCTAAAGTTTTCTCACGGGTACTGCCTCTTGCGAGGAATTGACAAATTCTCCAAGAATAATTCTTGTCAGGAAAAGTGTCACTGACTACAACATTCGCACACAGGAATGGTTGAGAGTTGTCAGTCATTAGGCCCTAGTCCTCAACGGACTGTTGCGCCATCCAATTTTTTTATTTAATCTAAGATCTGCTATTAACATCAAAGTTTCATCGCAGAGGGTTAACAAAGTATCTACACCATTCCCTAATTCGACAGAAACTTCCAGATTTCTATACTTTTAAGATCTTTCTGAGAGGATAGTGCATTCCTAGAAGATGAGTAAATCTTATTTTACAGAGATGGGTCAAAAACAAATGTAGAGCTTGGTGAAGGTGTGTACTCTGAACAACTGAAATTAAGTCTCTCTGTGCCAGGCGGAGCTTTTCGCGATACAAAAATTCTTGTCCTGGCTTAATGAAAACGTGATATCAAAATCTAATATTATTATTTTCTCAGATAGTCAGGCCCCTATCAATTCTCTTGACTTTGTCTTTACATACAGCAGAAGCTGTATGGTTGACGAAAATTAAGAAACAGTTCTTCACCTCCTCTATACATGCAATTAAACTCAAAAACGTAAGAACTACCTAGGAGAATTCCTCTATAACGATCTAAACGATCTCAATCATATTATTATAAATCATCTTTCAAGTGTCGTAAGGGACTCAAATTGATCTTAAAAGAAAGCCTTAGGTTCATTTGGTATCACAATGGGCACTTAAACTGTCCTACTCAATCTCGTACAACCACTTTAACCTGACCTAACTTAACTTTATTTTATAGACTTTATTTCAAAGTTTGTTGTTTGTTATAAGTTTTATTAAGATTTTTCTGGAAACTCAAGAATCAACCTCAAACAATTCCAACTTGAATAAGTAAAAAATGTCTATTTCTCAAGAAGCACATCGACAAATTGGGATACTCGTAAATGTTTTAACGTATCATCTTTAACAATTAAAAGTGCGATGACGAAACTTCTGCTAGAACAAAATCCTTACAAGTTTAAAATTTAAAGTCTATTAATAGTCAAATACTCTTATTCTTATTTCTATGCAACGTCTTAAGAACTTAAAATCTTAAAGATTTTATGTTTCTGACGTTAATTATCTTTCTAGTCTTACTATCTTCGCAAACCCCAAACACCTTTTCAATCAATAAAATTAACAGCCATCAGGGGTACGTGACAAGTTCCTGCTTCTTCTTTGCGTACTCGTAAAGATGAAAACATATTTCTTCTTAAACTAATTAGTGTGTTTTTAGTTTGACTAAAATTTGCATATATTATATTTTTTTTTCTGCACCTTCTTTGGAAATGTCATTCAGTGTCTAGAGGGATGGTAGAATTTTAAGTGTCAATATTCTCCTTATTTTGTGACGGTTAATTTATGCATTTTCTTAAGTCTTTAGTTTATATATGTACGAGCGCATTCCGTTGCAAGACTTAAAACCATCATCAGAGAAGACGCAATATCTCCACTCCATATAGTATATTTGTCATCGCCCAAAGAGCAAAAAAGCATCTTTATTCATGTCTTAGTCTTAGCTTGGTATGTTGTCAGAACATCGAACTCATTGTGATGGCGGGCGGGCCGGGCCGGTCGTTCTAAACAGAAGCAGCAGCTTGCGTATAGCACAATACAGAAGCAGGCGGAGCACGTTAAAGCATCGGAAAATTGACATTTTAAGGATGACATTTATTTGTTTTTGTGTGGATTCTATTTTCTGCATATTTTGCGGTGGCTGAACTCACTTATGTGGAAAACTAAATAAATTTTAATTTTTTTCCATGTCTCACTTCATATAAATTATAACATGCATATGAATAAGTTTGTGGAGGTTCTTTGAGTTGATTTGTTAAACTTTAAGTCAATTTAGTTAAATTTAATTCGAAATGCAATTTTTTAGTAAATTTAAAACTATAATGATATTGAACAACCATAACCACCCTTTGAAAACAAAATCTTTAAAACTTGTGTCTCGTAACTCAAGTTAGCCATTTTTTGTTTTGTTGTGTTGTTGAGAGCATTTCTCACCTTAAATATATTTGTAAACTTGTGAATTTAAATTCCACACTTTACGTAATTTTTCCAACTCTTTATTTAAAATTTTTTAACCAGAGATAATCTCTAAAAATATGATTTTTACCTATACTTACTTACTTGCTTACTTAAGGCGACAACGCTCCAGTACTGTGTGAACTTGGGCCTCACCCAACATACTTCTCTATCTAGCTTTATTTGATCCACATTGGACGAGTTCACTTTCCACTAGAGTGCGCGACCTGATCCACAGTCTTCCTCTACTGCGCTGTCCTGTAGGCGTGGATCGAAGACTTTCCGGTCCGGAGCATTGGTTTCCATGCGCTCTACGTGACCCAGCCATCTCAGTTGTCAACCTTATATGCTTCTAGCTTAGTTTACGTTGCTGTACAGCCTGACAGCTCGTCAGGCTGTACAGCAACCTCCTCTCCTTCACTTACCACAGCAAAGAAATTTGATCTAGAAATGACCCAAGGTGCTTTCATCCGCACCTTGTAATGTCACTCCAAACGGAAGCTCTAGTTCAAATTTGGTAAACATTTGCTTTGATTGACAGCTCAACAGCTGTAAAAAAGTCAACAAACAAAAAGCTTTGCATTTTGAGGAAAAACCATTGCTTATTAAAAAAAGTTAAAAGGTAAGTTATTGAAGTATACATGGAAGAACTTTTCAATTTTTTCATGAAAACGTTCTATTTTTGTAGAACAGAAAATGAATTTCGAAGAACTCCTCATAGATTGAAGAACTCCTCATAGATTGAGCTCCCGGACCCACCATTGTCTTTCAGTCTGCGCTTCTTCTTGCTTCATGAGCTGAGCATATCCACGATAGGCTGTATAAGCTGCTTCAGCGATAAAATCAATTTTTTTGATTTCAAAATTCCTATCTTTTACTGCACGAAAAATCAAAACAAACTTTTAAGAAAAAATAACAGCTGCTTAGACAGAAGTGTCATTTTAAAAATGTCATATTAGAAATATCATTTAAATCCACCTTGAAGCAGGTCCATCGTAACGCAGACGAAGCCGAAGCTGAAGCGTGTTTCTGTTACAGCTATAAGGGTTTTACATAGCAACACTTTGGTCTCTCAAGAGAGGGCTTTACTACTCAATTGCTTTCTGGGCCCAAAGAAACAGCGGTAAGCAAGAGTTATTCTTCGTTTGATCTCCGCGGCACTGGTGTTGTTTTCTGCGTTAAAAGCGGAGTCTAAGTAGACAAGGTCCTTAACTACCCCAAAGTTGCGTCTGTCGATAGTGACGTTCTGACAGAGACGTTGGTGTTGTAAGTCCTTTCTTGACGACAGCATGTACTTTGTTTTGCACTCATTAACCGCTTAACCCAATACTCGCAAAAGCCTAATTGACATCACGCTGAGTTTTTCCGATTATTTCAATGCAATCAGCATATGATATTAATTGAGAATTTTGAAAGATAGTGCCTCTGCAGTTAACGTGGGAGATCTGTATTCTTTCTTTTTTAAACTGCTACCACTCTAAAATCTGATGATTAAAAATGGATGAATACACTCTTGATTAACGCATTGAAATTGTTGAAGAGGTGATCACAATATTGGCTACTGATATATTGTGATTAAACGCACATACTCTTCTCCTTGTAATGAAATAAAAATCCATTTATTCCCGTAAAAAATACTCGTTTTGTAAATATCATCATGAAGCCTCTATGAAAAATCGCTTTTTTTTTACCAACCACGCCAAAAATCACACGTACACCCTTTAACTTTAAGAAGATAACAAGAAGATAATAAGATAAACCAATTCACAAGGTGCCAACATAAGCTCCCTTATCCAAATTTCCTCCTAAAACAAACTTATTATTGTTGGTTTTCCATGAATCTAAGTAGTTTTCACCATATGAGCTCGCAATCATTGTGAATAAGCCACTTTTGGGGACAAAGTCAATGTCAACTTTATAAAAAGTCTTCTAATGGTCAGCCAACTCGCCACAAGTCACAAACACACAACGTGACTGACATCTCAAGTGTAATTAAAGTAATTTTAATCAACCATGAGTATAAGTGAGTAATAAAATGCGCCTCATGCTGTGGAGTTTAAATGATTAGATATTTTGTTTGATGGTGCTGTTGGTGCTGTTGGTTTAAATGGTTTTTAGTTTTGTATTGATCTTAACGAAAAACGCCATAAAATTTAGTCTCTTGAATTAAGCCCAAACAAAAGTACCAAATACCAGAGTGCAAAAGAAGGCTTATAGATGATTGTGTGCTTTTTGGTTCCATTACTCAGTATCCCTGAACCATTTTTGTTTGTATTGGACTTTCACTGATTATATGATTTAATATATTATGGAGTTTGGCTTAAAGCCAGATGATTGTTTGTTTGTTTATTTAATTTTGTTTTGGTTGATGATGTGAATAATAGCATGACAATGGGCGTTGTTGGATAAAGGGTATATTATGGCCAAAACAAAATCTTATTCCAGAAACAAAATATTGCCAAAGTAATTACGTTAATGGCAAAATAATAACAAATTTTGAATACAAATAAGGTTAAAAAATATTTAAATACGTGCAGTTGCAGCTTTTAAGTTGTGTATATTGTTTGTGTGTGTGTTTTTTCTTTTTATTGGCTTCAAACTCTGTTATGAATTATGATTATTAATATTAACTTGTTATTAAATTGAATTATGACAGAAAACCTTTTGTTGTTGCCAAGATTGAAATAATAAAGTTCCTACCTTTTTATGTATATAAGCCAAAAATAATAAAATTGTATCCATATTTAACTGCAAACAGTTTAAAGTGTTTTCTATTTTAATTTCATTTCTGTTCCAGAGTCAAAATAAAGTGTGATCATAAAAGATATAATAAGTTGCAAAAGTGAAGTGTTGGTTTAGTTTTATGTAAAATACAATTTATGGTATGTCCATAACAAGCAAAATATTGAGGTAAAAATTATATAAGATAATCTACGGAAAGTGTTTGCAAAAAGTGAAATAACGAATAAAATGTATTGTTATAGCTGTTAGACAAAAACAAAACGATAAGGAAATAAATTGCCAAAACTTATTTTGCAAAAATTATAGCAGGTTCACTAATAAAAAGTATTTTATAATCTCAATTAAAATCTCAAAAAATAAGCACCAGCATTGAAGCTGATACAAATAAAACATTTAGGAAATAATGTTTATGCAGTGTTTGCAAAGTAATATTAACTTAACAACGAACTGTTATTTGTTTCCAAATATTTTAAAAAGATTTACTCAAGAACTTTGTTGATTTAACATAAAAAATCTAGTCACAAAATAATGTTATTGTTTTTCAAATGTGCATTGGAACGCGCCTTAAGAGTGACAGTTCATAAAGAAAATGCGAACCATGCCTTACTTCAGGGAACGCAACTATTTTTTTATTTAAATTGTCCGGAACTCAGAAGTTTGGTAAATTACTTAAAATTAAACCAGTAGGGGATTCAAATTTTGAGAACATATAAAAGAGCAATGTCAT
Source organism: Eupeodes corollae (assembly GCF_945859685.1). Taxonomy (NCBI): domain Eukaryota; kingdom Metazoa; phylum Arthropoda; class Insecta; order Diptera; family Syrphidae; genus Eupeodes; species Eupeodes corollae. The sequence continues at coordinate 25,551,827 of NC_079148.1, read as the reverse complement.
TGAATCATTTTCTAAATTTTTAACGTACAAAATGTGGATTATTAAGCTCAGGTTGAGGGTGATTTTTTGATTGACATTTGTTATTTGGATAGAAAAATTCATTAAACGTCAAAAATTGTTCGCTACTTAACATTTAAATGTCTCATTTTTTCCTTCAGAAATGTAGATTTTAGAGTTATCGAGTGCAAAAACACGGAAATCTTAATGAAATACTTATTTACTTATTTCAATATGTCCTTACAATATATAAGCATTTTAGACACATCTACTTCATTTAAGAGAATTAAAGTTTAGTTTTCTGATAAAAAGTCTCTAAACCAAGTACATTTCTTCTATAGTTTCTCTCAGGACTGGACACCTTCCGACAAAATGGAAAATATCCTCTCGTTCAGCCCTGTTGCAAATATTACATAGCAGTGGAAGATCTTAGCGATGTGGAACGTAATTTATGTTAAGCAGTTTACCTCTTAGCCGAAACATGTTGGAGATTTGCTCTACAGTATTTATGTCCTGGAAGTAGTTTCTTTCATTAAGATTATAATTCAGCCTGCTATAGATCATCCGATGAAGTGAGCTGGATGCCTGCTCTGTGGACACATTTCTAAAATTTTCATCCAGACGCCTAATTACCTGGTTCAGTGACGATTTCCTTGTACTCTATTCACTGAGATTTGAAGTTACACCTGTATCTTCTGCTAGCCCAATCCACTTTTTAACCCATCCTGTTTTGGTTTGTATCTCTTGTAAAGCTGCTTTTTTTGGTAAGCGATTGATGGGCATATTCATTACTTTCAGAATTTAATTGACTTGCAGCTTCAACGTTCTTATGAAGAGCGGTTATAAGCCTGTTTCTAACATTATCATGTAGTTTGGCGTGCATGAAGGAAGGCGGAATGTTCGTTTTAAAAAAAATCTCAGGAGTTTTTCCACAGTTTCAAATTTCATTGCTCCCCACACTTGGGCTTCGTGAAACAGGATTGATTGGGATACTGCTATGTGCAATGTTTTTGTTGTTGAAACATTCTTTCCATGCCACGTTAATCACGGTTTTAGACTTAAGAAGTTTTTCGTTGAGGTGTTTTTCCATACTTAAGTTTTGGATAAAATATACTAATTAGTATTTGTATTCTTTCACTTTTTCTATGTTCTCATTTTTGAAATAGCATTGTTCACTTGAGTTTAACCTTCCTCCACCTTTCTTGATAACCATCACTTTCGACTTCCATCCATCGTCTACAGTATTCCGAAAGTCGATTTATCATAAGCTGTAAGTATTGCATAAGACTATATCATCTGCGAAGAGTAAGGCTTTAATGGCCTGTCCAGCATATCTAACATCTCCTGGTAATGCGTCAGTGAAGTCATTTATAAATAGTGCGAACAAGATAGGACTGAGAGCACAGCCTTGTCTTACTCCCGACTGCGTCTGAAACCATTCAGATACCTGCTTTCCATTCCATACCGCTGCTCTCGTGTCTGCGTTCTGAATAACTCTTCCAAACTTAAAGGGTGTGTTTACTTGTAATGTTAACACACCCTTTAACCATTCTGCTAACAATCAATTTCAAAAGAATCAATTAAAGGATTATGGGAATATAGACAAAGTCTTATCTGTAAGTCTTTCTCAAGAATTACATAAGCTATGAAATTGATCCTATTTATCAAATTACTTCAATAAAGTTCGTAAGTAAGCCAAATCTCCCATATCTTACATTTTAAAAACTCCTTTTTTAATACCTATTGCAAAACTGAAATGTATATAAATTATTAATTCATTTTTGGACAAATCAATTTTTCAACATATCACTAAGATTCAACTTATTCAAGATGACAATTAATATAAAATATTCTTTATCTGTCAAAAACACGACCATTAAAAATCTGTTCCAAATATTGTTTCAATTAAAAAAAAGAAATATTTTATGATATCAGACCTGTGCGGAAACTCCTGCAACCAAATTTGTATTCAAAATTAATTATGTATGTATGCGTCTGAAGCTGTCTGTAGTTAGAGTCAGTATTGTTTGCCTTTTATAAAGTTATCAGAACCGTTTTTAATTTTTGGTCAAAGGTTAATCTTGTCCTTAATTCGTTTAGGCTGTGAAAACTAAATGTTTAGCTCTAGTGATTTCCCTAAAATCAATTTGTTCACCCCGAATTTTCACCAAAAACAAAGATCTGTTAAATAAAACATTATCCACTACCACGAAACATTTAACATTCATTTAAATAAACATCAAACCAAACCGGGAAAAAGAAAGATACAAATACATTAATTTGCGATAACATTAATATCCCATGGCACAAAACAGTCCACAAGGTTAATTCTCTGTCTTAGCTCATTCTGAGGCCGATTATAATATTAGAAAGAACTCATCCCAAAAATATTTGAAATACTGGGAAAATAACTTAACTTATCGAAAAGGTTTGTGTATTGGATTAGTTTATTCAAAAACACAAACAATTTCTTTTAATATATTATTTTGCCAGTATTTTATATATTAGACTTCAATACTCCATAAACCGGTCTGTTTAGTTAAACGAACATGTTACATGGTACATTTGTCAGGCGAATATAGTGACTTCGAAACAATATTCGCCGATTTTTTGGCGACCAATGGCAAACCAATCGAGATTTTATTTTTGGGGGCTCTAGTGATTTTCATTGATCCTTTCGATTTTCCAACAAGTTTAGTAAGGTTCCTTTACTGTCAGAAGATTCTGAAAAAATAATTATATGGTTCTGTTAAGGGGTAGCTCATCAGCTCATAGACAGTCAAAGTCTACTTCTCCTTGAAAAAATCGTGGACTTCTTGTTTTCGAATGTAGGTACTAAATTCGATTGGTCTGCTAAGTTTAGCAAACAAGTTACAATGAATAGTGATTTAAGAACGATAAACGCTGAGTTTTTGTCAAAATGATAAAAGATTGCGAGTGCAAAAATTGAGCCCATTTTGAAACCAATCGATATTTTACATTTCGGAGGCCCTAGTGGTTTTCATTGATCCTTCTGATTTTCCAATAAAATCAATAAAGTTTCGAACTGTCAATTGACGATTCTGGATTCTGATTTTATTAATATGGAGCTCTTCAGGTTATGACTTCAATGTCTTCAAGGCTATACCCTTTTGCAACATCTCTTGTTTTCGACAGAACTTAATTACTGAAAGCCTTTTCCAACATTTTCAACGTTTTAGCAGCACACATTTTATTTCATCCATAAAATTTAATGGAATTGTGTGTGTGAATAGTTTCAAACATTATATAAAAACAATATATTAATTTAAAGCTGTTTATATTTTAACAACTTGACATAAAATACAGCAAGGATATAATACATTTTCTATTATATTATATATTCCCAAATTTAAAATAAAACCTTAAATCGCACTTAAATCTTATGTGTTAAATTCAGAGATAAAGCACTTTTAACTGTCTTCCCTATTTTCTGAAAACTACGCAATTCGATAACAGGTTATTGTCCCAGATTTTAAAAACAAGGAATAAATTATGGTTTAGAATCTAAATCAAGGATGAGTATTAAATGAAATTGGATTTGTCATGTGCACTCAAATGGAATTCAGAATAGCTTCAAGAACATTTTGTTTTCTGTTTTTTTTCTAAGTAGATTACAGTTGAACTTATCGTATCTTCTTCAAGGCTTACAAATATGACATACTTTAACGTCAAGACACATCACTTTTTCATTAAAATTTTACTTTTAACAAAGAAAAATAAGAATTTTAAAATCATTTCGAATAGAAAAATAAATAAACAATTTTACGTTTGAATGTCAAAAAATTTGATTAAACGAACACAATTCTAATTAACAAAATTCTCCAATTAGTTTTTGTGTTGTATTCTTAAAGTAGGTCATTTGGAATTCCAATACTTATAAATTTGTTTGAATACAAAATCGCGTGATGTTGATTTGCCAAAAGAATGCACTTGCATTCGTTATTTATATGTTTTTCCGTTCGTCCATGCTTCAAAAACTATACAACCAATCGATATTTTTATTTTGATTGAATGTTTCCTATTAGTGTTTTGAAGCTCTCTTTCCTCCCAAAAAAAATGGCATCCAAATTACATTCGAAATTTAAATCAAATATTCAATTCTATTTCATTAAATTTAGTTTATATTTGAAATTTTATTTTTAGATTTTATTTTTCTGTACTACATTAGCTTCCATCATGTTACATTTCTTTTTTCGAATGGATTGTGTTTGTCGCCTTAGAATAGCAAAAATAAATACAAAAAATAATACAAAACTTTTTCAAAATGTAGGTTATCCGGAAAGAATTTAAATGAAGTTATTTCCGCTTGAGATTGAATTACAGTTGTGCGTACATTTGCACATATGTACATACAAACATATGAATGTATAGTTTGAGTTGAAAGATGTTATCAAGTTTTTCTCTTTTCATGTTGATGATTTATTGATAGAATTTTAAATTAAAAAATGTCTCTGGATTGAGTTTCAGCTGTTGTTTAAGGGTTTTAAGATAGACTTGCAACATTTTCCAATAAAGCTCGAATTCAATATTCTTCTTAGAAATTAAAGAAACACAATTGATTGTAGGTTTCATGTGTTCATATTTCATTTTGATCGATTTTTCAATTGCAACTTTGTAACTTTAAATCCATTTTCATTTCATAACTTCAGAAGTATTTTTCAATCGTTAAGAATGTGAAGTGAAAATAATTATTTTTTGAATGGATTTATTTTTGAATTTAGTTTCAAGCATGCAAGGAATGTCAAAGATTAACACATCTCAAGTTTGTTATAAATTCAATATGTCAAACAATCTTTAAAATCGAAGGCAATAAATACAAACTGAAATATGACTTTCAAAGTTATAAAACTTAATTGCTAAAACTTTTCAAGGTCTTGTTTAACCTGGATATTACAAAATAGTGTACATACAAGCAAATGTATGTACAAACATGTAGCAAAACAAAAACCAAAGGATAGATACGAAAACTAATTCCAAAAGCATTTGACTGAAAATGTTAAGCAAAGTTTTCGGGTGGTTTTTGAACATGTAAAATTTGTTGTAATACAAAATACTGACGAACATTAAAAAACTTGTTTAAATTTGCTTTGTATGCGTCTTTGCAATACAAATGGTTTCATTTTGATGAGAAATAAATGGATGTTACTTTCGTTGCAAGGATTAAGGTAAGCGATTTTTTAATTAGTGTGTTTAGATTTTGGCGCCCCGTGGCTGCCTTTTTGTTTTGATGACATCTGATAATTCTTTTGTTTATTATGCAGTTGTTTAACACCCGTACTTTCAAGGAACGCAAGATCGACCAAGTGTGTCCGTGAAAGTGTACAGCAGAACCCGAGGCAGTCTAATCCTCGCAGTGTACATGATCTCAGCCTTTTGCAGGCTTCCAGTTCTCGGAACTTGGGCCTACATCCGTACCCAGGAGACCATAGACAAAGCCGTTTGTTCGCTGACTTAGCTTCGAAAAATCATCTTTAGTGACAAAGTGTACAATTGACATTTTGCATGAACGATTTGAGGGTAGGTTTATCCTTTGCAGGGGTGATTTGAATTGTCCAACAAGGTCATGCTATTTGACCACGCTAGACTTTTTTTCGGTGATAGGGTTTCTTAAAGTCGCGGGTCTATGGAAAAAAATTACAATCGACAAATGCCCTAAAAGTGAACATAACACAGGCCATCGCTCAAATTAAGCCGGATCTATGTGAAAGAATAGTTGTAAATTGGACCACTAGGATCCGTGCCACCGTAAGAAGCTGAGGCAGGCATTTGAATGATGTCAAATACCACACTAAATGGCTGCATGCGTCTTTAAAATAAAGAAACAATTTTGTTAATACTTACACACAGCTTTTGAAGTGCGACATATAGGAACTACATATATCTACATATGTCAAGTTTTGCATTCGCGCAAAATTTCGAACTCGAGATTTTAATCTAACATGATATTTGAAGGTAGAGAAGTCGAAAAAAGTGAGTCCCGCGATTCCGTCCGGTCTGTTTTGTCTGTCTGTCCACGCTCCTGCAGCCTAAACAATTGGGTTGATTGAGTTCAAACTTGAAAGTTAATCCTTAACAATATTTGATTATCAAAAGTGCAATTTTTAAAAAAATATTGATTTTTGTTTCTTCAAAATTCTATATTTCAAAAATAGTTCAAAATTTGTTACGAAATTCAAATGTAGAGCGTATATTTACAATCGCTAAACAACTGCATACCAAAAATATTTTTAGAACAAAATTAAAAAATTTTAAATATACAAAATTAATTAAAAAAAAAAAAACCGTTTTAACGATTTTCAAAAAAAAAAAAAAAATATTTAAAAACCAAGAGTTTTTTATTTATGAAACAGCGTTTAAATATTTGAAAAAAAACTTGTTTTTATTATTATCGAACCTTTAATTATTTTTTTAAAATTATTTTAACTCTATTGAATGAAACCCCCTTCCATCTTACTGTGCATGAGCCCGAAGCGATCAATCTATTTTAAAGCGGCTAGCAAGAAGTATTCTCTTGGTACCTTTGTATATATGAATTTAAAATATTATTCTCTAAGAATAAGGTTTTTTCACACATATTTTACTTGCCTTCGCCTGTATGAAAGAATATAATTTGAACATTTATGTTCTGCCTCTTTCTTATCTTCCGATAATTTATTTTCCATCCTAGTTCTTCTAATATGAAATTAAAATAAAGCTATCCAATGGAAAAAGCTTTGAACAAACTACTTGAATACACAAACAATTGTTTTCGTTAAGTATGCTTACAAGTATTTTTCATTTCCGGAATGAGTTGTCCTAGGATGAGTTGTGTCTTGAGATGAAACTACCTTAACGACAAAAAAGTTGTGTGTATTCAATAAGTTCATTCAAATACACAATGCATTTACCTTAACAAAATATTGTCCGAGAATTTCATATTTTTCTTCTAATAAAAAGTTAATTTTGTTCAACAAATTATTAATAAATATTCAATAAAATACAATGCGTATAGTCTACGGAAAATTCTCTTTGTTTTGACACCTTATTTGTTAAAATAAGTGTCGTTTAAGAACGGAAAAAGTTAGACATGCTAATGATATATCATATATTGTGATGATTCGTCCTGACTAAATTTCTATTCAATCACTAAACAACTTAATAACAAAAATTAATTTAAATAAAACCGGTCTAACGATTTTCAAACAAAAAATTGAAAAATGGAGTTTTTTTTTTGACAAATCAAATAGCATTTATATCTTTTAAGACAAATTTATCTTAAAGATATATTTTTAGATCTTATTTAGGAACTTTTTTAAACAGACGATTTGCATAAAGGGCCCGCCCTTGTAGAAAAACCCTTTATATATCATTAACAATGAATGACAATATCAATCAAATTTCCGCTACGGCTTCAGTTGCACCACCATAACCTTTTCATGACATTTTATCACTACCAATGTACCCATTAGATTGTTGAATTCAATTGCAATCTTTCAGTTTTTAGAGTTTAAAGTTTTCAATAACTGAAATAAATAAAATCAATTCTAACATGTAGGAAAAACCTAAAAATCTTAACTTTAAAACAACTAAATTTGAAGAAAGTAAGTATTGCTCGTATTGCTATAACTTAAATACACAATTTACTCTCTTAAAGTTCAAAGTTCTATTAAAAATAAAATTTAATTGATTTAAAAATAATCACCAACCGTCCTTAATCTGTTTTTATAATAAAAAAAAACTTGAGCCCTTTTAGGTCCAAAGTATCTATGATATTTTGTTAAGCAGGATGAAGTTGTTTACGACTTTTAAGATATCCTATGTATTTATTTATGTGTCGAAACCCTATTTATATCTTCTAGAATACATAAATCAATGTAAATTTATGGAATCATTTATCTTTTGTCCTTGTTTTGTGAGATGTCGACTTTGACATGCTATCGCAAATCAAGAAATCTTTTTAAACACCTGTATCTATGTATAAGACTTCTTGGTGATATTGTTGGGTAAATATCAAATAAATCTGTTCAAACTTTTTTTTATTCACGACTTTGTTTGAAAAAAAGGGTTGTTGATGTTATCAACTTTTCGATTTTTTCCTGAATTGTTTTACTTCTTTTAGCAAAGGGAAGAATTATTTGAAAAAAAAAAAACTTGAGATATCCATATCCAGTGAAAGTCTTCTTTTTTTAGGATATGGCATCATCGTAGTTTATGTCAAATAATTTCTGTTGAACATTTTAAACATCGAACGAATTAATTGAAGCATAATTCTTTAAAGCGAAACATTTATCTTAGAGTTGGGGTGGTAAAATGTCAAATGTTAACGAAACCCCTTAATTTATCAATAAAATTAAGAATGGTACACTCAGGCGTATACACACTTTTTATATTGTGGTTGCTCTAGAACTTCTTTTTTGTTTAATGCAATCTTAATTAATAAATTGAAACTACACCACTTCGTAAAACCAAATTAGTAGTATTGTTGTCTTTATTTATTTCATATTATTTTTTTTTATAATAATAAAAGTACTAGCAGAGCAGTGTGTTTTTATTGTAATTACATTGGAAAACGCTATCAATTGAATTCTTCTTGAAACTTAAAAAAAGACATTTAAATAAGTGTGTATTTACTAAAATTAGTTAACATTAATTTCAAAGATATGAAGAAAAAAAACAAAACAATTTAATTTTTCTAAAAAATTTAAAACATAAGTCAAAAATCATTTTTTTTCTTAGTATAAAATTATTCTTATAGTAATATAATTTGTTGCTCTTAAAATGCTCGAGCTGAAAAATATTTTCTTTATGTTATTTTTTGTCATTTTCACACAGTTTAGAAGTTTTTTACTGCCGTTTATACAGAGCGTTAGAAAAATAGGGGAAATATATGGTCTTAAAAATTTTAAAATCAAAGTGGGATATGAATAAAGGATTTCACATTTTTGATATGTAGCTAAAAAAAATACTGTCCGAACTTAATCTCAAAGCTTAACTGATAAGCGTTCCTAGAAGTTGGAGTATTCCGCAGAATTCTTTAAGGGGTGAAATGCGAGATGCCACTTCGATTTAGAATTACTCGATTGAAGAAATTCTTGTCATTTCTGTATAAACTTATGTTGTGTAGGATTAAAGTTAACTAAATGAGGTAAACCAAAATTTCGCTAAACTCCCGCCAAATATTTCAAAAGCTGTTTTTATCCTTCTTTATTTATAAAATTTTCGTTCTTCAAATATGGTTGGAGGTTTCGAAAGCCGTTTTTACACTTCTTTCTTTTTTATATAAAACGTAGGTTCTTTAAATATATTTAGAGAACTCGGATTCTAGGGTCCAAAAGAAATTTAAAAGACAATGACGCCAATTTTTAAACATTTAAAATTTACTCCAAATAATTTTTAAATTCGAAGTCTACTCTTAAAATGCGTTTTAGAATGAGAGTTGACTCTTTTTAAACGATATAAAGTATACTTTAACGCTAAAGCACGAGTCTAATTTTAAAAGTATGCTTTATCCGTTTCTCGTTTCATAAAAAAGAGGCTGGGATGCGACCCACACTGATAACGTTCTATCCTGTCTATCGATTGGTCTTCCTTAAAAGTTTTTAGGTTTTCGTGTTGGGTTAAAAAAGTTGTTTGTTGAATTATTTAAAAAAAATTAAAATTACCAACAATATTTTTCATATAAAGAAATAGTTAAGTTTAAAAATCTAGTTTTGTTAAGTAGATTTTTAGTCGATTAAAATTTTTTAAAAATTTTAACAGCATTTCAAAAATTTTTTCAAATGAAATTAATTTAAGAGATATCAAGAACCGAACAATAATTTTTACGAAATTTGCTTACTATTTTTTTTTACAAAAACACGGACTGTTGGATTTATATAAAAAAAAACTATTGAATATCGAAATCAATATTTTATGTGGAATAAAAACAGTTTGAAGGCAATATTTTTGATTCTTAAAAAGCTATTTGATTCGAAAGTAGATTTTTACCAAGTTTTAGTATGTTTTTTTTTGTTATGTTTTTATTTTTTGTAAAAAAACTGAAGATTAGATTTTTCTCAAAATTTTAATGAAAGTTGACAACAATATTTTTAAAAAGATAAAAGAAGTTTAATGCCAATATATCAAATCTTTGAAAGATATTTGTATCGAAATTCAATTTTTACCAACCTTAAGTAATATTTATTTTTAAGTTTTTATTTTTCATTTCATTTTATTAAAAATGTCAATTTGATTTTTCTCGAAATTGTACCAGATGTTGAAAATGTTATTTTTCGTTGCACAAAATTGTTTTGGAGATGAAATCATTTTTTATTCGTAAAATTTTCTGGGTAACAATTTTTTTTGTCCAGTTTTTTTTTTTTGATTTATAAAAACTGTTGCTTCACCGCACATTAACCAAAATATAAATATCTTTTAAATCAAGTTTCAAATTAGATTTTATTTAAATTGGTATTTTACCTTATGCGAATGCGCAACAATTATACAATTCCAAAAAAAAATTTATATAAAAAAAAGGCGCAAATTCAACTTTACTGAAAGGCTTATAGGTTAAAATTAAAATGAATGACATATTATACTTAAACGTTAGTACTCTTTCATTAGAAAGAGACGAAAGTATTTTAATGAGAATAAGTCTAGACGTGACAATAAGTTCCCACTTTATAAAAAGAGGTATTATTGATTTTAAGTATGAGGCTGGCTGACAAAAACCGTTCATGTTTTTTGTTTTCCAACAATATACTGTGGTTTGATATCACGTAACAATTTATTATATAAAATTTAATTCAAGTCTCTAGCGTTTTTGGTTCGTAAGATATTTAATTTTCACCTTTTTTTAAACTCCTATGGTAAAAAAACCACCCACGCACGCACAGACATCTTTCTAAATTTCTTTTATTTCGACTCTAGGAACCTTGAAACGTCGAGAAATGTCAAAATTTTTAATTTGACAAATAGGACCCATTACAATAACTTCCTATGGCAAGTTAGAAATAAAGAAAAATGTTTAATGAAAATCAAGATTTTGATATTTTCGAGGATTTTGATGTTTTTAGAAAGCAAAAAGTGTTAACCTTGAGCTTGTCCAATAGTTGAGCAGTTTTTGAAGGAACTTTGAAATCACTTCATGTTTCGATGTTACCAACTTGGGACTCTTTCGTTTATTTTCTTTACTCGAAGGACAATTGATTTTCTTTTGCGTCTTCCTGGTGGTCTTCTTTTGTTCCAATGGGTTTTTAGGATCAAGAGTTTGACGTGTGTTTGTTCTGTTTGGTTTAATAAGCACCCAAATTTAGGTCATAACATAGCTAAAAAACCACGGCCTTCAACCTACCTCAAGTAAGATTTTTTTTGGAGGGAAAAATGTCTGTTGGATTCAAGAACCTTAGTACAGTCATTTAGAGGTAAAATAAGCAGTATTATGCCGAAATGGTTGCCTAGCAGTAATTACACCTACAACTAGAAAAGTGAGTTAAGATAATAGATAATAATAAAAAAAAAAAGGAATGTAGTTCAACTTTTAATTTCTTTTCAAAAGAAAAAAAATTATCTCACTTCTAAATGTGTTGCTGAATCAAACGATTTATCTGTCGTCCTTTCTATTTACGTACAAGAAGCTTCAAATTAAACGATAAATTCAAACAAATTAAGTTTGAAAATCATTGAAATCTGATATGGACAAGCTATACAAAAATAAAATCCCAAGGATTATCTAATATTTTGAGAATCCACCCTGTTTAGCAAATTAATTTCAAACGAAAGCACTTCAATTTATTTAGATTGCCACACCGTACTTATTAGAATCTACAATTACAAGCTCTACCTTCTCTCTATTCCCCTCACAACAAGTAGCCGTTTTAAAAGCAATTGAAATTGAAAATAAAATAAAAATCACAAGTATAATTTTTTGTATTCGTACTTTGATTTATTTTCCTTCGTACAATAAAAAGACTACAAAGAATATGGAAGTAGGTACCCTTTTAATGTCGATTGACCTTTCCCCCCGTCATGGATATAAGTGTTGACAGCTAGAGTGTTGCTGGCATTTTATTATGTGCTTTTGTATTATATTATTCTGAAAGTGTGACTTCATTTTCATTCTTGGGTTTAATTGCTCGACCTTTCTTTATATTTCAATTATCTAGAAACCCTACCCTACCCTACCCCAGCACTATAGTTGGACTTACTTGTTTGTTTTGAATGAGGGGAAAGGAGGTTTAACGAGATCATACTTAAAATATGTGTAGTAAGAGTAAATCAATATACGAGACTCCTAAGTAGATGCCGCTCCGGGAGAGTAGTAGATCAAATTAAGATGTTGAACATGATTTGCACTTATATGGATTTGAAAAAATCAATCATCATTTTTATAGCGCGCTTTGGTTGCTCCTCTCAACTGAAACCCAAGTAATGCCACAACAACAACAAAAAGCTAAGTCAACAAATTACAATTCCAGAAGCTAATTACCCAGAGTGTGCAGCATGGATTCAGATTCAAAGTGACATGACGGCGACAAACGACCGACGACGCTATCTAACGATGATGATGACGCGACGTAAAGACGTGTTTCAGGGTGTACACTTGTAAAATTGGTCAAAACAAAAAAAAAAGTTGTAAAATCAATCACTTAACATCAATCGAACAACGTTATAGAAGACAAATCCAAATAAATATAAATATGGACAATGGTATGCTCCATTTAGTGATTTATTGATGTTTCCAGTTTGGATGGAGCATAAGTATAGTTTGGTTATGAGGTGCATTTGCCGCAGCAGCGATGGACTTCCTTTTTTGGGAGAATTTGATTTGCCAGCCAACTACATTTTGATTTTGAAGTGCTTTTTCGACACGGCTTTTGATGTGATGCGGTGTTTGTAATATATTATTATGGCGATGGCGGAGCGGCCGGCGTGGTCCTGGTTCATGGTGGCATCGTAGCTCGTGCCATGGCAAATTTAATCAAGTTTCACGCGCTCCTTAATAAGTTTATGTGTTTGAATTTATTAAATCAAAATAAAATAAAATCAAAATAAATTAAAATTAAGAGCAGATTGATTTTATTTTATTTTATTTTATTAGGTATTCGAATTGACTTTTTCTATTGGTGTCAGATTGACAGTTTTTGTTCTGAAAGTAAGAACAAATTGGTATCGGTTTAAAGAAAAAAATGAAAATAGAATCACAGCTAGAAAAAAAAGAACTTTAAAAATATAAATCTCAAACCAATAAGAAGCCATTGTTTATTATTGTCTATTTTAAGAACTTAGATGTAAGGTTATTAAAATTTGACGTTTACACTAAAAGTGTCAAAACTCAACGAAAAATTGTTCTATGAACGCACAAAAACAAAATCATGCAATTTGCAATTTGGTGTTGAACACATTTTTCCAGAAAATTTTGTTTTCTATAAAATTGTACAACACAGTTTTTCTGAGAGTCGTGTCTTTTTCAAAATGATTTCAGAAAAATGAGTTTTATGAACGGTTTAGTGACTTGTTCTACCCTATCGTGGGTCAAACTTAAGGACAAACCACAATTAACAATTTTTTGAACGTTCAATTCTGAGTAAAACCTTGACAAGGAGGAATTATAAAATAAAATGCTGCGGAGTTATAGAAGTTTAAATAGCAAAGATCAAAGTTTATGCGAATTTTGTATGGGAAAATCTTAAGTGCCTTATTAATAATCAGTAATATTACTGATTATTAATATTAAGGACTCAAGTCATTATTTTCTTTTACGTTTCCATAAATGCACCCTGGTAAACATAGAACACAAATTCCTCATCAAATGTCCAAATTGAAAAAAATTGAAGTTTGTTACATTCGATTCCTCTAGGCGTTTTTTTTTCAACTTTTGCGTCAAATTTTGTCACTCTCAATTAGGAATTTTCGATCGTTGAACTAAAAAGCTTTTCATAGAATTGAGTATAATATTTGTTTAAGAAAAAATCAATCACCAGTTACACAATGACCGATGAGAACGACGTCAATTATGTTTCAAATATTTCCCATAATAAAGGGAAATATTTTTTTTCACTGATATCTAAATTTTTTAAATTACTCCGAACAGTTAAAAGTTGATTGAAATTTAGTTGCGTAGTGGAAATTCTATCAATTAATGACAAATTAAGACGATGCAAGTTCATTTAATGAATTTGAACGTGTTCAGATTAAAATTAAAGTGTCGGCTTTCTTTGACAATACTTGAACAAAATTTCATAGGCCTCTAAGTTCTTGAAAAGATGGAGGTGGTTGTTAGACTCAAAACCAATCAAACACAATAATAAAAAAAACATAATTCTTGAATTGTTCCATATTGTATTGCCAAAAATAAGCAGTTGATAAACTAGAGTAAAACTAATATTGGAGTCCTTCAGGGTTCTATTTTGCAACCTATACTATTTTTGCATCATTCCATGAACAGAAAGGCGTTGCGATCACTTTCTCGATTCGTCAATTGATGGCACCTCGTGGTTGATTTCCCATATACGAAATTAAATACGTTTCACTGTCCTTTGACCCGAGTAAGAATTGGACGTTAAAAAATAGTCTTTACTTTATGCGGATTTAAATGTTTGAACATTATGCGTTTCAAATGTCTTCCGCCGAATTGCACGTACTGTACAAAACCTCGCACCAAACGCTGAAGTAAACTTGATTCAATTGCGCTGATTTCCCGACGAATGTTTTCTTTAAGTTTACTTAAATCCAGGGATTGTTGCTGTAAACTCTATCTTCGAAGTAGTTCTATACAAAAATCCAAAAAGCGACTGAAAAGTTTTTGAGGAAAAGCTTCCCGAAGCAAACTCATCGAATATTGTGTTCATAGTCGAAGCTGTTACGTGGACCAATTAATGAATTCAATTCACACTGTCGAAGCGCAGTGCCTCGATTGTGAACGTGCTATGCTCACTGTATTTATTACTTGAAACAAACGAAAATCAATGCGAAATTCTTAGTGAACAGATTTCTCGTCTAGAACTTGATATGAGTCTTAGAACTGCGAAAGGTAAAACTCCAGGTGAAGACAAGATTACCTATAAAATGGTTGAAAATGATCCGATAACCTAGAAGATACACTATGCTTGTTATACAAAAACATTTTAATGATGGGTGGTTTTCCACACGACAAGAAAAGGGCTCAGTTCAAGCCAATTCCTTAAAACCCCCAAAATCGCCACAGCTCCGATGAGTACCGACCTATCGCACTGCTTCCGATTCTCTCCAAAAATGTTTGCAAAAATTATGGCGAGACGGATATGTTGCTTTGCAGAAAAAAAGGCACATTCAGGACAATACGCTTTTAGACAGAACAGAGGAGTACATACACATGTTCACTTGCTAGAGCACAAACTCGCAGAAAATCTTTCTAAAACCAAACATAGTCTAGTTATGTCATCGTGCCTACAAAAAGCTTTTCATCGCGTCAACATGATTCCCGTCCTTACACAAATGTCACAATGGGGAGTCCCCTTTCGGATAGTCAAACTTATGGCGTCCTTTATGACTTCAGGAACCTTCCGAGTAAATGTTGATGGTTATAAATCCACGCTCTTTAAACTGGAAAATGGATCTCCTCAAGGATCTTCTTTCTCTGTAGCAATTTACAACACCTATGTATGTTGATTCGCTTTTAACTAAACTCACGCAGCTTGAACCTCAACTTGACTTTGTTGGGGTTTATGCTGATAATATTAATGTAGTAGCATCCGGTGACTTGATGCAGGTAAAATCTATTTTAGAAAATGCAGATAGGGCTATCCACACATGTCCGAAAGAAAAGGCGCCATAATCCCTCCTTTAAAACTAGATTTATTGCACCTATGCAGGAAAAGAAATTTTGCCATTGAATATTCGCGATACTGTAGTCTCGGCTTCACAAGAATTAAAAATGTTGGGTATTACATTTAGTTCTAATTTAAAATGGAATATTCATGCTAAAAACGTAATCCTTCAATTTAAAAACGATATAACTCCTAAAAATGATTTGCTTCAAGAGAAAAGGACCTCATCTTGAAATAGCCTTAAAAATAGAAACAACACTCCTTGATGGTACTTTACAACATGGACTTACAACAAATCATATGGACAATAATCAAAAACTGCAAGGACAACGACAACGCGCTCAGCAATTGCTTCCGTTCAACCTCAGGAGGACTAAAATCAACAAGAATCGAGGCTCTAAGACTGAAAACTGGGTATCAATCTTTTCATAACTTTGGAAGAAGAGCTTTTAACTTAGCAAGCAAGGCTCTTGCCGATACAAAGCATCCCTTGAATAATATTGCCAATGCAATTACTATTTCAGCAACAAATAAACGGAAAAACTCGATATCCGCACTTGTAAAAGTATTTAGCTTGATAAAAGTAAAACCAAATTCATTGTTTGACCCATAAATATTAAATATTAATAAAATATAGTCCGCCCCCTTGGAAACGAAATCTGCTCTAAATAGATACAAAACTAGCAGCATTTAAAAAGAAAAATACCACGGATTATATATTCCAAGCTCTTCACCAAGATATGATCGAAAAGGTCAACCCTGATCACATCTCTTATACAGATGGTTCACACAAACATGATAACTCATATTTTGCCGTAGTCCAGGGGGAACAGCATTCCCAAACTTCTTCGGCCTGGCGAGGACTACAAGCTAGTGAAGCAGGCAGCTACATTGCTAAACAAGCAGCAATTCAAAGAGCTATTTCCATTGCAAAAACTTATTTGGGACGAAATATAATTATGACAGATAACCTTGCCTAAAAAAAATAGACAAACCGATGCCCTACTCTGGAACAATTACGATGCATAATGACGGAAAACATATACACAATAAATTTAATGAAATCTAAAGTAAATATTTATGTTTTTAACTATAAATGTTCACTTTAAAGTCATAACTTTCAACAATGACTTTGTTAAAGTTACTTTTAATTAAATTTAAAGTCCCAACTATAATAGGCATAAGTAAACATAAGCTTATGTCAAAAACACAACGAAAATTTACTTAAGTTTGCGAAATTACTGCATAGCCATAATGCAAATTTTGCTCACGTATCTACATGTCAGATTTTACTTATGCGGCGAGCGACTGGGATCGCTCTTGCTTAAGTGTGCTTAAGTTAACGAAACTGAGAAAAATTGAACGAAACGTAGCTAGACTCCATTATGTTCACTCGTATTGAGATTCTTTGTATTCGCACGTTTACTTATGCGCGCATATGCTAGCTTATGAATATTATAGTTGGGCCTTAAGTTTTCAAAAGACCGCATCACTTATGGTTTTGTTGCCCTGATGCCTTATTAAAAAATAATTTGCAAAGTTATTTGTATAATATATATAATTTAAAATCATAAAGCCACCAGACACCCTGTATTGTATATTGATCATAACAATTCAGACCTCTGAAAATGCACAGAAAAATCATTTAAACCTAAATCCTAAAAATTATGTTTTTTAAGCCTGGAAGTTTTTAAAAAATCCTAAAAAAATGTTTAAAACTGTTTGTTAAAATCAATACATATTTTTCTCTGGCTCTACATTCGAAACAACGATTTTTTTAAGGGGTTATCACTTTATCAGTGAATGGTTATCTATTTCATCAATATTAATCAATTCAACAGCTATTTCAAAAATTGAATCCTTTCCTATCTATTAAAACACGAATTCCCTCATATTCAAAATCCAACATCTGTATATGTCTTAAAAGTGAAATTTCATCGAAAAAAGGCGAAGAAGCTATTAATTTGAATTATCAGATATTCAGAAATCATATGCAGTTTGAAAATTACTAAAACTTTCAATACCCATTTTGTGATTTAACCTTTTGTAAACTGTAAGTTCAAAGTAAGTTTAATCTTCTTTTTAGCTTAATAACTTACTACAAAATTATTTAGCATTTTGTCTTAGTGGACTTATGAGTTTCTTTGTTAAATCAAAGCGTTTGTTTTGCATCACCCTGTATAAACATTTAAAAGCTATTAAATATAACAACCTTAAAGATAGAGATTAGCTTACAAATACTTGAAACCCCGTGTAGTTTATTTAATCTTTTATGTTTCAATTGAATTTGTGCAGGTTTTTCTTTTGTTTACTTTTTATTAATTGTAACGTTTTGTGTATTTTGTGATATTAATAGTTTATACGTACATATAGCTTAAAAAACACCCTCTTACTAATCCCTTGTAAATTTTAAATGCGATAAAGTTTTATTAAACAAAAGAAAAATAGCGCCTGAAATTGAAGTGTTTTCGATACAGACATCACCAATAAAATTCTTCTAAATCAACATCAATAAATTAATTAATTAATATGTATCAAGCGTATCTCTTAACCATCTTAATTTCTTAATTTTCTCTTCAAAGTTTTAAATCTATTTGAACCTATAATATTATGCAAAATAAATAAATAAATTTAGAAGAATTGTTCTATCAACTTAAGAGCTTTCAGCGTGCCTGTGCACTTAATTACTTCGTATAAATTCTTCAAGCGAATTAGGTGACATTCCACATTATACGAGAGATTGATGATTATGCGCGACTTTGGAAATGGAATGCTATATAGAATTGACTTGACTCGATTTTTGAGGATTAATTAGTGGATCAATGATTTAATTGTAAACTAATTAGCGCCACCGTCACCGCCACCACCGCTGCCGCCCCAGTCGTCGTTGCCTTTAAGCAATTAGTCATTGTGCAAAAATATATATATTTTATGCAACTTGTTCCATTTAAAATTAAAATTGAAAAAGAAAAACAAAATTATTAATTATCGCCGCACCATCAACCGCATGCTAAATTACTATGTGGCTCCACACTCTGCGCTGCAAGTCCGCAAACCTCGGCTAGAGCAGAATTTTACCTTGAAAAATAAAAACCTCTCTGTCTACATTTGTTCCAAATGAATAGTTGGTGGCATAGTGGGACTGAGACGGTGGGTTGTACAATTTGGCATCTATTGCGGAACAAAATGTAAATACTATATTTTCAATAATATTTCCAATTTCAAAAGTTCGAATAAATATATTTCGTACTCATTCAAAATGAGTGCATTTACCTAAAATTCGAAATTATGTAATGGACACATGTACGGATGGATGGATGAGTGTATGTCTATATTTATATTTGTAAAATTGATTGCCGGATGCAAACATACTTGACAAGATGATTTATCTGTTTCAAGGGGTGATGTTTTTAGAATGAATGAAATTTTGATAGACAAAGACACGTCAAGGATAAGTGTTTTACACAAACTCAAAGTCAAAGTCAAATCGGTGATGGATATTAATAAATGTTTGCTTTGTAAATCTGTGAAAGACATTTTACTCTTAATTTTGTTATTTTACACAAACTATTGAAGGAATCTATGAACTTGAAATGTACTTACACTTAAAGCAAACAAAAATTAAAAGAAATCAAGCGAAGAATTGCCCATCACAAATAAATGACATTCTTTACAATTTGATGGACAGTTTTTAGGTATAATTTTAATCATTTATAATGTTGCTTTTTTTTTAAATTGTAGCTAATTTAAAAGTATTTAAATTTTACCATAAACTGTGATTTTGTAGTTTAACAAATATTTTGCTTATTTATTTATTTATTTATTTATTTATTCAGCTTAATACAGAATTGCCCATTAACAATTGGTGAGCAAATAACATATCAGCGTTTTTGCGTCTAATATATAAGGGTTGCAAACCTACCAGTTTTAATTGATCAACATAAGGAGGCAAGTTGGATGTATCATCCCAGGGAAGGCCACGTAAGCAAATCGAACGAAATGTCTTTGAACATTTTTAATTCTGAGTTTTCATAAAAGCGAGACCAAACTTGGTAGGCATATTCAAGATGAGGACGGACTAGGGAAATGTAAAGCGCTTTAGTTACATAGGGGTTGGGAAATTCTTTTGACCATTTCTTAGTAAAACCGAGAGATCTATTAGATTTATTAATAATTTGGTCAAAATAGGAATGGAAATTCAAGTGTTTATCACACATAATACTAAGATTTCTAATAGATTCGACTACGTTTACGGCGTTAAGAAGTAGTGTACTCTATAAGATGGGATTTGTTTGCGAGAAAAGGTCATTTCTTTAAATTTTACTCTAGGAAATTATGCATGCACTAAGCAAAAAAGATATTAAGACCCTTTTGTAAAAGAAAGGAATCAAATGGAGTTAAAATAATCTTAAAAATGTTTTAATCATCCGCAAACATTAGGATATCTGAGTTTTTAGTTTAAGACAGACACCATTAACAGATAAGACAAAGAAAAGGTGGCCAAGGTGACTACCTTGTGGGACAACATCAACTTCATTGCCATTCGCAATGGCTGACGAAATTTTTGATATAAATTCAATTAAGTTAGTCGTAGTGGATCTACTTGCAATGGAAGTTAACGGATCATAAACTAGGTTTTCGCAATAGGTCTGTAATTGTTAATTTCAGTTTTATTGCCTTGTTTATAAATGGGAAATGTAAATGAATCTTTCCATATATGAGGAAACACACCTTGGGAAAGAGAGAGTTCAAAGAGTGTAGAACAACCGATGGGATGCCATCAAGACAAGGGCTAAAGTTTTTATTGAGGCTTAAACTTTTGGCAAGTACCATTTTTTCAGTTATTTTAACAGATGAAAGAGAAGTTTGAGGGCAACCATCTAAGTAACTAAAGTAGTGAGGATCAGGATCATGGATATGTATAAGATTTGCTAATGTATTAAGCATCAGAAAGAAGGTTATTTTCCATTTGGTTAAGGTATTGGTAATAAAGGCATTCCCTTAATTCAGAGAAAGAATTATAGGCGAAAAGATAGTTGCTGTGGTCGGTATCAGATTTGGACTGTAAAAAGATACCCAAAGTTTGTTACGGGTATTTCTTAGGCTGCGGAGCTCTCTCTTGTATCACGGGGGAGATGAGGTGAAATCTTTTTTGCAAGAGAATGGTACTGAGAATGATTTTTCAACACAGAATGAGAGAATCAAATAAAACCAATTTTTAAAAGACTATACTATTTAGTAGAGGGAATTTAGTTCAAAATTAGCTGAGCTAAGAAGATTGTTGAGTTTGGAGAAAAAATCATCCCTATGAAAATCAAACAGTAGTTCTCCATTTCAAAAAAGTTGTTTTCAAATTTAATGGGGAAGGAGAGATTAAGGGGAGGATGATAGCAACCCAAGGTTAAGAGAAGATGAGCTTTTGCAGAGACAACATAGTTATGGCACTCAGATGCGAAGATGAGATCAAGGTGGCTCCCAATAAAGTTTGCTACTCCATTTAGTTGAAAGAGATCACAGTCAGACAGACGATCAATGAACAGCTATTCAGATTCAGAGGAGATGTTAGGGAGTGTAACCTTTGCTGGTACACCTTCAAATTCAATTGAAGTAGAAATATGGAGTAATGAATTCAAAATTCACTTAGACACTTAGGTTTTATGGTGTCCAGGTTAGGAGCGATAGTATTGCTTCATATTTGCACTGGATTTTTGGATATGAGATAATCGTTTTGAAGATATGAAAGACGCAAAAGAGGTTAGGTCTTCTCTCACTTCATGAGAGAAATTTCAAGACCATCATGAAAGTTCAAGAATATTTGGTAGGCAGGCCTTCTTGGGGGATTAAGATAAGACCAAAATGTTAAAAAAAAAAAACAATAATAAGAGCATTACTTTTAAAAATGTTAACTATTCAAGCCTTATTGTTTGTTGAAAATACTAAAGTGTTTTGATATTTTATGGTTGAATATTCAATTTATTTTTGAAACCTACATTTTTGGCTTATTTTGTCCATTATGAGTTTTTAATCGAGAAAAAGATTAAATTGTACACAAAACATGATTTAAATATTCTCCAAATCGTTTTGTAAGAGTTTTGAGATTCTTTAACTTATTATGTTGCTAAAGCATACATAAAAGTTTCATAGGTACATAATATCAGTTTCAAAAAGTTATTTTATAAATCAAAATTCTTAAATATTTTTTTTAATGACTTCGATCTAAATATATAAATAGAGACACAGTACGAGCATAAGGAAAGGAAAATAGGGTTTGCAATTCATGGTAATGGCAAAGGTGTTAACTGTTATGGATAGCATTTCCGTATTAAATTCTACACGGTTTTTAATTCCAATTTACAAAGCTGTCGGCGTCAGAATTAAACGAACTTATCAAACATTGCCCTTAAAAATCGACATCTCATTTGATCTTTAACATACAAACACAAAGAGATGGGGGTTCGTCAGCAAAGTAAATACAAAAGTAATTTAAAAGTCTTATATAGAAGATCATTAATAAAAATAAGGAACAGTTTTAGCGAGAAGAGAAAGATATATTTTGATTACTTTTTTAAACATTGCAAAACTTCCTGCCGCAATTTTCGGTCGTGAAAAAATTGTTTCTGTCAAATATAAGCGTTGAAGCTTTCCTAGCTTGTTTCTTAAGATGGGTTGACTTTATAACCAACTTAAAATCTAACTCTTAAACCTTAATAACATCTTTGCAGCTCAAATAAAAGTTTCATCTTCTTTGGGTAGATTGCTTTTAACACTGTTTGGGATTCATTAGCAAAAGATTTGAACTAAAAACCACTGGAGTCTTCATAACTATTGAGAAAGCATAGTAATAAAAAATAATAGACACACTATTTTAAAATTTACTAAGTTCAAGCAGTTAAATAATAATAAATCTAATTTAAGGTCTCAATGTCTGTTGGTAAGAAATCAATCAAATAAGGGACGTTTTTTAAGACATGTAATTTTTAAAAAGAAATAAAGCGCATATGATAATTTAGCTTTGTTATTAAGATAACAGTTTGCCATAATGTTTAACAACTATTTCGAAACAATTGTGGTACTAGTTCGATAGATATGAATGTACCTTACAATTTCTTAAAAATCTTTTAATGCTACGTAAGGTTATTAACTAACATTTCGGGTTAAAATGGTTGTATTAGATTTTTTGAATAATTTATCATTAGTTACTTAAATGTTTTAATGAACTAGATAAATGATTGTTGGTAAAAATAATGCAATAATTTGTTATTTACAACAAAATAGTTGGTTGCTTTTAATAGTTTGAATTGCATTCAAAATCTGCTAAATTCCTTTGATTGTGTCTCATGCGTTTAGAAATAGCAATTCACTTATTTTCTCTGAGAGTAACGCAGACAAATTAAACTAATTTAATGTCTGCCGAAATTTAACTACGAAACTTAATTGCAGTTTTAACAGAATAAGTCCGCTTAATATAGTCAATCAATTAATTGAAATTAATAAAGCAACTAATTTTTTCGAGAGAATACATAGATCTTCATGTTCTAGATTAATAGCTTTTTTAGAGACTATATTTTTAATTTACTACAAAACACTTTAAAACCCATTAAAAATTAGATTTTCTTTATTTTTTTTTAGAATCGAAAATAATAATATTGACAAACTCTGTCCATTTTGACTGAAATTAAATTTTGAGGAAAATGTTTTTCTTAATTTTTAAAGCCGGAAGTTAATGTAACTGAAGTATTCGAATATTTGTAAGAGTATAGTCTGAAACCTTTTGAAAGCTTTTTTGTATAATAAGCGCACACTCAAGGGGATATTACTATCCTTATTATGTAGACACCGTGTTCGCACTAAGAAAGGACGAGATGGGTTGAGAGGAGGTTTTGAATTCCTGAATATTGCAATGGCTGGGAAAGACAGAGTGTGACAAGGCATACCACATTCGCATAGTACGGCTAAAGAACGAATCTCTGTTCTTGATAGTACGATCGAAGTTGGGCTCGAGGGTATATTGATGAGCATACCTAGAAGCGCGAGTATTACGTTTGAACTGTTTAAGGGGAGGAATGCAACTGGCTATTTCTCTAGAGCATAAGCTATTCAAATTACGGTAAAAGAGGGCAAGACAAGAAACGTTTCGACGATGTTCAAGAGATGTAAATTATCTTGTGATGGTAATATCACCAATTAATCTAAATTCGCTATGTTCAATACTGACCAAAAAGCTTAAGTAAGTTGCAGGAGCACCATCTTAGATATGGGAGTTATACTCAAGCTTTCAAAGTATATAATTCTTGTAGATAACAGCCAGATCAAAGGGGAAGAAAAACTTCTTGAATCGCCTTAGAAAACAAAAACATCTTCCCGCATTTTTGGCGAAATCGCGTAATCGTTTCATAAAAGTTGGTTGGTGATACACATACCGAGAATATCGAGATGTTCAGTCTCCCCGATGCAAGGGCCATCTATAGATAGATGGCTAGGGGGGTATATCTCGCTTTAACGATACATTCGAAGTGTTAAATTCTACGCGTTTTTGTATTCCCCGTTGTACAATGGTGTTTAGGTCGGAATTTAATGAGCTTATCATATTTTGTCGTTGCAATTCCACATGCGAAGAAGAGAGATGTGAATTCGAAAACAAATAAGAAAAGCTGTAAGTACTATCGTCAACGAAAAAATGTGTTGCACTAGAAGTTGCAGACAGGACATCATTATAATACAAATGAAAAAGAGTGTTAGAGATAGAACAGAGCCCTGGGGCACACCAACACTTATTTTGTGGTTTTCAGACTTAAATCCATCCAATACAACTTGTATTGAACGACTCGAAAGGTAATTACTAATCCAATGAAGGAGGGATCCATGCAAACCGAAAGCACGCATTTTCGATAAGAGAGCCTGATGCCAAACCCTATCAAATGCTTTTGAAATATCAAGTGCAATTATCTTACTTTCTATAATGCGATGTAAAGATTTGCTCCACTGTTCGGTGAGATAAACCATGAGATCAACATTAGACATATTGGTACAAAAGCCGTATGGTCGGTCATTAAGAAGCTTTTGGTTCGGAAGTGGTTGTAAAAGTACTACAGTTAAAGTTAAGGTGACTTGTGAAAAATGACAATCAAAAAATTATACATTTAAACCTTGTAAGGTTACAGTTCTTTGTAATAACTAAACATCTGTTGCAAACAAAAGTTTTTCTCAATTTCTAACGAATTCAATACTTTAATAGCAATTATAGACTTTTATAAAGTTGCTTAAATATTTATTCCGATTTTGTTATTTTTAGTTTAACAACAATTCTTCTATGAATATTATGACAAAGAAATCAATTTTGATCTTCGATTTCTACATATTTTCAAAATCATTTTATACAAAATTTACAATGGTTGCCATAACAATAATTTGACAAATCTAATTGAAAATTTTTTCAACTAATTTTAAAATTGACGATTGGGACAAAAAATTTGCTTACTATCGAATGTTACTATCCAAAAATTCAATTATCATCTAATGCCTTAGTGTATTTCAGCCCAAGAACTTAATAAAACAGTACCAAATTGCGTTTTAAGTTCGTAGATGCCAAAGTTTTTCGGTCTGATTTTATAACTGCAGCTTGTTTTGTTGTCTTTTATTTACCTCTATTACCTATATATTCATTCTTTAATTCCATAATTTAATTTGAAAACTTTCTATCATCAAATTTATCCTCAAAATTAATCTCCGAAATATGCATAGATTTTTAAGAACGAAAAATAATTTTAAATGCTCTGAAATCTTTATCTTATCTTACTCTATTTGAACCTTTTAAATGTACAATTGTCAAAAAAGGGTTAAAAATCCTGATTTAGGGAAAACAATGTTATTGTTACTGGTGAGTAAAACTAAGTTTTTACAATTTAAAACTTTGTTTTTTTTGCAATGTACGGGTTTCCAGTTATGCTTCTATTAAATATACAATTTAAAAAATCTCTCCAACTACGAACGAACAACTTATATTCTCATAAATATACATATGAATATTGCTAGAATATTCAAAACCCCTCATAATAGCAATCAATCCATACGAGTATACTTTGAATCTGAACTTTAATTCTGATTTTGCACATTTGCTTCTCGTTTTTCCTTCCGTAAATTATTTGCATAAGCTGAACTGCAAGTTCAAAGGTTAAAGAAGAAACGACCACTTCAACCATTCATCACACATACAAAAAACTATGCAATTTTTGCATAATAATAATACAAACAAAATTGCATATAACGTATATTTTCTCGCCTTTTAGCTGTATATATCTCCAAACCTCTATATACTAAACTATCTACAGTGCTCTGTATACAAGTACATTTTTATTCTTGAAAAGAAATGATGAATATGCAGCCAGACAACAAAAATCGATCAACTATTTTTTCTTCTTATCAACATAAATAATATGCAATTTTCTTGGAGATATTTTTCTGTTTGTCAGGCGGAAAATCAATCAAATTTAGAATCATATAAAAAATCATGGTATAAGGTAAGGTTAGTGTGTATTGAAGTTGGCAGAGCGTATGAGGTTTTGTGTCATATTAAGATGACTTAATATCCGATGGGATATTAAAATCACTTTTAGCTAGATGGCTATGATGGTGATTGAAGGTGGAAGGCTTATTGTATTATATTATTTTTTTTCTTCATTAGAATTATGTTATGAACTTGTGGTTTTCTAAAGGATAACCTATTGCAGTCTAAAAGAAAATAATATTACCCACAATTTGAACTTAATGCTACAATGTATGTAACGGCCACCTCTTAAAGAAAAATAGCCCTTTTCTTCTTTGAATCATTAGAAGTGTCTAAAATTCAATTAAAATGTATCCGAATAATTCGTATAGTTTTAGATATCCATTGAGTTACAGTTGAGATATGACACTATCCGTGTAATTGTCGATGTCATAA
Organism: Eupeodes corollae; assembly: GCF_945859685.1. Lineage (NCBI taxonomy): Eukaryota > Metazoa > Arthropoda > Insecta > Diptera > Syrphidae > Eupeodes > Eupeodes corollae. Next base: position 25,525,106 of record NC_079148.1, on the reverse strand, counting down.
TAGATATCCAGGTAGTTAAAGCATCCTTCGCTTTAACCCGATCTAAAGTCTCATATTAAATTATCCGGATATCCGAATACATGACGATGTCCGAAGAGCAAGAATCAAAATTAGTTCTCTAATTAAAATTCAATAAGTTTGATTCTTTCCGTATAGTACAGATATCCAATAATGTCTTTGGATCTATGTCTCGTTGTTATCCAGATAAACAAATGTAACCATTCGGAAAGTACGAATAGCAATTGTAGCATTTTGTATGGTAAGTTTACCAATTTATCCACATAGTTGCATCCTGATCCTAATTGAAAAATTTAAATGTCTGACCATGATCTATGTATACCTCAACTGTATTGTTTAATTATGTGGATATCTGACACTATTCGAATAGTACGGATCTCAATCCTATTTATAATAGACTATAAAATAATGTGGAAGATTCGTATATTGTACGAAGAAATTTAGGCTTTAAATTTTGATTATACGTTGAATTTTTTTTGAAAATGACACATTTCTCCTTTATGTCTTGTGGAGCCCCTCCTTCAAAGACATTGTGGCCTTTTTGCATCCCTAATTCAGCAATAAGAAAAGTGCTGCCATGTTATTCACTGGGTATACGCCACCGCAAATTGAACACACAATTACTTAAGGTTGATGAACCATAACATTAACAACAAGACTATAGTGCGGCGGCAATTTCTTCTGCCGTATTTCATTTTTCTCGTTGTTGTTTTTCAACCGTAAACGTGGCCAAGTGTGTACATTTTAACACCAATACACCCTACAACACACCTTTGCATCACCTTATTTTCTAGTATCTCTAGCCTTTAGTCTCTAACCATTATAACAGCTACTTTTTGTACCCGCACCATCAACTTACAGATACAAATTAAGAGAGTTACAACTGCCTGCCTCTTGTGTCTCGTTTATTCTTTGAAAATTTGCTGCAGACGCAGCGAGACGGTCTTGGGTCTTATAAGCGCTTTTTTGCATATAGTTACATACATACATAGTCGTTTCATTTAATTTGCCTGATGAATATTCAAAAGATTTAACATGCACTTTCCCGTTTGTTCATTCTCAAATGTATCTATGAAGTACCATATATGTATGTACATAGATACTTCTGCTGTATTTTACGTATCTATATGTAAAGATTGTACATAATAGTTAATGGTTTAAAATGGAACAAAGTATCTATAGATACGAGTATAGCTATCTTAATAAGTAAGTGATTCGTGATCGTGATGTAGTTGTCATTAAATAGACTTAGGAGAGATACATGTTAATATTGATTTAATGAAGTTGGCAAAGAAAAAACAAAGAATATGGTTGAGGTGTGTCTACTTTCTTTTAATTAAAAATTGAGAAATGTTGTTTGCACAATAAAAATGCAAGGCTTTCATATAGGTATACGTCATACAATCTGAAGACACGCTGATAGTAAATTTGAATAGACAATTTCAATTGAAAGAAATAAGAAATAGTGACTGTTGAATTTGATTGAGAGAGAGAGGTCTGAGTTGACCTTTTTGTGGTTTCACTTTTTTGACTCATAACAATAAAAATGTGGGTGGGATACAACCCACACTGATAACTTGCTATTTTGCATAAGATGAAATAAGATTGATTTCAATAAATTTTGTTGGTCCCGAAATATTTTAGTACTCCAATTTTTAGCAAAATTTTATTTTTATATAAAAAACTGTAATTTGATTAAAAAAAAACTACCTATGTGTAAAAAAAAACGTTAATAACAATAGTTTTTTTTTAGTGTTGATAAAGTGTGTTTTTTAAATGTGTGCTTTTAAAGTAGAAATAAAAAGCATAATATTTAATGTAAGATCAAGGATGCACCGCCTTGGCTGCCTAAAATAAATTCCAGCTATTAGGCCCAATTCTCGGACAATTTTGAGGCCGTAAGTCAGCAACAACCACGTGCCGAATATTCTATTCCAAGTAATCAATCGGGTCGGGCTTATCCGCAAAGAGGCTTCACTTAACTAGACAAACAAAAAAAGTCTAGCGGTGTTAAATCTGGGAAGACACTACAGACCCAAAGATTCCTTCATCAAATTGATTGTTTTTGTTTATAACTTTGCACGAAAGGCTTTTCAGGAATAAACCTATGCATGTCACGAGTTTTCCTATTGTTGGGAGCGTGAACGATTTTATGTGACGAATCTTCTTTCGCACTCGTGCAGTTGCAAGAGTACCTAGGTACTAAAAAACCTTGAAGTACACAAATCTGCTGACACACATATAGTATACCTCTATTTTTTGAAGAGGTGTTGGCAAAACCACTGCGTAAGCTTTTCCATCTTTCCTACTCTACAGGTCTCTTTCCGAGCGGATGGAAAACAGCATTTGTCCAGCTTGTCACAAAAAAGCGAATGCTCCTTTCCCTCCAACAATCGCTTGATAGCACTCACGTCCCTTCTTTCCAAGATCATGGAATTGCTGATTAATTATCAGTTTAAGAAATATCTCGAAAAACGGAAGCTTCTTAAAAACCGGCAGTATGGCTTTCGTAGCAATAGATCCCCTGGTGATCTCAGGGTTTATTTCACAAAACAGTGGAACAAATCTTTACATCATTTTAGAGAAAGCAAGATTATTGCACTTTATATTTAAAAGGCATTTGATAGAGTTTGGTACCAAGCTCTCTTATCGAAAAATCGTGCTTTTGGTATTGATTAATCTTTTCTTTGGATTAGAAACTACTTTTTGAAACATTTCCTCCAAGTTTTATTGAATGGTTTCAAATCTGAAACTCATAAGATAAATGCTGGTATCCCGCAGGGCTCCGTTTTGTCTCCGACTCTTTTCCTCATATTCATAAACGATCTCTTGTCTACCACCTCTAATCCATTTAATTGTTTCGCTGATGACAGACCCTCAACTTTTCGTATTCCTATCTAGATTCATATCCTTATCCTTCGGATATGGAGCTTCAACGGCAGCGTATGATAAGGTCCTTAAATTCTGATCCCGACAGCATATTGATATGCTTCAAAAACTCAATGCTTTCCCCCGTAGTTAAAGCGTAATGCACAGCGTAGCCGCTATCCATGAGCGGTACTTGCATCCACGAAACTAATGAACTGCCAATACTCTTTAAGTGTATCTCAGATCACCTCTTACGGAATGATCACAAATTCGATACTGTAAAAAATGCTGCTAGGTGCTTAGAATTTCTCCGACAGTGCAAGAAATTTTCCACCCCCTCTGATCTTGCTATAATTTCCAAAGCATTCATTCCTCCAAAACTTGAATATTTGGACAGGTGCCCTTAAAAGATGTAAAAGACTTTTAGATAGTCTTGAAGAAAGAGCTTTAAAAACGATAGGCGATAGAACTATAACCGACAAATTTACATCGCTGGAACACCGTCGCGATAATTTAGGCCTTTCGTTGTTCGATATTTTTACAAAGAATGCTCTGTCAAATTAGCTAGCTGCATTCCACCCCTTAAATGATTCAACAATAATACTCGCACTTACAGAAATGCTCATCAGTTTACCCTTCGGCGTACCATTGATCATTTCAGGCGTACAGTCAAGTAAAGAGATTTGTTCATAAATCGCTCGTCGAGAATTTGGAAGGCTTTGGCGAACTCTGTTTTTCTTTCCCATTTTGATGTTCAGAACTTTGAGACCAATTTGCACCGGTATCTACTCTTAAATCCTTCCCTATTTTCCTAACGATCACACTGTGTTTAAAATAAATATTTAAAGGGTGCTAATAACCCCTTAATCAAGATGACTTCTATTTCTTGAATTTCTTCCTATTATCACTGTATATGCAAGCATAAAATTGGTTTTAATCTACACCCTCATACCTTAAGAGCTGTGACTTTGTTTTTTGTTTAAAACTAAACTCAAATAAAATTTGAAATGATGAAGATTTTTCTTTGAATTTTATTCTGCTTAGAGCGTTTCATTGCGATTTTAATATTTCTATTGATAAACCAATTTACAAGTAAATAACTCGATAAACACTTTATCAGACGAAATACCTCAAATTCAACTTCATAATTGATTTCCGCTTTAAAGTCTTAATGGGGGTAATAGGGAAGACAAATTTATCCACAAATATTTGTTTATTCGTGAATGTCAACAATTTTTGTTTGACCAATAAATCAACTAAATGATTGTAATTAATGAAAATGTTTCTATTTTATAAAATTTATTTAATAAATACGAGAACACAATGAAATTCTTATATGATATCCATCCATACCCACTAAGCCTAAGGATTTTAATATCATTTAAGGAAGCACTAAAAACCGACATAGTACGTACTTATAGAATTCGAAATTTCCAGAGACTAATTTTTTTTTCTACTTTGTAGAATAATGAAAAAAATTGCAAATTAAAAATTCTAGCACATGAAGAGAACGTGTCAGAATCCATCAGTTAACACGTTCCACATTCTTAATGCTAGAAACTTAAACACTTTTATTTTTTAATGAATTAGAGAACATTGTTTACATGTAGTTTGCGATTGAAAGAATTTTAGTTTTGTTTTATTTCTTAACAATCGTATTTCAAAACCTGCGAAGTTAAATAACAAAATCAACAGCCGCTAGTTTTGTTGTTCTAATGCATTTTTTGAAAAAAACATTTAAACAATGTTTGAAACAGAAAAACAATTCCAATGATCATAAATTAAAAGTACTGCAAAATATTTCAAAAGTGCCAATGTGGTATGTGTAATGCATTTTTGTTTTGTTTTTGGAAAATAACAAACTTTAAGTGGATTAGTAATTTTTTAATGAAGCATTAAATTATATTTTATGAGCAATAAATTTAATCGAATTATCATTTTATCCTTGATGTATAGAAACTGGTATTTTTTTTTAATTTAATGAACGATTAAGTGGTGATTGTTGAGATAAATTGAAAAGTAATAAGTACAAAGTCTCTTTAGCAAAAAGTCGCAGAGGTTTACTTGGCTTGATGGATTGAAGTCAATTTTAGTAACACCGAAATGAAGTTTAACAATAAATAAAAACTATGTACGAATACATACGAGTACATAAAGTAAAACAAAATTAAATCAATGAAATGTGTCCGAAATTTAAAGCGAGATTTTTAAATCTTACAATTCGATCAGTAAAGGTTTGAAAACTAAAACAAACAAAAAATTGACCAATGGCAGGTAAAAGCCTGTGAAACAATTATTCAGTACTAAGAGAGAAACAAATGTTTTAAATTTATACTATTTTGACTATTGTTCAAGGTTCCTTTGACAAATTTTTTTTTATATTTTGCGCGCACTAAAGGGGTTATGAATACCCTTATAATGATTAAACACAGTTCGAGCAATTACAAAAGGAGGATAGGATTAGAAAGCAGAAACCGATGCCCATTTGTTTTGGATGTCTGCACATTGTAATGAGTGGGAAATATTGAGCCTTGTAAAGCATTCCAAATTCGTCCGAAATTGGGCTCAAGGGTTAACAGATGGGCATTCCTAGCAGTACGGGTATTACGGTTGAATTGTTTAAGGGAAGGAATGCAAATGGCTTTTTCGATAGAACAGTATTTATAAAAATAACGATACAACAATGACAGGCATGCGACCTTGTGACGGTGTTCAAGAGAAGCAAATATCTCGGTAACAGAACGATCTCCAATCATTTTTAGAGCTCTTTTTTTAATTCTATTCAGAAGACTCAAGTACGTTATTGGATCACCAGCCCAAATATGAGAGTTATACTCAAGTTTGGACTATACTAATATTATTATAAGGCTGCAAAGTTTGTTTGTTTGTGTGTTTGAAGGCATTTAACTCAAGAATCACTTGTTCGATTTGAAAAATTCTTTCAGTTTTAGATAGTCCCCTTTATTGAAGAAAGGTAAAGGCTATATTATATCAAGCTAAGACTAGTACTTCCAGATCATAAAAAAAAATTGTTTCATAATCGGGAATTTTTTCTCTCTTGAGAGCTTTCACTGCATGCTCCGCGGACACGTTTAAAGTTTTGGAAAAATACATGACAGAATTGTTTCTCTTTAATAAAAAACAACATATGTATTATGTATCTTTTAAATTTTACTCACGACAATCTTTTTAATGTTAACCAATTTTGTCCTAAAACAAAGGATGCGAGTAATGCCAAGGAGCGCAGATTGTAGTCAATGTAAAATATGGCATTAATAATGGAAAATAAACAGCCAAATGGTCGTGGATTGCACCATCTTATCCTTTTTATTAAATCATTCTTGTATTGAAATAGTCCCAAATTCGTTCATACAGCTTATTAATCTAACCTGCTTATTAATTAAGCATCTGAGGTGAAAGAAACGAAGTTGCTCCTGATGGCCCACCTTATGAAAAATAAGGTGAAACATCGTTTGTGGAATGCCTAACTCCAAATATTGAAAATGAATCACCAAACCTGGGTTTTCATCAACACCATGGTCTATATAAGCAATAGTCGTGTTTTTTTGGTCCAAATATTATGGTACGGTGAGAAATTGCCAAAAACACGATCCGCAGTAGTCCAGTCTTTATATTTGAAATATTGAATAATTCATCAAACAATTTGAAAAAAATATTGAAATTCACACCAGGGGTGAAATAGGGCAAGCTGATTCTTAATAGTTGACTATCAAAATCAAAAAACTACGTCTGAATAAGGTGGTAGTGGATTTCAGAGTTTTAACCCAACAGTTTGACATAAAATAAAAACCTCAAGATGGAGGTTTGTTCGTAGACTACTACATTAACATGTGGTGTTGAAGCGAGCTTTAAATACCTGAATCAAGTTGAAATGAGCTTCATTCGCCTCGATTCCGATCGGGGATCAGAGTCGAGTCAAAATTTGTAAAGAAAAACCTGTGTGGAGGAGTTGGTTTTACAGATAATGCGTTATGTTTGTTTACACAAAATATAGATTTTTTTTAATCAAATTAAAATAAAATTGCACATAGAGTATAGGTAGCATATTCTTATATGGCGCTGAACTATTCAGTTCTTGATTGTTTAACACGTATTAAACTATGTATCTCACTTGCCCTTCATAAGAAACATCGAAACACCATTTGTATTTTAGAAAGTGCTGTCAAACTTAATCAGTTTTAAATATTCTTGTGTTGTGGAAACACCAAAAAGATTTATTTAATCTAAACTGAAATGAACCTTTGGTGGAAACATAGCAAAACTTAATTTTTTTTTCTATTGCTTTCTCTTGTAAAATAAGCCCAGTTAGTCTTTTTTTTAAACAAAACTAAATAACATCAACATCAAAACTAAATAACATAACAGATTTTTCCCATACATAATTTCAAATGCACACTTACTCAACGAACACAGCCATCAAGATACAAATGCAATATCAATCATACCAACATTTAAGAACAAAATCACATAGGATTCATTCGAGAGTCGTATAAATGTCAAAAACCCAACCGTAGTAAGATTCTACTTTAACTTTTATCGGTAGTATCCATGCTGCGAATATTGTTTTTGTCATTCGTGCAAATCCTACTTCCTATTGATCGATTTTCCAACGAAACACGGGTAATTTCTGAATTGGTTTTAAACTGAAAACATAAATGTCTGTATTTTAACAATTTCAATGAGTTGTTGCAGCGTCAATTCTTTCTATTTTAGTAATGACGTAGTTTTTACTTGTCACATGTTGCAGGATGACAGCTTCAAAAGTGACAGCTGCTTCAAATAACAGTTGATTAAAAAAGTAACCTATTATTAGAAAAATTTTCACAGATACGGTACTCAATACATCAATTGTCAGAATTAAATCATATTGAGCTTTAATCTAGAAACGTCATAAGGGTTGTGACATTCGTGGAGGCGACAATTTCAAATTTTAAGCTAATTGTGGGTCTTCTTTGATAAACCACAAGCTTAGTCTATTGATGCAATGATTATTAGAAACTAATTAGGTTTTTGAATATGTTACACTTGTTTATAAAATCACATAATTTTCTCGTATACGTAATTCAATCTCCTTAAATTGATCTCTGAAATAATCGAATACTTTGAATTGTATAAATTAACGAAATACAATTAATTTGTTCTTTTGAAGGTTTTCCCATATAAAATGAAAATTAAAAGCGTTTCCTATTCTATATATAAATACATTGTACATACAAACATGTATGTTTCTTTAAGAATCTGTTTGAAAGTAATAAGAATAGAATTGCAAATTCAAATCTTAATTAACTATAGAAATGGTAAAATATGTACACACAGTATTATGTTTTGTATAAAATGAACAATGTGCGTTAGATTTTATATGAGTTTTTGGATACATACATATGTAGATGATTTGTGCTATAAATTGTTCATCTAGATGACATCAACACTGAGATGGATGAAGAATGATGATGATGCTGACAGAAATGAATTAAGTTAAAATTTTAAGGAATAAAGCAACAAATTATTCACTCTAGCTTGAGAAATAAAATTTGTATAGCAAACATTTTTATTAAAAAAGGAAAATATAAATATGTGAATACATCAAACCCATACATTGTAGACAAAAGACAATAAAAATACAAAATTGTTTATTGTTTTTAATTTTTAAAGATTTATATTTTTGTCTTACTTTATTTGCTCGTCTTTTTTTTTATTTTTATGTTTTTATTTTCTTTATTTGTCTGTTTTATTTTTCACATCCATCAGCTGTTTAATCATGCAAATTATTTGAATGCTTCATTAATATCAATAAATGATTTTTTTGATTTTTTCTAACATGTGTATTTCGGGAATGAATATAGAATATTTACATACATTATGTAGGTACATTAATTTAAATAAAAAAACATGACGAATTGTTAAAATTGACATAAAGTCACGCACTTGAATTAAAGCAATTAAAAAGCTTGAGTAAATACAAAACACAAGTTAAAATATTTAGAAGCTATTTTATTAATTGCTTGAGGTCACTTAAAAGGTTGAATATTTTTGACAGCACTCTGATCGATGCATGACGAAAGAATATCCTTCATGAATGACTTTTTGCAAGACTTTTTCTTTTTTGAATTCAAATAGCAGATACAATTAGCGAAACAACATTGACCAATTTATCAATGAAGTTATTTATTTCGTTATTAAAACTTTTAATATTGTTTTTCGATGTTTTCTATGTTTTTATTTGCTACCTCAGAAAGCTTGACTTTAACTTAACAAAATATTCCTCCCTTAAATAGGTAAGAAAAAGAAATATTTATTGATTTCAAATAAACTTTTCAGCAGACACAAAATATATGCGAGAATTGACAAACTTTTCTATGCTTTTATCTTAGCTGCTTCACAATAAACTCCAAACTAAAATAAGGCTGGAACTTTTCATATTCAATTAACTATTGCCAAGGTACAGTTAATGATTCGTGAACTATTTCTACCAATTTGGATGTTTTCCATGTTTAATGTTTTTTTTTTATTATTAACTATTCTGCGTAGTACCCGTGGCATGATGGTTAGTGCGTTGGACTCAGTCGTTATTTGACTTCCAACCAGTGAAGAAGTGATTAATTTTATTTTATTTTCAAGTAAAACAAGTTCAAAAAGTGTGTTAGTCAATCTAAAGTTGGCAAATTGCCACAACTTTTTTAAACACATCGGTAGCTCAGTGGAGGTGGCGTCCGAACACAATACCAAGGGTCGTGGGTTCGAATCCCGGGCGGAGCGCACCAAAAATATAGAAGCTTTTTTTCACAATCGGGAAATCGTAGATTTTATTGATTGGGAAAAAAAGCAAATGGAGAAGGAGCGGAAAGCAGGGGTATCGAAAGATACCTCTGCCAATTCATCAGGTGATGCCAATGTGGTGCCATCAGCGGTACACAAATTCACCGCAACATCATCAGGCCACCAGTCTGATAGTCAATTAAACACAACAAATGTTAAGAGAAAGCTCAAGCCTAACCTTGTGGAAAGGAACAATGCTGCTAAGCGCGGAGCGATGCGACAAGGCGTGCAGCAAAAAAAACAACAAGAGATGACGTCACAAAGCGAGTCGTCAGACGGTGACATCGACTACGTCTCCGAAGGTGGAGAGGGGCACTATAGGTCGCCTACAAATAAAAATAGGTTCTCAACCCTAGCGCCGCCAGAGCAGCCTAAGGAAAGGGAGATGGAGGTGACTGAAGCCCCCAACGACAACGAAGCCGATGAAGTGGAGTTGGCACAAGTGCTGCAGGCAAAAAAGCAGCAAATAGATGCCTACGAGGACCAGCTAAAAAAGCTGAAGGAGGAGATGGAGCCCCTTCTCAGTGCACTGAAAGCCAAAATCGAAGCGCGCCGACAAAAAGAGGCAGCTGAGAAGGAGGAAAAAGCAACACAACGGCTGCAACAACAACAACAGCAGCAACAGGCGAAACAAAAGAAGCCAGAAACAAAGCAACAAAAACAACAACCACAGCAGCAACAACAAAAGCCCGCTACCAAAATCACTGGGGCGGAGCAAAAAATGAAGGCTTTACCAGCAGGGACAGGCCCAATGCCTGAGGGCCCATCCACCTCGAGTAAGGCCAAGCAGCAGCAACAACAAGAGCTACAAGCAAGGCAGCAGCAGCAGCAGAAACAGCAACAGAAGCAGCAGCAACAGCAGCAGCAACACCAGAAACAACCACAGGCTGGAAAAGAAAAAATACCACCTATTAGGACCCATAAGGTTGACATACAGGACATTAAACAGGTATGTAAGTCGGCCACTAAGGGCAAATTTTTAATTAAAATTCTTAACGAAAAAGAAAAGAATTATTCGGTCCAGTGCTTCTCACTGGCCGAATACAAGCTAGTGAAAGAATTGTTAAAAGAGGCCACAGCTGAGTTCTTCAGTTACACGCCAAAATGTGAAAAGTTTAAGACAGTCCTTCTGAAGGGCATAAGTTCCTGCACGGAACCGGAGGAGCTCTTAGCTGAGCTCCGCCAAAAAGCCAGTGACGATCTCGATTTTATCGGGGTCAAGCCTTTCACTACGGTGAAGTCAAGACGAGGGGGTTATAGGCTGCCAATGTTCCTCGTAACATTATCGCCCCAAAGCAGTTTGAATAGTGTCGAGAGAATCGTATCTCTCGACAATCAAGCTGTACGCTGGGAGACATTAAAAAGGCACGACGACATTCTACAATGTACGAAGTGCCAGAGGTTTGGCCATGCCAATGCCAACTGCAATATGCAGTTGCGTTGTGTGAGGTGCGGAGAAACCCACAAAGAAGGAGAGTGCAAGCTGGGGAATGAGCGGGTTGAGGATTTGACCCTGCTCAAGTGTGTCCTTTGTGGAAACCAAGGGCACCCCGCTAACTATAGGGGTTGCCCTAAGGTCCAACAAATGAAACAGAAACAGGCCAGCCAAAAAGCCGAAAAAAGTCGAACAGTTAGTCGACAGGCTCCAACACAAAAATTCGTAGATCCCAAATTTTCCTACGCCCAAATGGTGTCAGGGAATGGGAACACGAGACAGACTCCACCAACGGTTGCCCCAAAGGCCCCTGTGCCTAAGGCACCAGAGGTGCAGCCTGACATTGTAGCCTTGTTGTTGAGCATTCAAGGTCAACTAACAGGACTGCAAAGTCAGATAAAGGAGCAAGGCAAAAGGGTAGATCATCTCTACTCTTTGTTGCCTGGCCTGGCGCAATTTAGATCATAATGGGCGCGCTGCCGGAGACGCGCCTTAAAGTCCTAGCTGTGAATGTAAATTCACTGATTAGGATTGAACGAAGAGCCAATATGTTCCAATTGTTGACAGACTACAGTCCCGATGTGTTTATGGCTAGCGAAACTAAGCTAAACCACAAACACAAATTGACTCATAAAAATTACAATATCGTAAGAAGAGACCGGCCCGACTCCACTCAAGGGGGCGGTGTCGCTCTCTTTATACGAAAAGGCATTAATTATAAAGTCATATACAACAATGAATTGCGAAAGCTCAAGACGCTAGAAGTTTGCGTTGTATGCATCTCTCTCACTCAAGGGAAGCGGATGTATATGATTGCGGCTTATGCGGCTGGAGCTCCGCAGGTTACTTACTTTGCTTCAGAGCTCGAGATTCTTTTTAGGGAACTGAAACTGAGCTTGGAAGAAAACTATTTCATCTTGGCCGGTGATTTGAACGCAAAACATGAAGATTGGGGAAATCAACATAGTAATCCCAGAGGTAATCATCTTTTTAATTTGATGAATCTTTACAGCGTTGAATATGGCGTCGACCTGCTGGCTACCGAAAAGCCATCGTATCCAAGAAGCGGCTCCTTTCTGGATCTTTTGCTGTACGACACTAGACTGACAGTAACAGACAAAGTGGGTAATCACCCTCGAAACTGCTTACAGACAGTCGAGTACGACAGTGATCACTGCGGACTGGCGGCTGTAATGCAGATTCCGAACGAACGCGTGGAGTTGGAGGAATACGTTGCAACGCACTCTTACAATTACAGTAAGATGCGTTGGCCTCGTTTCACCAACGCCTTAGCGAGAGAACTTCGTTCGAGTGACATAGCCCCACCAAACAACAGAAACATGACAAATACAGAAATTGACCAACATTTACAACAGATGGACGAAACAATAAAACGAACGATGGAACGGACAATCCCAAAGTACAGAGAACGGGACCAAATGGACGCTTACAGAAACGCGACAATCGACGCACTGCGAAAGCACAAGAGTGGCTTACTGACAAGACTCAAAAACTTGTACAGACGACTTACAGACCCACACGACTTGGAGGTTAGGACACTGAAGTCGTCAATAAAAAATGTCAATCTGTTGATTAAGGAGAACTACAGGCTATCAATTAACAAGTACTGGGACCGCAAGATCCGGTCAGTTAATTCGAGCGACCCTAGTATGTTCCCTAAAATCAACAAGATATTCAGAAAAAAGAACGACAATGACCTTCCGAGTCTGAAACTCCAAAGAACCGAAGAAAACAGAGACGTACTCATGACAGCGCAAATAGATCCAGAAGAAGCCATCTTTGACGATGACTTTTATATAATTGAAGATCCGAAGGAAAAAGTGGAGGCGGTGGGAGCTGCTTTCCAGCAAGTGTACAAGGTGAATGTTAGCATTCGCCCCAACCACGACCTGGAAAACAGAGCCCTACTTAATCACTTTTACCTTCGAAATGATATGACACAATGGCGATCTGAGAACCGCGGTTTCATGCGGTTCAATGACGATTCCTTGGCAAATGCCATAATCGCCGAGCAAACGGGACCAAGTCCCTTGTTAGTGACGAAGGTTGAGCTTCAGCTCATCTTCAATTCAATAAAAAACAAAAAGTCAGCAGGTGTCGATGGTGTATCCAACGTTGTACTAAGACATTTACCGATGGAAGCAATTGACATATACACCACGCTCTTCAATAATGCACTGAATAATGCATATTATCCAGCGCATTGGAAGACCGCTGTGGTTCATCCTCTCCCGAAAAAGGGAAAGGACAACTCCAACCCGTCAAATCTTCGGTCGATAAGTCTTCTTCCGAGCATCAGCAAAGTTTTCGAAAAGATCATTAATAGGGCTCTGACTAAGTGGGCTGCGGACAACAAAATAATTCCGGATAAACAGTTCGGGTTCAAGGCGGGTCATGACACAATTCATGCTGCGTCTAAACTCGTTTCTGATATCCAATGGAATAAATCAAAACAACAATGCACAGGTGCTGTTCTGGTTGATTTGGAAAAGGCCTTTGACACCGTATGGTTGGAGGGTCTTTACCTAAAACTGAGCAGGCTTGGAATAAACAAGCCATTGTTGTATATACTTTATGATATGCTTAACGGTAGAAAGTTTGTTGTCAAGAGTGGCAATGTAACTTCTACCACAACATTCTCAATTAAAAATGGTCTTCAACAGGGAGCGGTGAATTCGCCGATTCTCTTCAGCATTTACACCAGCGATCTGATAGGTAGTCTTACAAAGGCAATTGCGTACGCCGACGATCTAATTGCGTACAGAACGGCCCGAAAGGTTGAGGTTATTAGAATTCTCTTGCAGCGTGATTTCGACAAGATTCAGCGATATTGCGACGACTGGAAACTGAAAATAAATGTCCAGAAGTCAGAGACAATTCTGTTCCGGACTCCGTTGGCTGGGGCCACGAGGGATACGTGTAAGAATTGGCGCAAGATGGTCATAGTTGATCTTCACGGGCAGCCATTAGCGAGCAAAAGTGTAGTGAAGTACCTCGGTATCTGGTTAGATCAGTATTTATATTTCGACAGACATATAAATGCTGCTCTGAACAGGGCCAGAGGAGCCTTCGCTCTGACGAAACGGCTGTTTTTTAGCAGTCGGCTTGACCCCAGAGTGAAGGTAATTTGCTACATGGCCCTCATACGGCCAATGATCGTGTATGGTTGTCCTGTGTGGTTCAACGTTGCCCCTTCCCAGATGGAGAAGTTTCGGGTGTTCGAGCGGCAGTGTTTACGACGCTGTACCGGCTTATATCGAACAGCCGAGTCTTCTTATGTGCATTACTATTCCAACGAGGTCCTATACAACGGGGCTCGAATCAACAGAATTGACAATTTCGTGATAAAACTCGTTCGAGGTCACATTGCAAGAGCTATGTCTTCGACCAACAATTTAATTTACGGGGCGTTCTATCCGAACGACGAGTATTTTGAAAGTGCACGCTTGAGCGGGTTCATTCCACCAGAGGCATTCCTCTTTTTAGACAAATGCGGTCTGATACAGGATAGATTGGCAGTTCCGTTAATCTACCACGTCAGACGAAGAACCGTGGATAGGCGACTCCTGTACAATCGGGACGTCATGGCACAAGGTGGAGCAGAGCTCCTTCGGTTCAGTAGGGCTGTGTCCGAACGGGACCGAACTGATAGGGTGAAGCAGGAGAACCAGTTTTGGTGGCTTCAATCGGCACTTGATAGTGGGTAGTCGGGATGGGGTTTTAAGCCTTGGCCGGCTTACATACTTGTTTAATAGTATTAGGGTTTAGTTTTAAGTAGAATAGGCATGGTGGCACGAAAAGAAATAGAAAAAAAAATACAAAAAATACAAAAAATACAAAAAAAAAAAAAAAAAAAAAAATTAAAAAAGAACATTAAAAAAAAAAAAAAAAAAACATGGATTAAAAAAAAAAAAAAAAAAAATAAAAAAAATAGACAACAAAATATGAAAAACAAAAATGTTAGATAGTTAGATTTGCTGCTGTGGTTGTTCTAGTTTTAAGTAGTTTATAGGTAGAATAGGTAGTTTAAGTTAGTTTTTAAGTTTTATTTAAGGACCTTATTTTAAGTAGTTTGTAAGTAAAAATAAATAAAAAAAGGTTATTGATATTAGTTTTTTCAAAATTTTCTAATAAAAACAAAACAAATAAAATTTAAATTGAAGTAAAATAGATCTTAAGGCCGAAAGGCATTAGTCATTAGTGTTATAGTTTAGCTTAGAGTGTCCGTATGGGACCATTAAGTTAGTTGTAAGTTATGGATAATTAGGCTAGTTTTATGAATTTTTGTCTAGCTTTAAGATAGGTTTAAGATGGAATAAATAAAAATGAATTTAAAAAAAAAAAAAAAAAAAGTGCGTTGGACTGTCATGCAAGGGGTTTTGGGTTCAATCCCTGCCTGTGCCACCTTAATTTAAAAAAATTAATTTTCGCGGGTACTGCCTCTTGCGAGGAATTGACAAATCCTTCAAGAGTAATTCTTGTCATGAAAAAGTGCTTTCTCAAACTAGCCGTTCGGATTCGGCATAAAATTGTAGGTCCCCTCCATTCCTGACAACATTACTCGCACACAGGAATGGTTGAGAGTTGTAAGTCACTAGGCCCTGGTTCACAACGGACTGTTGCGCCACCCCATTTGATTTTTGATTCTGCTTATTTTATATCGTAATATTAAATTGATTATTAGTTGTGCCAATTGAAAAATGTAAAAGTGTTTTTAGTTTAAGTTTAGAACGTACTCTCAGGAAATACATAAAACTTCTAATATTAAATTGCTTATTAAGTGATAACTTGCCGTTAAATAAAAATGTCTTATTATAATTTCAAACTTGTCATGCTATATTTTCTATGTTTATTAGTTGCGACACATGGGAACTTTATGTTAAGTTTTGCAATCGTAAACAAATTTCGTATTCGAGATTTTAATTGAATAAGTCGGAAAAACTGATCCCCTATTTAGTCCGTCTGTCTTGGCCTCTATAGCACAAGACATTGGGTCTATTCTATGGATACTTCAAATTTAAAAATTATATTTTTGAGCTGATTCGCGTAAGGCGTTTTTTTTTCATTTTTTAAGACTAAAAATATCAGTAGTATCCATATATGTATGTATAAGTCATAAATAAACCGATAGATTTTAAGGACAAACTTTGTCTCTTCTACATACAATTTAAATGATTTAAATCTTTAGTTTCTGGAAATTATCATTAGTGATGAGTCTTAACTTGACTCTATATAAATTTTTGAGCAAACCTTGAATTTAATACTTTTATAGTTTCGAAAAATTACGTTTTGGACTTAATTTTTGTCCTGATTTCTAATCCAAACTTCAATTTTAACTATTTTGTATTTGCTTAAGTTTTATAAATACCTGTTTTCATTTCAATATTATTTTTATACATACATTGATGGTACATTGATACATTTCAAAAAGTTGATATTCTAATATATCAACTTTTTTAAATTGTTTAGAAAGTTTACTATCAAACCGTGCATAAATGGTTTAGCTTTCCTTTCAGTTTTTTCCAAACCAACAAGTTAAACGCTTAAAAATTGTTCAACTCAGAAGATGTTTTGAATATTATATAATAATAGAGGCTGGGATGCACACTAATAAATCCCGTCTGTCGATTTGTCTTGCTTAAAGGGTTTGTAGTGTTTTGTTAAATAATTTGTCATTTGAATTTTTCTTAGAGATTTCAAAATTACTAGGAATATTGTGCATTTGATGAAATAGTTTCATTTCAGAATCTATTTTTGTAAAGGAGATTTTAGTCAAAAAACAATGTTTACCAATTTTAGTAGCATTTCTTAAAAGTTTTATTTCTTTTATAAACGAATACAAATTCGATTATTGAAATATCAATATCTTCTGTTGTTCACGAGATATCGAGAACCAGACATCAATTTTTACCAAATTTGCGTACTATTTTTTTTCAAACGGGCTGTTGGATTTTTATACAAACAATTACTGAATGTCGAAAACAATACGAACTTTTAGTAATGCTTTTTTGTATTTTTATTTTTTGTTAAAAATCTGTCAATTCGATTTTTCTCAAAATTTTATCGAATGTTGAAAACAATATTTTGTATAAGGTAAAATTAGTTTGATACCAACAATTTTAATTGTTGAAAAGATATTTGAGTCGAAAAAAAACTTTTACGAACTTTTGTTTAGGTTTTTATTTTTTGTAAAAAAAACAGTCAGTTCGATTTTTCTCAAAATGTAACTGAACGTTGACAGCAACAATTAAAAAAATGTAATTAGTTTAAAACCAATGTCTCAAAGTTTTCAAAAGTTATTTGAGTTTTACCAAGTTTGAGTAATGTGTTTTTAGGTTTTTATTTTTTATAAAAAAAAACTGTGAATTCTATTTTTCCCAAAATATTAAAAGGTGTTGAAAACTTTATTCTTCCCAATACAAAATTGTTTTGGAGATAAAATCATTTTTTATTCGTAAAATTTTCGAGATGACAAACATTTTTTTTTCAGTTTTTTTGATTTATAAAAAAAAACAGTTCATTGGATTGTTTCCCAACAATATAATTGTTTGGTAAAATTTAATTCAAGCCTCTAGTATCATTGGTTACTGAGATATTTAGGGTTAACCAAAATGTTCACCTTTTTTTAATCTGCTATGGTAAAAAAAAACTACCCTCGCAATTTTCTTAAGAGCCCTTTCTGTTTTTTCTGCCTTGTTATTTGTACAACAAAATTTATTTAAAGTCGATATTTCTTCTGGTTTTGAGCTATGCTATAACGAAAAAAAAACGTCGCAAACGTACGGACTTACAGACGTACAAATGTAGAAAGAATTATGTATTTTTTTTTTTAATTTAAAAAAGTAATATCTCAAAAACCTGACGTGATACATTAATTTTGAAGTCGGGTGGAGTGCAATTTAATTGCCAACTTTGACATTTCTCGACGTTTTGAAGTTCCTAGAATCTATAAATAAAATATGACTGAAGAGATGTCTGTATATGCTTGAGTACGAACGTTCGTACGTTCTGCAAGTTTTTATCTCAAAAACCAGTAAGGAAGGGGACGTTGCAGAAAGTACTCTCAAAAAATTAACCCAAAATATCTCATGATCTAATAACGCTAGCGATTTAAATTATTTTTTTTATTATGTAGTGTGAAGTGATACAAAAATAATACAATTTAGCAAAAAATCAACTAACAGTTTTTTTATAAATAAAAATAAAAATTGTCACCTCGAATATTTTGCAAGTAGGTATAAAATTATTTTACCTCTTAAATAATTGTTTGCAACTAAGAATACAGTTTTGATATCTGGTTAAATTTTGAAAAAAGGAATCAAATTGAAAAGATTAGAACCTTAAAAAAAACTACTAAAATTTGGTAAAAATTATATTCGATATAATATATGTGAGGTAAAATCTCTAATACGAGTAGGTATGTGTGAAAACACGGCCTAAGATATTATTTATGGAAATTGAGCTCTTTCTACAGTTATTAATGCCCTCTATATTCTGGCAGTATTTACACATGTTTTTGTTTTTCATTGTCAAGTTGTCAGCAGTGCGAACATCGGAGATCATTTGTTTATGTGATTCGGTATTTGTTCTAGATTAGATTGTTCGCCGATACCAAAGGAGCTTAAGAAATCTCTAACTTATATTTTTTAAGAATTAAAGATATTGGCTGATGAACTGATTTCATCTTAAAAAAAATATTGTTTCAACATTCAGAAAAGTTCCATAAAAATCCAACATTCAGTTTTTTTTTCAAAAAAATTGAAATCTACATGAAGTTTTTGACTTTAAAATGATTTTATTTCGAAAAATTAAGGCTGTTTTGCTTTATGTAAGATATTTGAACTTTTTCAAAAAATGCTACTAGTATTGGTTAATTTTCTACAAACATCTCAATAGCAAAAATAGATTTTGAAATAAATTATGTAATTCAATGAATGCAAAATGTTGTCGGAAATTTTAAGTTAATTTATAAAAAAACCACCAGACAACTTTTTAACAAAACCTCTTTGAATTACTGTGTTGACTTGATATTACTTCGGTAAAAACTACTAGAATAAGAAGTATGTATGTATTTCATAGTGCACAGTTTTCTATGTTTTTCAACACTTACATACATATTTCTATGCGTAATTACAAATTTTGCAAAGTAATAATGTATTCAATATGAGAAGATTTCTCAAATTTCCTTCAATAACTATTAAAATTTTAAGAAATTTAAATGAAAAATCTGGTTCAATGAAATGAAAATTTTTATCATGCCAGAAGGGAAAAGACTTCATCATCTATCAAGATTGAAACATTAATTTCATGGAAGATGTCCTCCCTCCTTTTCTTATTTTTAATTAAAAACCACAACCTTTTTCCATTCAACATAAAGTTTCATTAAAACATGTTTTTCAAACTATCAACATCAACCCTATTTCAGGTTATACATTTATGCATTTACAGTACATATGTGTGTATATGTTTTTTAAATTCAGTATAAATGTCACATTTAATTTTGACATGTCACTTCTCATTCAACAACAGATATATTTATTACCTATGTATTTATACATAACTATGTACATCCATATTTTGTGATCGGGATATCCTCAGCTCTTGTTAAAAAAAAGAACATTCATATAAGATCTCATCTCACGTTATTATTTGTTTTTGTTTCACCGGTTTTTCGCATACTTGACACATGTAAACAGACCCCAAGCTAAGTTCAATAACAGCCATCATCGCAGGCATTCAACTTGTCAACAACAAAATACAAAATGAACGTCATAAAAACTGTCATAGCTACAAAGTGCGGGAAGTTTTTCCATTTTTTTTTCTTTCCGTTATAATGTTATCATATTCAACAAGCATTATTTCATCTTAAAAAGCATTGTTATATACATCCATTTTATATTTTATGTACATTATGTACTATAGATACTCCTGTATGCATGCATAATATCTATGGGATGCATGAGATTGGCATAACTGTGAATTTATTTGTACCTTTGTGGTTTTTATAACCATATATACAAATCTTTATACAGGTCTTTCGTTCCCTAGAGGCAGCTTCAATATACATATATATGTGTTACCAATTTATGTTTGCTATATATGAAAGAGCATTAAAACCTCCCTTCAAGTGGGTCTTGTTGTTTTGCTTGATTGAATCAACAAAAATAAAATTAAATCACACTCTGACATTTTTCTATAGTAAAGGTTCGTTTTGTTGAAACAAAAAAGATCTTTGTCAAAAATAAAATCTAGTATTTGTTTCAAACGATGTGATGTTGTCATGAATGTTACTCAGGTGACCATAGTTACGAAAACATAGACATTTTTTCAAATGTAACAACTTAAACTTCCGAAAAAGTAAAAATTCGACTCTAATTAAGTGATTTACACTTGAATCAATGTCAGAGACACCTTTGGCGTTTTAAACAAACGAGTGTTCAAAAACGACTTTTCTCTATAGTCTTTTGTCTTTCTATTCTTAATTTTAGCGGTTTTAAAGTACTTTCATTTTAAATAACTTACTATTTGGATAGCTGGCACTTCTACATCTGTCAACTTTTGAAATTGTGCATTATTAAAATCGATTCACACTTCATTTTTTAAACATTTTTCATGTGGGGGCTCGACCGGGATGTGTAAATGCAAGCACTTTTATTTTTGCATAGTAAAACTTAGATTACATCTCAAATCCCTGGCAAACAACATTTAATCGAAAACACATTGCAATTGTTAATTGTGTGGTTTCTTGAAGACTTGATCGCAAATGATTAAAATGTTGTTTTATTTTTAATATCAAAATTAAACTTTGTATAAGAAAACCCTTTGGTTTAATTGGACCTACAGAACTTGAAACGAGTTCTACTATTTCTTATTGTTGGGAAATCCTTGATCAAATTTTTATTTTGAAAATAAGACAACCCTTTTAACCTTTCAAACGAACAAAACAGACTTATTTTTGTGTTTATATTAAGACACTTGTGAGTTGTGTTTCATTTGGGGGCTCGACCGGGACGCAAATTTGTTGCTGCACCTCAAACCCTTGAAAGCTACATTTATTTTAAATAATTTTTTCAATTGCTAATATTTACTGCGAAAAGTTTCTTTGAAAATGTTAAAATTCAAAGAGCAATACGTCTTGATTTTGTACAGCTTATATACAAAACTCATATTGACCTTACTTTCCCGGGAGCCTCATGTAATTTAAGAAGATTTCATCAATTTCATTACTCAATTTTCTTAAAATTAACACACTGTAGTTATCGATAACTTGAAATAGTACTTAAATAAATCGATTTTGGTCACTAACAGTTTCAACAACAAAACGAACAAAATTAAATATTATAAATTACAACGGAAATGGTCACTCTTATTATGCTCATGCTCTGAATACGCATATTATACACTTCAAGTTGCTGCCTCATAAAGTGCTACAAACACGAAAATTGAGGTTTATTTTTTTGTATGTTCGTTTTGTTTTCCCCAAATGTGCAATCAGATGAACTTGAGTTCACAATTACACAAGTGGCGCCCGGCGCCAGTCGCCATAACACCATATCGCCATATCACACTGATGCCATAGTAACGTAAGTTTCAGCAGCAAAAATCTCTTTTTCCCTTTATATCTTTTTGTCTATGCGATGCTCGATGGTGGTTATGGGCAAATACTAGTTCTTTGTGGCGGCATACTCTAGCATGTGGCATGCTACTTTATGACGACGTGATATTCTGTGTGTTGTGTTGCTTTTTGTGTATAAAAGGTTACCCTTGCATGTATAGATACGTAGATACTTTTCTCCATCGAAATAATACTCGCCGCATTTTGTATCTACGTATCTACATTATACTCTCTTTGCAGATGTAATTGATTAAAACAGATAATAATCACTTAACCTCAATACTTGACAGTTGCAAAGACAAAAGAACTTATCTTATAAGCTAACATGCCCTACATGAGCGGAAATAGAAGTTGGTTGGAATAAAAATGTATATTATTGCATCTTAAGAGTTGATTAAACTTCCTAAGAAATTTAGAAGACAATGAAATGGTTCTTTTTGTTTAATTTTAATTAATTGATTTTTCAGGTTTATGAAAAACAGTGTTACTTTTTGAACTTTTCTTTTTTGTTTGGAATTTACCTTTGGAACAACTTCGACTCTTTAAGATACATTCATACATTTAGGGTACAGAGCTTGCATATAATAAATATAAGTCTTGAATGTCAAAAGGTCAAAAATTCTAGAATAAGATTGTTTTTCTTGAGTGGCCAATATTTTTCAACTTCTTTGCTCTTTCTCCTGCTGAACTTTAAGCAATTTCCTCCTTGAACCTCAAAGTTCGGATAAATGGAAATTTTGCGGAAGTGCATTTTTGTTGCTTCGATGTTTTTTTTTTAGAATTAAGGGTAACCAATAACCCTTAAGTAGTTTTCTCCAAGTAAATTTTTATTTTTCGACAAGCGATGCAATTTTGCTCCACAGAAATCTTAATTTGAATCTTCTATCGAACCTTGAACTCTCTTTAACTATTTGGCCATTTATAATCCATAATAATAATATGAAAAAATTGCATTCTCCTCCGTCCCAACCATAATATCAATTTAATAAATGCATCTTTTCAATTTTTTTCTTCTTATTTTTTTTTACAGATTATAATAATATCAATTCTGGTATCGTTGGCGCCCTCCCATCCGCATCCACTTAGCCCATTCGATTGGGCGGTGCAACTGTGTGATGGATCATGCAGTGAAAGCGACCAGAGGACGACCATGGAACAAGTTGCGCTTCGAAAACGACGAGCTAGAATGTCTGTATCAACGTTACACGCTGAAGCTGCAGCGCTTTTCGGTGCTAGGTGTGGTCGCGTTGGTGGTCGTCCTTTGTGGAGTAATGGCTGCTCTAAGTCTTACCTACAATCACAGTCCAACATTTCATGTAAGTTTTTTTCGACAAGCTATAAAGGAAAGGAAAGGTATACCTTTGCTCCTCTCGTATCTATTGAAGATATTTTTTAAATGCGGAACTGAGTACTTATAGATACAATTTTTGTTTTTTCTTTTCATATTAATCTTCTTTTTATACGTGGAAAAACCTCTGACTGGATGTGATCCTACGTCGTCGTATCTTTATACAGAATGTTTTCAATTCCATTGTGTGCCTCCTGTTTGCAATTATTTTGATATTGTTGCAATGTCGTGTTATCAAGGATCATCATCTGCCATTTCTGTGCTATGGTATTCTTCTATTCACTGCTTGCATATGCTTTGTGTCGATGCCAACGGTGGGAAGCGTATTTCCAGTTGATACGAAAGAGGTAAGGCAATTTTATGTTTTGTTAGTCTCTCACGGTTTTGTTTTGGCATATGGTGTACCATGTTTTATTTGTACACTGAAAATAAGTTTATTGTTATTATTGACAAAGATATAAATTCTGTTTTTGAATTCTTCAACAAACAACAATTATTTCAATTTTAAAAACTAATATTTAGATAAGGTTATAGTTATTTCACGTGATGCCTAATTAATTTTATTGTTGGAGTTGTAAGCTCCCTCTATCTTATTTGAATAGGTGTCAAGAAGCTAAATATTTTTATAACGATGTTTATTGGATTGAAAAAATACAATTTGCCATTAGATATTAACAGAAAGAGTTTTTGGCACAAATGAAACGGATCTGTAACAACAGAACATTTAATATCCAACTGTCAAAATTCCAAAAGATCTGTTCGTTTTCTCTGAATTTCATTGATTTTATTACATAATTAAGTCCAATGTTCAGCTTAAAAAAAAGAAATTGTCAAAGCTTTGAACACTCAAAATGTAAGTACAAACGTCAACATTTTATCTCAAACTGTTACAATTCCAAAAGATCTGTTCCTGTGTTCTGAATTTCGGTGACTTAATTACATAACTTTGTATATGATATTAAAAATATCATAAGATATTATTCAAAATATCATTTAGAGACATTCCAGGGCCAAGTTTACATAAGTTAGTTTTTAAGCTTTCCACTATAAAAAAACGAGGAGGAACCAAAGATAACGCTGTTTTGTAAAGATGATAAATCACGTTTTTTGTTATAGGCTCAACCAGTTACTTTAAGTGTTTGTCCCTGTGACGTATTAATTGCCAAAGCAAAACTAACTTTAATGGGAATTTAAAGCCTTTTAAATTAAATTGTTGAATCTAGAATTATTGGGATTCGAAGAATACATTTTCAGTCTTTCATCGCCGGCGGTTAAGATATTAGAACTTTCAAGGATTCGCAAAAGTTGTGTGACACGAAGTTATGCAGGGTAAACGCTTGCAAAAATTTCAGGGTTACTATAGTGTTTCAGTACAAACTCGTAAATCAATGTTAAACAGGGTGCGGCAGAGCCGACTGACGAGTTTAATGAGATCATTAGCCTGTGATAAGATAAGATTAGGCCTTAATAATTGGTATATTTTGAATTGCACGGTAATGCTGTTTTTAATCGTAATCATGGTCAGGACAGGTGTAAATCGTGGTTTCGTCGTGCGTGCATATTACAAAACTAATCATTCTTTGATCGCTACACAAAGAGCTTTTCGTTTACACTTCCGCTTTCCACGTGCTGAATCTGTTCTTTTTGCAACCATTATCAAATTGTGGATACGAAATTTGGAAAAACTGGAAGTACCCTAAGTAGACTTGTACACAATGCACCCAGAATGGTAAGAACGCCCGAAAATGTGCAGTTGGTTAGAGGGTCAATTGAGCAGTCACCAAGACGCTCAGCTCGGAAAAAGCGGTAGCTTTGGGAATTTCAGACCGTTGTTTGAGGAAAATTCTTCACGAAGATTTATGATTCCATATCTATAAATTAATGCTTGTCCTAGAGTTAAATGCTACTGACTACAACAACTACAAAAATCTCTGTCTGCAAATTCTTCTGCAAATTCCTCCGATATCAACTTTTTTCAGCAGCGATGACGCCCATTTTCATCTTTCTGAAACTGGAAATAAACAAAATTGCAGATACCTACTGGGCTGCGAATGACCCACTGCAGCTCCATGAAAGACCACTCCACTCTCCTAAAGTGACCGTGTGGTGGGCTGTGTCCCAACTTAGGGTGATCGGCCCCTACTTTTTTGAGGACGAGAACAAGACCGCCACTGTCACGTCCACTCGTTATGTGTGATATTGGAAACTTATCTTCAGCAAAGGTTAGAGGAAATGGCTGAATAATATAATTTGGGAAATGTATGTTTTCTGCAAGACGGAACTATAGCATACACACCTCGAATTTCACTTGCTGTCTTACCACAAATGTTCACCGGGCGGTTAGTCTCTCTAAAAGGAGACATAGGCTGGCCAGATTTAAGCATGTGTAATTTTTTCCTTTGGGGCTACCTCAAGGATAAGGTTGTCAGACATCGCCCACATACCGCAGAAGAAATTAAACAACAAATCACGCAGAAATCAAGGCCATACCAGTCGAAATGTGCCGAAAATCATGTGAAAGCTTTAGAGATCGTCTACAACGTCAATGCTGACGGCCACCATCTTAGAGATATAATTTTCAATTTTTTTTTTTTTAAATAGGATTGAATACTGATTTAAATAAAAAAAATATTTTCTCTAAGTTTAACTGTTCGTTATTTATAGCAAATCAAAACTCGTCAGTCGGGTCTGCCGCACCCTCTATATAAGAAACGCCTTATGATAGGCAACGATGACAGGTCGAAAAAGTACCTAGTGATATAATTAGTGTTCTGAAAACAAAGAACATGTTGAATTTTTGTGTTTGAATGAGCTAGAAATGAGGTATTTACCCCGGAACTTAAAACTATCTCCAGCCTCGTAAATACCTCCATACAAAAAATCATGTCATTATATTGCTCCGTAGTGACGTAAAAGACAGCCAAACACACAAACAAACAAACAAACTGACTTTAACATTTATAATATAAGTATATATTAATACCACAATTCGTATAAAAAAAAACATTGAACTTAAATACCTTAGAAATTCTGAGAAAATTAAAACAACAATTATTAAAATGCCCATTGGAAGTTTTTTTTGACATTTCTCAATGTTTCATGGCCCCTTAAATCAACAAAGATTACTCGTTTTTAGAGACCTGTCTGTTGGTACATAACTTTGTACGGAAAAACTCAAGAACTAGCAGATATATCGACTTAAAATAAATTTGGATTCCCAGATAATAATTTCGACACGGACAGAAAAGACTATAACGTGTTTTTTTAATATTTAAAAAAAATTAACATTTAGTTGGTCGTAAATACCTTGTGAACCAATAAAAAGCTGTCGACTTACATTCAATTTTATTTTACAAAATAATTATACAGTAAAACAGAATTGATATGAATAAACAAATAAATTTAACTGGAAGTTTTT
This sequence comes from Eupeodes corollae, assembly GCF_945859685.1. NCBI lineage: Eukaryota > Metazoa > Arthropoda > Insecta > Diptera > Syrphidae > Eupeodes > Eupeodes corollae. The sequence continues at coordinate 25,498,546 of NC_079148.1, read as the reverse complement.
TTTTAACAACAAAAAGAAAACAAAGAACAATTTTTCAAGTTCAAATAATTTACGAACAAATTATAAAATTTCCTTTGTAATCATTGCATATTTAGAATGACCTTCTTTAAAATTTAAAAAAAAAATGTACTTTTTACAGAAACTAAAATGCTAAAAAAAACAGAAAACTTGGTTAAAATTGATTTTAGAATCGAGTCATTGACTTCAAACTTAAATCGTCTTATGCCAAATATTTGCTATTAACATTGTGTAAAATTGTTAGAAAAATCCAATTGACAGTTTTTTGAACAATAAAACAAAAACGTTTGCAAAAACTACTATATTGACTGTAAGTTTTGAATATCACGATATAAGACACCTTAAATTTCAGATTTTGATTGGAAGTACAAATTATTTAAATAAAAATGTAGTTAGTAACTAAAAATATCATTTGGAAATATCTACGCCCTCCAATAGTAAGTTATCAGTGTTTTTTGCATTCTAGAATCTTTTTTTATAAGTCTACTCACGTAAAAGGAGAAGTTTTTGGGAAAATAAGATTCAAAATAATTTAGGGTGCCTTGACATAAAACAACTTTTAAAAATTGGAATTATTGCAATTTACAAAATTGAACAGCTGCTGAAAATTGGACCTATTCCAATTGCCATTTTAAAGTAAGACCAATTTTTGATAGTTGGCTTTATTCCACGGCACCATACTTAACTACTTACACATTTTTGACATTCGATTTCTCACCTCCACAGATCAATTTGTGTCAGTATTTAGTTCTGTGTATAGCAGTATTTTTTATTTTGACCCAAAACGCAGTTTTGAAACTTCTTCAATTTTCAATTCCTGAAACTATAATTATTGAAACATTGAAGAAATTATATATTTATTAAATCAAAGGCAGTTGTTATGAAGTTTTATTAATTTAATGAAGTAGACAATTTCTTTCAGTGTATACATTTTCTAAACTGATATACAGATATATGCATGAAATATGACATTTATGAGATGCGAGCAATGCTCTTTGTTTAGTGATAAAACAAAAGTCAAACTAACAAAATGTTGAAAAATACATAACTACAACATAATTAGTTTTCTAAAGGTTAAAAGAGAAGATACCTAGTATACTCGTATATGTTTTTACTCACTGTATGTATGCTGTATATTTTAAAAATTTTAATTAATGTATGACGTCTGTGTAAGTTCAATTTAAGGTGCAATGTCTTATGAACTTTAACAACCACAAATGTCAATGTTTTACACACAAAACAAACAGAAATATTCCTTAACGTGGAGATTAGTATTCTTATATTTCAAAGGTATACATATAGAGAGCTATTCAAAATCACTGAACAAAGTGAGAAATGTCATTTCCTTATAATTTCAGAATATATAATAGATTACAAGAAGAAATAGATTTTTAAAAAAATTTATTGCAAGAAATATTTATTTAGAAATATAAAATAAAAACATGATAAAAATTTAATTCGATTTTTGTTTCATTTATCAACCATCAACATTTTTGGAGGAGGTTACATTTTGAGATCATTGTCAGATGAAGTTCGTCCGTGTAATCAAGCCTTGAAATAAAATAAAGTCTCGATTTTTCTTTTGAACTTTGTAAAAAGGAAACAAGTTCATTTTTTTAAACTTAAAAGAGGTGCACTTTAAAGCTCTTGAATGGTATTTAAAAAACTTCAAAAAATAAACAATCAAGTATTAAAACTCTAGACATCGATCGAAATCGAATTTGGAAAAAACTAAATCAGTGGCAAATTTTGTACTTTTATTTGTAAAAATTTCTCCACGAAAAATGTTTTAAAGTTAAATCAATAAAAGATTTTATAAGTCTTGAAAGAAAGTAATTTAATCGAATCGAGTTAATTTCGTCCACTCATATCATTGGTCAACAAAACGACGGTCTTTTTCTGTTGCACAAATAAAACAATACTTTTTTAAATGATTAAGATGTCCCCAATTTTAATTTTATGAAATTCATTAGGTTTTCAAAGTATTTCCTTTTTAAAATTTTAAAGACAACCAGATCCCTTAAAAAGGTCTTTTCGGCCAAAACCATATTATTCAAATTTAAAATGTTATGTACGATTTGTGCAATATTAACGAACTTTTTTGGACATTGACCAATTTTGAGCTTTAACGTTTTATGATTAGAGTGTTATAGTTTTGGATGGAAAACCCTATAGCAAAATAAATTGTATGATAATTGTGCAAAGTACAAAACATTACAGTTTAAATTATTTTGATATCTTACTTAGTTTTTGCGAATTCTCAGAAATTATGAGTATTTACTTGACTCTATATGAAGTTTTGAGTAAATCTTGAATACAATACTTTCATAGTTTTAAATCTTTGGTTTAAACCATCAGCTCAAGTTTTAAAAATTATTTTTATATTTTTCAATGTACAAACTTCAAAAAATTTGACAAGAGCAAATTTACTTTGAATCCGTTTTGCCTTATTCTGTTGAAAAATGTTTTATTACAAATGTTTCAGCGTTTCTTTAAGATTAATTTCAGACTCGTGAAATCTAACAACTTATTACGATTTTTTGAAAACTTTATGAAATGATATGAATATCTCAACTGAATATCGGTGAAAGGGATTATAGATGTTGAAAAGCATCACTAATTTAATAAAAAAAAAATGTTTTTATAAATCAAAAAAACTCAAAAAAAATATTTGTCACCTCGAAAATTTTACGAACAAATACTTAATTTATATCCAAAATAATTTTGTGCAACGAAAAATAACGTTCTTAACATCTGGTAACATTTTGAGAAAATCGAATTGACAGTTTTTTTTATAAAAAATAAAAACCTACAAATAAACATTACTCAAAGTTGATAAAAATTAAATTTCGGCACAAATATCATTTCAAAAATTTAAAATATTGGCTTCGAAACAATTTTATTTCATAAAAAACTAGCGGCTTGGTACGTGCTTCGGTACGTATAAGGCATATTAATAAAAAAGAATTGGGTACTCTTACTATGGTGGGACTATATGGATTAGTCTAAAACAGTTGGAACAGGCAACTTAAAGTTGGCCATGTGAAAAACATTATTCCTCCAAATTGACACCACAAACGTGAAGTGTTTGCCCTTGGGCATATGAATATCGCAAATGATAAACACACAGGATATTGTAATCTTTTGAATTCAAATGGCATATCAGCTGGAATCATAGGGATACGCGGTATTAAACACACTTTTCCTTTTGATTTATCAGTTAAGATTGTAGCTTCAATCAAATTTGGCAATAACTTTTTCACTGCCAATCTGGATCCATTACACAGTTTTGGTGGATTAATGTTACGCAATAATATAATCAAAGAACCAATTTTTAGATTCAAACAATGCGGTGATATATGAATTCTAATCCGATTTCAAAGAATTTAAAAATTTAATTGGATAATTCATTGTCTCATCTTGATTCATAACACTGTCAAATGATTTATATGTCGTGACTACAACTGGCAGTTTCGCTTAAATTTGAAAATTATTGGTATTGATATGAATGTGGATTTTTTTTAAGTATTAGTACAAATTGTTTGCATATGTGAGTATAGAAAGATGTTGATTTTACACCTTTTCAAGATTTTTTTTTTAATTTTCTCTACTTACAAACCTTCTCTGGACTTGAACGAATAATTCAAGACCAAAATTAGCCAAATCGGAAAAGGCATTGTTGAGTTATAACATTACAACGAAAAATGGTATTGATTTTTATATATACCGATATTGTTTTCAACATTTTTAAAATTTTAAAATTGATAGTTTCTTTTATAAAAAATAAAAACCTAAACAAAAAATTACTAAAAGTTGGTAAAATCTACAAAAACTAGTACGCAAATTTGCTAAAAATTGATGTTCGATAGAAAATACTAACTTCAAATTAATTTCATTCATCCAATTTGTACTTGTTTACATAATAAAAAAAAACTTTTAAGAACTGCTGCTGAAATTGGTAAAAATTGTTTAACGATTAAGAATCTCGTTAACAAAAATAGATTTTGTAATCAAACTGTTTCATCAAATGCAAAATATCGTTGGTAAATTTGAATTTCTAAGGATAATTCTTACGGGCAACTTTAAAAAAAAACATGAAAACCTGCAAAACTTTTTACCAAGACAAATCGACATACGGGTTGGGAAGTTCACAGTGTTGGTCGCATCCCAGCCTCTTTTTTGGAATGAAAGTTATATTTTCAATTTTTTAAAATGGCTATAATGAAAGAATCCATATATAGTGTATACAAGACAACCTTTATTTAAAGTTGTTTAGTTCTTGAAACGTACAGAACGTAATAAGGTATACCGCATCTACGTACATACACTGATCTCTCTTAAAACATGGATTTACATTCTAGAGACCATTAAAAAATATCATAATTTGCAGTGTGAGAAATTGGAAGTTAGAAATATTTATTTTGCAAGAAAATTGTGTATTCTACTCAGAAAATCAATTTGTTTTATTACGTGTGAAAAATAAGGTCAGAAAAGCAAACATTTAATATAATTTAAACTATGAACAATAATTAGTATTTTTCATTTGTTAAAATAAAAACTCTTTTATGTTTTTTTTTTAATTTCATTTTACCTAACCTAACTTTAATTTCAAAATGGCTTTAAAGAAATTTAAAAAGGTAAAATACAAGCCCAGCATTATTTGTGTAAGCTTCATCTTAGTAAGGCTTGATAGAAGAAACATTTTATGTAAATATTCTAGCTCATTTTATACTAACATTTATTTTGTATTCTTTAATTAAAATTTACATACAAAATACTAAATAAATCCTTTCAAAAATAAAACGAAATATGTACATCTTTAGACTACAAATTTTACATGCATTTAGGAAGAAATATAAATTTAAATTTAATAATCATATGTTTTCATAGAATGTGTATTTTATGAGCAGTAAATAAAGTTACACTCACAGAATCTCTCTCTTTTGTTATTATTTATTATTATTATTATTTTGTATTGACATTTATTATTTTTCTTATTAAATATTGAAAATTTTAATTATTTTGGTATGAAAACTTATTTTATATTCATGTTCGTACTATACTCGTATCTGTAAACATTTTCAGGTCATGGCTGAGGGTGTTTGGCAAATTGTGTTTGTTGTATTCCTTGCTTACGCAATGTTACCACTTCACATATGGGAAGCTGTTTGCTTCGGGATTATCCTACCGTCCGTGCATATTGGACTGACGGCATATAAAATGTTCACCGATACATTTCGCTATTTGGAATATAATCAGGTCAGTGATGGAATATTTTATAATTATAATAATAATAATAAAATAATAAATTATATATACATACGTACATCAATAAATTGTGTGGTGAACAATTTAATTGAGAATTTATCCTTTTTAGTATTTTGATATAAGCAAAAAGCCAGGTAACACGATGGTTGGCAGAGATGTATCATTATTATCGATATTTTATCCTTTGATATTAATTTATCATCATGCATTTATGGGAATAAAACACAATTTTCTCATTTTCCTTTGGGAAACATAAAACATGCATACAGTTGTGGTCATATTTTAAGCACAAAAACCATTTTTGCCTAAGATTGTGCTTGGGCTGCATCAACCTAGATTTCTTTTCTTTAATGACAGTGACCATTAACTATATAAAACACATATCAATGGGATATAAATGTTGATTTGCTATTGAATTGCTTGCAAATGGACAAATAATTAAGCCATGAAGATGAACTACCATGTAGACTGTAGAAATAAATGCTAAAATCATAAAAAGTTAAACCTTAATTAACGATTTCCTAGAAGCGACAACAAGTGTCAGAAACCACCAAAAACAGAGTATCGCTTAAAAAGATCTTTATAAAATGTAGTGTTTTAAAAATTTTATGCCGTAGAGTGATGAATATATGTTCAAAGTGTTTGGAAATGGTGGAAAACCATAAGTCATTCAGAGCTTCTTTAAATGATTGCATCACTAATCATTTGAGCTTAAAAAGGTTGCAAATTTATCTTCAAATAATTTGACTTCAATCAATTGATTATAATCATTTGAGAAATCATTCTTTGAACTCTTTTAAAGTATCAGCATTCTCTTAAAATCTTTGAATTTCTTTGAAGTTTTCGCATTCCTTACATTTTTCAAAGTTTTTGTGTTCACTTGAAATCTTTGCACTCACTCAAAATCTTTGTATTTAAGTGTTTCAAAGTTAAATTATGATTAACAGTGTATGAATTTTAAACAGCAAGGAATTAAATTATACATTAAATTTCAAGTTAGAAATTTACAAAATAAAAGCTGGTGCTTTTCAGGGCCTCCTTATGAATCCCACACTCTTCCTTATATTTAAACTCAACTTCTAATTCATATTAGATATTTTCAAAATTGTTGCTAAGTGCTAAGAATTTCTCTGACATTCGAAGACATTTATCAGTTCAAGAAATCTTCGTCTCAAACTTGAATATGACATATTTTGCCCCTTTAGATACCAAATCCAACAAAAAGCTTTACAAATTTATAACCTCAACTTTCACAAATGTAAAAATGTTTGGTATTCACTGTTGATTTGCTGCGGATTAGCAGTTGTTTTGACTGCAAACAATGCACCCAACATTTTTTAAAAGAAAAAACAGTTATTCTCTCTATGAGGATGTCAATATTTGTGCATTTAAGTTGTGTACTGCTAAGCAGATAAATTATTTGTGTGGAATAAGATTTTCTGTGTCATAGAAGTTGGCCATAAAAATAGTTGTGCTCTAAATAAAATCCAAGCTTTTTATAATATTCCTTATTTTATAGTATAAACTCTTGAGGTGGGTTGTTGATAATCATTCTATTAGCTTCGAGCAATAGTTTTTTATTCATTAGTGTTTGAATATGGGCTGTAAAACCCTCTGCTCGCCAGATGAAAGGAAATTAGTTTGTCAATTCGAGATCAGGGCAAAGACATACAAATTTATTGCGGAGGTCCTAGACAGATCTCAAAATTTAATAAGAAATTCTTTCAAGCTCAGACCAAAGGAGTACGCAAAAAAAATAGAGGCCGGCAGAAAAAAACATCAGCTACCAATGACCGCCTCAAAATATTTCTAGCTACTTCTAATCCTTTTATTTCGTCAAGGACTATAGGTGCTCAAACTGATAATGTGGTCAGTGCACGCTCGATCCTAAGAAGGGTTAAGAACTCGAACCTCTCAGGAAGAATAGCTGGGAAAGTTAAAGCCTAAGGGCTAGTAAAATAAGGTCTAGAAAATTGTTTGCCTTAAACCATGCTAATTGGAACGAACCAGAGGGCGTACAAAAATGGATAAATATCCTGTGAAGTGATAAAACAAAAGTCAATTTGTTTTTATCGGATTCTGGGCTCAATTTAAGGCGAGCAAAAGGTAGGGACTACCATCCCCGCCATATACAGAAAACTATTATACACACAGGAGGGAATATAATAGTGTGGGGCTGTTTTTTCTGGTACGGTGTAGGTAATATTTTAATAACATCTTAACAAAATACGGATATAGGGATATTTTGGAAGAATTCATGTAACCGTTTTCTGAAGAAAACTCCCACATGCGATGGCACTTTCAGCAAGACAACAATCCTTAACATACCGCAGGTCTTGAAAGATTGGTTTCGAGATAAGCAAGTATCCGTTGTCCCATGGCGAAGCCAATCCCCTGATCTCAATCCTATTGAGAACTTATGGAATGAGCCTAAGCGTAAGTTAGGGGGTCAATATTTCACTAATGGAAACCAATTGTGGGAAGCGGTTCAAAGAGAATGATATTCCATATCTTAATAAACATGCCAAAAGTTAATAGATCCATATGACATCTGTATAGTTATTTTTATAGAAGCAGTGGATGGAATGTTCCAGGCAACAGTTGGGAATTACAATTATTAGGTCAGTTTTATAGTATTTGCTTTGTTATTTTCACGAACGTTCACTTTTTAACATTGTTGGATGCTCATTTTTTTGATAAAGGGCAATTAACAAGTTACTAGTTAGCAGAACAAAAAGAAAAGTTTTACATTTTGCTTAATATTTAGTAAATGCTTGACAATAGATTGTTCAAAATGTTGCCCAATGTTTCGATTGAATTTTTGAAAACACTGAAAAAGGTAACCTTTTTCAGTGGCTTAATTATATGACCACTACTGTTGGTACATTATAATATAATATATATGTATAATATAATAGCTATAACAGTTTTTTATTGTGTTTTATTGGCTAACCTCTTTACAACAACACGCATCAAAAGTATATATTTTAAGGATTTTATATTTATATCAATTTAGCACCGATGCCCCAGAAACCGACCGGCCCCATCAACCCGGCTATATTACCTTAATGCCCACTTTTGTTAAACTTTTCATCTACTGTTTCTGAAAACTTTCCATTTTCAGTAATTTAAAGGACATTCGACTAAATGTTTCATTATACAAGTTGATATCTATTTAAAATATAGACTTACCTTTTCTTCTATAGGGTAGGCCAAAAAGTTTGAATGTAATATATGCAAATGTATGAATAAAATTGTGTCTTCTCTGTGCAAAAGTTTTCAAATAAATTTTAATCCTTTTATCTTTAAAATTCCAGAATTCAAAATTCAATATTATAATTATGTCATTTACTATGTAATCACTTTCTTTCACTTGTTCTACTTTTTTTTCTTTTGCTATGGCCAACAATATAAAAATGAAAAACCAACAGCTTATAGCCAATATTGTGATGTTCATTGGTGTAAATGTTGCTGGTTTAGTGGTTAATATTATGATGGAACGAGCTCAACGAAGGGCGTTCCTTGACACTAGAAATTGTATAGCTGCCCGCCTTGAGATTCAGGATGAAAATGAAAAATTGGAGAGATTATTGTTGTCTGTTCTACCTCAGCATGTTGCAATGCAAATGAAGAATGATATTTTATCACCTGTCGCTGGTCAATTTCACCGAATTTATATACAGAAGCATGAAAATGTCAGGTGAGTTAAATACCTATTTATTTATTAATAAATTTTAAATAAATTATTTACACTCTTACTCTTTTATGTACAAAAATATGATAAAAATTGCAAACATTTATTAATGAAATCGTGATGACAGAATATTTAGTTTTTTTTTGTTTTTCATTTAAAATTTAAAATAAATTTATTTTGAGGAAATAATTTATTTATGTATCTACACGTATGTGTTGTCTTTAAATAATCAAAATTTTCTAGTGCCAAAATTGGTTTTCAATGAAGTGTAGTTAGAAAAAAACTGGCTGGTAAAATTGTTCTGCCTCGGAAATAGAATATTCATGTTTATATATATAATTAATACAAATATTTATTTTATTTACATATATTTAAAAAAATGTTATTAATACAAAAGAAATATGCAAACTAAAAATATAAAAAATTAATAAAGTTAAAAATAAAGTCCTTGCTGTTATAAACGTTTTCGAATAATAAAAAAAAATATATTATTATATGACGTTTTTTAAAATTTAATTTAACTTTTGGATTTATTTCTCATAAGTTTAGTTTGTGCAAAAGCAATCGAAGTATTATTGAAAATTGTATTAAACCAAAATTCTATTTTAAGTTCTGTATTGTGTTAAAAATACAATATTTGGTTAATTTGTTAACAAAGTATCTGTGAAAGGCTAAGCAATATATATTCGTATCATTAATAAAATCAAATACACCCAATTAAAATATTTCTTGCGGCACGTTTTGCTGATTTTCTCAATCTACTCACTTCTTAGTTTTACATTTAGATATTAATTTATCTTTCATAAATCACGCAATTTAATATTTATTTTAATTTAGTACCAACAAAATGGAATCACATGTTCGATTCTAGGCAGTTGTTTTTAAGAGTGTGGAAGTTTTAGAAAATGTTCTTTCAAGGTCGAGTACGAGAGATTTTCTATATTATTTCCAATATTTCGTAATAGTGTTTCTTTTGAATTATATTTTGAATGTGCTTTAGTTCTTTTTGAAGTTTAACTTTCCCATAAAATATTTATATTACAATACAATATTATTTATTTTTATTATTTATTTATCTGTGCAATACCATTCAAATTGTTTTGAGACAATCTCCAAGCACTTTATCGAACATTTCTGGCAGCATCATAGCCATAACTTGAGTAATGTTAGTTGTTAATTCGACAGGAATTCTTTTGTCTGAAACTTCTATTCCAAAAATTGTTTCGCTGATGACAATACCTTATTACTTTCATAACCGTTTTTAGATTCTCATCCTTGCTCTTTGGATGTGAACTATCAAGGGCTGCTTATGATAAGTTCATTAAAATCTGATATTAAAATTATTGCTCAAAATGGAATCAAAAACCATGTAGAATTTAATGCTTCGAAAACTAAAAGCTGTCTTCAGTGGCAAGTCGTAACCCTATCCCAATGATACTATCTATGGGTAATACTTGCATCGAAGAGACCGAACAGTTTTCAGTTATAGCTATGTGCATCGAAAACTGTTTTTAGTGGCAGTACACGAATGTGGAATGCTTTACCACACTTCATATTTTCGTATCATTTCAAATGTGCAGACTTTTAAAATTAATGTGCATCGATATTTCCTTTCTAATCCTATCCTTCCTTAATAATTGCTCGCACTGTGTTGCATAATTATAAGAGTACTCATATCCACTTGAGTGTAATTATCTTTAGTCGGCAAAAAAATGAGGACAAGTTCAATTGCTGTGAACGCTGCATTATCATTAAATTTGGATCATCAACAATCCTTACACTTGTAAGGATGATGCACAAGCCTTAAAACACGAGGAACACTCCACTTCCTTCAAATTTCTTTACAATTTTACTGATTTCTTGCGTAGTTGGTTGTTTATGACCACCTTAATCATCGCTTGATCCGCTTGAATTACGACTGTCGTTTTTCTTAATTTCGACGGAAAGTCCACCATCGACCAAATATTCACACTACGGCAGATCTTGGGAAAAACCCAGGAACTTCAAATCGATACCCACCATCTCTTTTGCGATGGTGGACATCATCTATAGGGAAGAGCTCTACATAGCAATGTCTAGTTTTGGCATCCCTGTCAAACTTATCGATTAGGAAAAGATCTCACCGATGCATTTGATGTTTTAGACAGGTTTTAGACAATGCACTTCTTCAACATCCTTCTGGAAAGCATTGTGCAAAACTTAACCTTAAGCACTAGATCAAAGCGTGATGTCAGTGGAGCGTTTTTGAGCATTGCGACGAAAGCAAAGAAGATGAGTTCAGTGGTCAATGAGGGCAAGACCAAGTACATGCTGTCATCAAAAAAGGACATTGAACAACGACGTCTTTGACGAAACGCACCATGGACAGATGTAACTTTGAAGTAGTTAAGGACTTTGCCTAACTAGGCAGCGCTATAAACACAGACAACGACACCAGCGCTGAAATCAAACGAAGAATAACTCTTGTAAATCGCTGCTTCTTTGGACTTAGAAGGCAATTGAGAGGTAAAGTCCTCTCGCGAGCATCTAAGATCACCATTTATAAGAAACTCATCATCCCGGTTCTCATTTATGTACGAACTGTACGGGCTGTACAGCGACACTGAACTAGTTAACAGAATAAAACCACCTTAAGTAAGTAAGTAATTTTGACGCATTGTCCGACTGCTAAGTGATTTTGAATTGTATATGAAAAATATTCAATAATATTATGACACTTCAAATGACATCTAAGTTTGACAGATGTCAAATGCCACCATTACCAGCTCCAAACCATATGAATTAATTTATAGAATAATATTGAAGATTGGAAATTTCGATTTTAGAAGTTACAAATTATAAACAAGTTGTCTCAGAAATCAATGCTTACGCCTTTCTTGACGCATGTTGATTATAAATATATATAATATAGTCAACACGCATCATAAAAAGCATGAGCATCAATTTCTGAAACAAATTGTTTATAATTTGTAAATTCTAAAATTAAAATATTTTAACCAAATTTAAATTATCGATAATAGCTCCTTGTTTAAATAACTTCTATTTTTCCGAACTTCCTTAAGTTAATGCTCCACTAATTTCCGAAAGAAAAAACTTTTCATTTTCTAAATATCTGCCTCTTAGCAAAAGCAATAAAAACAAAAACTTTTCTCTTTGAAAGAAACTTGAAAATAACAAAAATTACTTATTCACAGTAAATTATATAAGCTCTTCAGTCCAATCAACGAAATTTGATAAATCAGGTCATCCATTTCGATTTGTCCATTACCAACACTGCCTCCTTGCCCAAAAACATTTCTAAACCAATTCCGAAAATCCGTTTGATATCAGACTGATTCTGTATTTTACAAGAATGCGGTTGATTCTACATGAATAGAATAAATTGCTCAAATAATCTCGATCGATACACCAACTATGTACGTAATCAATTCAATTATTTTATTTCTCCTAAAATGCAAAATGCTGAAAGCGAATTTATTTATGTACAAGTAAATGATGCACAGCTATTTCTCTGTGTTCCGCAATTAATTTAAGTTTTAATTCAACTACATTATAATTTTTTCGTACTTTTTGTTTTTCTTGATGATGAATCAGAATTTATAGAGATTTTACCTGAACGAGGGTGAGAGTCCCTTGTCTGCTAAAGCAAATTAAATTAGGTGGCGCCAACACAAAGACACAAGAAAAATGTGTATTTTTAATTGTAAATCATTTTTCCGAGCCAAGTAAGTGAAATTGGAATCTTTTTAACTTGTCCTATAAAATTGGCAAATGTTCAATAATTTACTTCTTTTTTGTTCTTGTTTTCAAAAAATACAATTCTATATTAATGCTGATACACATAAGATTGTGTATTTAAATAGAAGACAATAATCAATTTAAATTATAAATTCAAAGATGACGCAAGGAGATAACTAGATTTGGTATTGTCTGGTATATGGCTAAGTGAATTTCAATTGAGTTTGTGGATAACATAAAAGTTATTAGTTTAATGTTTCCTTTCATGAACCAAAACAAAGTGTTTATGGTATTATAATTTATTTTCAAAATTAAATACAATGACTCGAATGTTTAGGAAAATCAATATATTGCCAGGAATTTTTGACATTTGAACAGAAATTTTTAATTTGGCAATGAATAGGTAGTTTGACTTTTTTGACATTAAATTTGTCAGCATTCGAGAGACATGCCCTGAATCAATTAAAAATACGAAGATTCTTTGCCAAGGCATTAACTTATCATTCGTTGTTCGAATGGACACATTTTTCTTCGCACTTACATTTTATTTGTATTGCTTCTTAAAAAACGAGAGTGATTTTTGAAAAAAAGATGTAAATAGAAACCGAAAGAAAAACATTATGATCAGAGCCTGATGGACTTTTTTCATGTTGTAAAGGGTATTTTATTTTAGACTTGAGGTTTTCAACAAGATATAGAACCCATATAATTTAATGGTATGGTCAAGAACTTAGCTTTATTATAAAAATAAAGGTTTGCCATTATATTTTAAAAATTATTTCAGGAATGTGGCTTAAGCGGCTTATTTGAATCAATTCCAGCCCAATTTTAGACCACTGTTCAGCCATTGGGAGTCATAAGTCAGCAATTACGAACCGAATATTCTTTTTTAAGGCATCAACGGTCTCGAACTTATCTAAGTAGACAAAAGACTTCACATAACCCCACAAAAAACTAGTCCAGCGAAGAGGATACGCCACAGGCCTACGATACGAGATAATGTGCTCACCAAAAGTTTCCTTAAATAAATTAATTGTTTCTATACTTGGAATCATTATTATAAATTTTATAATACGTTTGCTTGATTTACAAACGTCGTTCAGGAGGAAGGATTTTTACTATACTGAGCATGATCCAACTGACAGCTGTCAAACCCAAATGTGGAAAAAGTATTGCCAGATTAAAAGAACATGCGCCTAAAACAAATCCGCTATTTAAATAGCCTTCTTATGCTTTTAATTAAATCACTATCTGAAACTTGTCTGCATGAATCCTATATTTCCAAATTTGGAAATTTTTTTCAAGTCACATAAAATTAATAATTAGAACACATTTTTTAAAACGTTTTGTTTCAAGAACGGTATCTTTGTTAAAAGTTATCGGGTTTAAAAATTATTTTTTTCAAATTATCTTTACTGAACAGGCATTCACAATATACTTTGCACGGGTCCAAAATTCTGAAAAACAAATGGATTTTTGTGAAAAAAATGAAATATTTGTTGAATAGTCCTTGTTTTTAGTTTCAAGTTCAAAAATGTGGAAATCATTTGAGAATTTAATTATTTAAATCGGAAATGGGATTTAAAGGATAAGTTTGAGATCAATTGGCTTATTACTGCAGGAAATTGACTACAAAATCAAAAATCCATGTTTTTCCCATTTTAAGAGGAAGGGATTTCAGAAAGAACCAAACAAAACTTTAAAAATGTGTTTCCTTAATTTTGTTAAAAAGTCTTAAATATCTCTTACTCTTAAGAGAAGGATAAGAAGGGAACTTATTTTTCAATTAGCATCTTAATATTAATGAAATCATAAATACGCCCCATTTATGTACACCACTCGTATATTTCGTATTTCCTTCCTGTGAATGAAAACGAAAGCATTCCATTGTTTTTTTCAAGATTAAAAACTAATTTATTTATAATCGAAAAACAAGCCCACTCAAAACATTCGAAATTTTATAATATTGACAGCAAAATTAATAGGAGCAACACATGAACTGTTATGCAATCAATTTGCTTTGTTTGTGTTAATAATCCTTGAATGTATACACATACATATTGTGTTGTATACCTAACCTGAATAACGGTAGACAGTATATAAATAATGTTTTTGTCTGTAGGAAAATACAAACAAAAATAAAAACAACAAAAGGAACTTAAAGAACGAATAAACCTGAATACCTTGGAACATCCCAGGTCAGGATACTCGTATAGAGGTATAGGAAGTAGCGAGGATATTTTATACAAAAGGCTCTCTAATAAACAACCCAAAAGGTCAAGATAAACATTAATTTTTGGAGGTTAAGAACTTTAGATAGGTTGCTATTTTAAAAGTTCAACCTAGATTGGTTTTTGTCTTTTTTATAGGGAAAACCAACAATGGACAAAAATCAACACTTGTTATTTTTAAATACTCATTTTTTCAATGGTGTTAAAAATTTGAGACTTTTCCAGCTTAAATTTGAAAGTTTTTTGATGGGCCTTGGGCCTATTTAATTGCAACAATTAAGTTATGGAAGTTTATTCTAAAGTACTTTTCAGGATACGGAAATAAAAATAACAATAGTACTTACTGAAATATTTGCCATATCATGATACTTCAATATTGAAATGAAAAAGTTGTAATTATGATGTGTTTAAAGTAGATTCACCTCAATTATATTGTGTCCGGTGGTGGTAGTGACGAGAGTAACCTTATCACCTTTTCATTATTAACATGAATGTAAAGCAATGAATCCGTGATTAATTAACTTTGCACTCAAAATGTTAATTTCACATCATGACCTTGTAATATATTAACGATCTGTTTTTTTAAATGGTATGATTAATTTTTATTAGTTGGAATATGTCTGTTGTCTCGACCATATCCATATAAAAATTAAATTTTTAAAACAACGAGTGTATGGGCTACAGAGGTTAATGAAAATGATGTAAATACATTAATTAGTGAAAAATACGATTTAATTTAGAGTTGAAATCGAAAAGCAACATCATGTTTACATATACCATAATTAAGATGATAAGCATTTCTTAAATTATTAAGCTTGTTTGCATGTTTGATTTGCATGTAGAGGGAAAATTTACACCCTTATCTGTCATTTGATAATGACCAATATTTCATCAAAGATATTAATTGACCAATTTTCGCTACAAATTTTTCTAAAATAAGAGTAAATTTTGAGTTCAATTGCCTTTATTTAATATTTACAAAAATCGGGTATATAGACCATAACATAAGTATGAACAAAAATATAGGGTTGCTTATATCCTTTCCCGATTGATATGTTGTCTATTTCAATGAGGTATGAGGAGTAAATATACCATCATTTATTATTTAATTGATTTTTGGTCAAACGAAAGATTTATTTAACTGTATTTTAAAGGGTTTTCTGCGTTTAAGGTGTTAAGTTTTTCGTAGGTGTAGAAAATTGATTCCTTGTGTTATTTAGGTTATTAAATTATCAGTATAATATCATAAGCTTGCCTAACCAAAGGTTGGCATTACCTAGGGTTATATTTTTAAAATTTTACATTTACATTTTTAATTTTACTTTTTACTTTTTATTAAGTCGATTTTTGTTTCAAATGAAAGAACATTTAAATACCCTTCTTATAGCATATAGTTGCCTAGCCAAATGTTGGCCCATTCCTGGATTGCCTGCATTTGAGATGTTAAGTCCTTACCAAGGGTCAAGTACTTATTGTTATTGTTCTGTTATTTTAGTTGTTTTAGTGTCATTGATAAAATATTCGTCATTATCAAATGACAAATAGTTCAGATATTCCTTCTTCGTATTTTAAACTATTATATATTTGGAAATCTCTTAATTTCAAGTTATTACTTGATATGTCGAAATTTTAAAATATAGGCTTCCCTTAAATAGGAAAATGGTCTAGGAATAGAAAAACTATTGAAAAAAAATTGATTTTGAATAATTTATGAACAATCGATCAACAGACATCAAAATACTATGCTTAAAAATTAAAATGGCAACAGGACATTTATTTCTTGTATCAGAATATATACCTCAAAGCTTCAAGAACGAGGTTTATGAAAATCTAAACAACTATATAGAAAGTATTTATATCCTTTAGGAGCCTGAAGACTGGTTGTTGGTGATTTTAATATACCCAATCTCAATTGGATTCAAATTGACGATGATAACTTCAACGTTCCAATAAACGCGTCATCTTCAAACGAGTTTTTAATAACAGATGGTATATCTTCATGTGGCTTAAGTCAACTAAACGGTGTGAAAAAACGTTTTGGAAAAAAAACTCGATCTGGTATTTTTTTCCGAACCCATATGCTCTGAAGCAGCTGTGATTTCATAATTGTAGACGAAGATCGCCATCATCCTGCATTAGACATAGCACTTAATTCAAACATGGCTTCATCTCATATGCTATCTATTAACAACAAACTAGAATTCAACTTTAGTAGGTGCAATTTTGAAAACTTTTTTAATTTATTATGTACGATCAATTGAAATCACTTATTTTGTAACTTAAGTATTGACGATATGTGTAAATTTTTTTATTTAACTCTTTTTGACTATTTCTACAAAACGATTCCATTTAAAAAGACTTGAAATAACTTGAGTGTTCCACCATGGTTGGATTCTCACTTTAAAAACTTAAAAAACAAAAGAAACAAAGCTTGGATAAAGTACAATCAAACAAGAACTGATGATGATTATAGGACGTTCATTACAATAAAATAACTTTTCACTGACTATTCTAACATCCTATATGATGACTACATTCAGAAAATTGACCTAAACCTGATAGTTTTTGGAAATTCGTTAATCGTAAGGAGAAAAAATGTGGCTACCCTAACTTAATGACTGATTCGACACCAAATTGTAATGAGCCAAGAATAATTGCAAACATGTTTGCAAACTACTTAAAAGATGCTTTTGTAGTTTATAATACTATTAGTTCTCCTAACACATCTACCACTGTTATAAATTCCCCCCACTTAAATTCTATCATTTTCGTTATAAGTGAAGATACTGTCCTTAATAGTATCATACAACTTGATGAAATTTAAGTCCTGCTCCCGACGGTGTACTATCATCCATTTTAAAGAAATGTGCTGCGTATTTAGCACACCCGTTATGTGTTCTTTTCAACATGTCTTTAAGTAACTCGCTGTTTCCTTTTATCTGGAAGAGCTCCTACATAATACCAGTACACAAAAAAGGTCCTAAAAACGAAATAATGAACTACCGACCTATTGCTTACTATCTGTGATACCTAAACTATTTGAATCAGTCGTATGTGGAGTCCTTTCTTTTCACTGTATTTCAATTATCTGTGATAACCAGCATGGTTCTGTTAAAAAGCGTTCAACTGTTACTAATCTGTTTAACTTTACGTCCTTTTGTTTAGATGTTTTTGAAAAACGTGAACAAGTAGATTGTATCTTTACTGATTTCAGCAAGGCCTTTGATAAGGTCATAAAACATTACTTTTAAAACTATCACAGTAAGGTTTTAACGACAGTTTCTTAAACTGGATCACCTCATATTTGCAAGATAGACGTTATAGTGTTAAATTTAGTAATGAGTATTCAAGTTCATTTGTTGTGAATTCCGGTGTCCCCCAGGGTAGTCAGCTTGGTCCTATTCTATTTGTTTTATTTATAAATCACTTGGTTTCGATCATACAAAATGCATCTATCCTAATATAGCTGATGATATTAAAATTTAAAACAAAAATTAACTCTACATCTAACTGTCTTCTCGTGCAAGAAGACGTAATATTATTCAGGAAATAGTGCAATAATAATCGTCTTGTTTTGTTTTGAATGTTGACAAATGTACAACCATGAGTTTTACACGCAAAATAGTTCCAATCGTTTTTAGTTACTTGTTTGATTTTTGTCCTTTAAGTAGAGTACATGTATTTTCTGACTTGGGCGTTGTCTTAAATCCTAAACTAACATTCAATGAACATATTGACTTCATAGTTAAAAAACAAATAGAGTTTTATTAATATGTTTTGAAATTACTTTTTGTTTCATTTGTGAGACCAGCCCTGGAATATGCTTGTACAGTGTAGTCACCTTACTACGCCGTACACGTCACAAGACTCGAAGCCATTCAGAAAAGAGTTGTACGTTATTGTCTACGATCCCTTCCGTGGTTTCATAACATTCAACATTAGCGCCTTATTTACAAGGACTTTCTCTAATAAATCTTCCTTCTTTGACAAATCATAGGATGTATTTATAATTTTGTTTTATTGTTGGAATAATAAACGGACACATTTCATCACCATCAGTTCTTGGTAGTTTAACCTTTAGTTTTAGTCGTTCAAGTATAAGGCCCAAGAAACCATTGAATACTAATTTTAGCAGATCAAACTATGGTGTACATAGACCCTTAAATCAATTAATTGAAATTTATTATGAATTTTACTCTTTTATTAATTCACCAAATGATAATATAAAAAGTATAAATTGCGAATTAAAATTTTTTAACATTTTTCTAGTTTTAGTTTTTAGATTTTAAGTATATATTAAGAATTGTTAACGTTAGTATTTAACAAATTATAAATAAACAATGAATTGAATATTTAAGAAAATTTACACAATAAGAAAATTACAAAAGCAAACATTGCTTGGTAATGTAACGTGATAACAACATAATACAAACTGCTCTCCTAATTTTCAATTACGAAACGTATGTACATATGTGCGTAAATTGTTAATTGTTTATGGAACGGTCAAGACTTTTACATTTTGTAAATTATTTTATAAACTACACGAGTATTTCTAAAATTCCAAATTTGAGAAAAGTATTCCCAATCGATTTGTTCGAAAAAAAAACACTTACTTTTCCAACCATATTCTGCTATCTGTACGCCAAATCTTTAATTGTTAATATCGTTTTACCTAAGCTGCTCCAAATTCCGAAATAGTACTCCAAATGTTTTCCAAATTATTTACATACAAAAAATAAAATTCCTGACTTAGTGCTGCTAACTATGGTGGTTCTACATTTTGTATCATTTTTCAATACATGAACATTTTCAAGATGCACATTGAAAAATGAAAAAACCCAAAAGTATTCCTATTTTAAAATTTGTTATTATTATACACAAAAATTCATATTTGAACATCTATTTAAAAAATAATATAGTAACATTTTATAGATGCTCAAAATTTTTGTACAATAACTTAGCGTATTGTAATAATGTAGTTTTCAAATTTTAAAAAGAAAATAATAAATACATAAACTTTTACAAAGTTATAAGAAAATCCTGTATTGAGTAACTATAAGATATTTGAATAAAAGAAAGTGTTACATTGTTCATAATTTTTGTATAGTATTCACTAAAACAAATTTTTAACCTTAAAGTCCCAAACAAAGATCAAATAACATAGAAATTTCAGTTCACTTAGCCAAATTTTTCCTTGAAAGAGACATGTTTTGAATACAATAAGTTTATCGATTTATACTAACGAAATAGTTGAAATAGTTTAAATTAAATACAATGTTTCAAAAGTTAAGTTTCTTACGAGTAAAAACAAAAATGTATTTACAAAATAGTACCTGAACGACACAGTGATCACATGATATTTATAAAATAAAGGGTTGAGGTTCGACTTACTGTATTTCAAAACTACATAAATGTACGTATCTGCACAAAATACTGTAAATCAAAATTTTTTAAACGGGCTGAAAAAAATAGGGTGAGGTTGATTTAAAATTAAATAAAACACGAACATGTGAAAGTGAAGATAAAACTTGTATTATTGGTTAAACAAATCAATGTATAGCATTAAGTTCTTGAAAATTATATCGTGTAAATGTTGGTTCATTCGGAAAATAAATATACATCCTGATTAGCCGTTTTTTTTGAAAAAATATGAAATAATGATTCTACCAGCCAATTGTTCTGATTTCCAATAAATAATACTCAATTCAAGTTTCTTTTCACATAGCCCCAAATACTCAGGTTTTACTTTTATACAAGCTTTTAAAAGAATACAATCTCTTGGAAATGCAATCATTATGAATCGTTTATTGAATTAAATTTAAGGATTGCATTAATTTATTTTATCTAAATATTGAGACTTCAAATTTTACAATCCCCAATTAAAAATAATGCAACCATTTTTTCTCGAATCAATTATTTGATAATTCATGATTTCTTTGAATTAATTTGAACTTTTTTTTATTCAATTGAAGTCTTTGCATTCATCTTTATATTGAAGTCATACAAGATTGCATTCCCAAAAGATTGCGTTTTTATACAAGCACCAAAAAATAAAAACCAAATAGTTGCCGTATTTTAATAATTATTTTAGACTTATTTTTAAATATTAACTTACATTGTTGTTTTTAAAAGCAACACATATTTCACTTATGGAGCATTTAATGGAGTAAACTATTCTACTTTCATTTCAGTATTTTATTTGCTGACATTGTTGGTTTTACTGTATTAGCCTCGCAATGTAGTGCCCAGGAATTAGTAAGACTGCTTAATGAACTGTTTGGACGTTTCGATCAATTAGCTCAAGTAAGTTTCAAATTTCTTTCTAATTTCAGTAATAAACCTTTTATTTAATATTTATTAAGGACAACCACTGTTTGAGAATAAAAATCTTAGGAGATTGCTATTATTGTGTATCTGGCCTTCCTGAACCTCGCAAAGATCACGCAAAATGTACTGTAGAAATGGGCTTGGACATGATTGACGCTATAGCGTAATAAAATCAATTTATATTATTTTAACACCTTATAGATTCTTTGTTTTTTTTTTTTAATGTAGAACTGTTGTTGAAGCAACAGATGTTGTACTTAACATGCGAGTTGGGATTCATACTGGTCGAGTGCTGTGTGGAGTACTTGGTCTCCGAAAATGGCAGTTTGATGTGTGGTCAAATGATGTGACACTTGCTAATCATATGGAATCTGGCGGCGAACCTGGAAGAGTTCATGTAACTCGGGCAACACTTGACTCCCTCTCCGGGGAGTACGAAGTCGAAGCCGGCCATGGCGATCAGAGATCCTCCTATTTGCGAGATCAAAATGTCGACACTTACTTCATCGTGCCACCGCCATATAGGAGAAAGGTAAAGTCCTTTCTTGTTTTTGGTAGGCTAGACAATATCATTCAAGAATGAGTTGTTGAATAAAAACGCTAGTATTTTTTAATTTATTTATAATCTTGGTCTTGATCGAATTTGTTAATTGCTCTTTTAATTCTGCTTAATTCATCTCATGTAAATTTTTGTTTTTTTATTTACTTTCAGCCATTAATGCTTAACACTTTAGGTGTCCGCTCGGCACTTGTTAGTCGTCGTAAGCTTTCATTTCGCAATGTATCAAATGTTGTTATGCAACTTTTGCACACAATTAAGTTTTCGGAACCAGTTCCGTTTTCAAACATTGCGACCGGATCGTTTCCATCGTCGGCCGGAAGTACGGCTGGTACAAATGCCAATGACAAAAGCAGTCGAAAGGTAATTTTGCCATTGTTCTCTCACATAATCTACACAAAATCCCCCCTCCCAAAAAGAAAACTAGACTGTTTATGTAAATAGTGTAATAATAATTCAAATTAATTAAAGTAATAACAATAATTTATTATTAAAGTAATTTAATATTAATTTTAAGGCAAAAAAAAAAACAAAGTAAATAAAACTTTTAATATTCAGTAGATGCTAAATATGGATCAATACTTAACTCGAGTCAATATTTAACTCGAACCGTTTTGATCAAGTTAATTTATTTTTAACTTTTATATGCATGTGCATTTTTTTGTAAATAATTTGTTATTAAAAATTTACACAATCGGGAAATATAATATAAAACAAAAGAAAAAAAACTAAATTTTAAATAAAATTTTGCTTAAAAATAAAAAAAAAATGAATTTAAAGCAAACAGAAAGAAGTTAAATTTAAAACCAAACAAAAAAATATTTTATTTTGTAAATTTATTTTTCTTTTTTTTGTTTTTTGTTTATTTCCAGGAAGCGGTAAGTTTAGTGTTTTTAATGAAATTATAAATATTGACAAACATTTTCGAAAAGAACATACAAATGAAAACGTTTGTTAATATGTTTGTAGTGTACATTGAATTTTCTTTGAAAGTTATTTAAAGGACAAATTATAATGAATGATGTAGTTTTCGTTAGTAAGGCGATTAGTTTTAAGTTTAAGCAATAAAATATTACTAACAATAATTGGCTGCGTTATTTGTGTGGATAATTGGTAAAAATTAAAGCAAAATTACCGTGTAATTAAATTGTTTGCATTAATATATAAAAACAACAATGTTTTGGACTTTTAATTTTTTGTGTTGTTTCTGTTTTGTGTTAACTTAAAACAAATGGAATCAATAAATAAATCCAGGGTTAAAAATAGCCTTTAAAATAAGATTAATTTGTGTTAAACCATTTTGCTTCAGATGCAAATCAATTCGGGGTGAACATTATATAAACAATCTAATTCAACTCAAAGTTAACGTTGAGGTTGCTAAATTCCAACTTGAATTTAAGGCTGCTACATATGTGTCAAAAATAGAAAGCTATTAAGATATTGTTACACGGTTAACGTAAATTGTCAACGCGTTAACTATCTGACATCACAAAAAATCAAAATTTTCTGTGTCAACGTTCACAATTAATGTCAATGCTCATAACGTTGACTATCACACGAATGGCACCCTTCTGTCAATGCTGTCCTAAAATGCCTTGACGCAAAATGTTGTCAATCACACGATTTCAAAAAATGAATGTGTATAACATTCAACGTGAAATATAAAATTAATTATTTAGGTAAAGAAATAAGTTGTCGTGAAATATGACCATCTTTAGAAAATTTGCCTCATTGTACTTTACAAAATTTAACGTGTTGATAACATTTTTCGCTCATGATCATACGACGTGACACCCTTTTGACATCAACTCGTTGACCGTTTACGTTGACCGTCTAATAAACGCTTTAAAGTTTAAAAATGTAAAACTTCAAAAATCCATAAAAATAAAACAATATTTGGATGGTTCCGTTCAGGAATAAAAATGAGAGTAAAAATAAATTACGGAATATAAAAATAAAATTCAAGTGGAACTTAATTTCTATGCATACATATGTATGTATATGCATTCTTGAAAATGTATTTTACGACAATTTTAAGACACTATTATATGGAGTTCTCCGTCAGTGGAATTATTATCAATGTAGTTGTTAAATTTGCTTAAATTGTTTTTCGCAATACACTTTAAATAAACCAAATTATTTATTCAAAACTGCGTATTTAAAGAGGTTTTATTTTTAAAATCAAACAAAAAAACTAAAAAAATTAATCACACTTTAAAATTGTTGTAGCAGAGAAAAGTAGAACTGTCAAAAAATTTTAATTAGCGTTTTAAGAGAACTTAATGAGAATTCAAAATTGAATAAACAATATAAACTAGGCCCTAGTTCTCTACGACCCCTATTTTTTTAACACAAATTAACAAATTTCTGCTTTGTCCATTTTATTCTCAAACAGACCCCCCCTTAAAAGTGATTCCACCTCTTTAGCTATGAATGCCCTCTTGTTGTGGTTTCGCAGAAAAATTGTAGCTAATTTTTAAACGCCATCTGTTGTTCTTTTTGTCAAAGAAACTAAGGACATCTATTGTTATAAAGTTTGACAAAATAAACAAAAATCAAGTTCAAAAGTTTCGTCATCATAAATGAAACCAAAGTTGGCTACTAGAAGTCCCTATCTTTTAGGAAAAAAAAGTCGCTAAATGCGCTGTCACTTCATTTTTACTGTCAAATCTTCTTTCATCTTGGGGAAAACATTTTCAATATTCTGAATTTTGATTAAACGGCTCATTTCATCCATCATCCAGGAATGAGGTATTAACTTCAAATGTCAAACGAGAAACATCTGTCAGTGTTGAAATAACCTTTGAATTAAAAAGAAACCACTAGATGGCTTATTTATGAAATGTCATTTATAAATTTCACTAGTGAGACTTACGTTGCTTTTTTATTCCTAAAGTATTTCAACAGACCAGATAAAATGTATTTTAATTCCTTTTTAATTACTCGAATACTTCAAAACCAACTTTTAACTTCATCATGACTTTTTTGTACTTGAGGAATTTTAAAAGTACTTAAGTACAAAAGAAATTGAAGTTTGTACTAAATAAACAATTAAATGAGTAGAATTTTTGTACGGTACTATGTCCTGGAATTGGTAGTTAAAGTTTTCATTCTATACGAGTTATACTTAAGTATCAATACTCTTTATTACTTGTAGAGGTTTGGTTGACTTTAATCATTACAGTGCATTAGAAAATGTAATTAAAATGGGTCTGCAGAGTATAGAACCTAGTAATACAATTTAAGGAAAAAATTTCCATTTGTTTTCTTTCTAATTTTGTGTGTGTTTTGATTTTTGTTTTGTGTTTAAAAATTAAAATCAAACGAAATTAATCGCTTTAACATGTTTTTAAAAAACTTTGTGTTAGCATAGTAAATTTGTGTTTTTTGTTTTATTTTTAATGATATGTAAATATATTATTTATAACATAAACATAGTTTATAAATAATGAAAATTTACGGTATGATGTTATTCGAGTATATTATATATAATTGACTCGTGTTTTTTTTCTATTTTTGTTTTAATTTAAAATTTAATTTTTATAGGTTATGCGGCTGCAAAGAATATTACACGCACCGACAACACCCGGTGCGAGTGTAACAGTTTCAGTAGGAACGTCAAACACAATAACTAATAATAGCCAAACTAAAGTGAGGGAATAAATTTAATTGTTTTTTTGTTTTTATCATTTTTACATTTTTGTTTTTTATTTTGGATTTGGTTTTTGTTTTGAATCATTTTTTTCCTTGGATTTTTCTGAAATTAAAAATCATGTTTGAAATTTCTTTGTGTTTTCCATTTCTAAACCTTCTCAACAAATAAAATAATTAAGGACCTTCTCGTAATGTTATAAATGTCATATTTTCACATTCAAAAATATCTCGATATTATTCCTCTATATACATTTTCGAAATCGTTTTTATTCTTCATTCACAAAAACCTATTCTAATAATTTGTTTTATTCATGTGTGTTGTGTTGATTTTAATGATTTTATTCATTCAACTACAGAGTGTGACAGAATTTTGTTTTTTAAATAATTTTTGTATTCATAAAGAATCATTTTTACCATATAGGAAAGAGTTTAAACTCCAAAATTAGTTATGAACGTGCTTTAAGAAAGAATTTATTCGAAATACAAACATTTTATATCGCATTTCAACGTAAATTCGATAATCTTAACCTATTGGGAAGCATTTCTTTACCTTGTTTTATTATTATATTTATTCTATATATTTTATAAATTAACATTTTTTATTTAATAAGTTAGAAAAGCTTTGATTGGTTCTGAATGTTTTTAATCAAATATGCATGGTTTTGAAACTAGGTGTACTTTCTTAAATTAAGTAAATGTTTTTTTAATTCCTTATGACAAATATTTAAAGTTGAAATATTATTTTATTTTGTAAGTTTCTTAAGTTATATTATTTTGGTTTTCTAAGAGCACTTTTACGAGATGAGACCCGATTAGATGTTTGTAAGTATCATCTTGGTGTCAAAATCGAAACGTTTTTAGTATCGCTTCGAAGTTTAAATTGGTCTCATATAACTGAGTCGTCTTGTTTATTAGAGAGAAAATAATGGGAACTATATTTTTAATTTTTTAGGCCTTGAGTTTTGTTAATATTTTTATTTTAATAGTTTTATATTGTTTTTGCAAGCAACTTAATACTATATTTAAATAATTATAAAAAGAGATACGTACATATGTATGTATGTACATACACATATCTTGCTTTAAAATATGTATGTACGTATACTCCTCACAGACCAAAAGGATGTAAGCTTGTTTTACAACTAACAGTTCTCCATATACCCCAATCGTAGGCCTTCTTTAAATTTCGTATTTTAAAAATAGGTTGAAGCTTTTTTTGTTTGTTTATCGTCTAACTTTAACGTCCATATTATTAAATTTCTTCAAAAGTAGTTTTAAAGCAAAACTAGTTTTAAAATGTTTTCGAGTTTTAAGTTTTTTAGAAATTTGATTTAAATTTCAATGAAATTATTGTTATTTAAACTGTATATTGATTTGATTGACTTTGGGTGCCCCTCAAACAAGTTTAAGTGTTTTGGATAAGATCCAAAAAAAAAGGGCTTTTCAAATGATAGGCTATATAACTATAACCGAAACATTAACATCACTTGAACACGGCCACAGTGTTTTATGTCTTTCGTAATTTTACCATTTTTTTTTAATTAGACGGCTTCAGCTCACCCCTTCAAATAATTCAGCAGTAATTCTCACATGCTCATCAGTTTACCTTTGAGCTTAATTTCGGTTGCGATGTGAAGTAATGATATGTTTTTTTTTTTAAAACACATCGAGAATGTGGAATGATTTACGGAACTCTGTTTTCCCTCCCATTGTAATATTCAAAATTTTAAGGCCAATGTGCACCGGTATCTACCCTCAAATCCTACCCTATTTTCCTAACGGTGGCATTGTGTTTAAACGTAAACATATGAAGGGTATTATAATAACCCCTTTATCTACATATAAAAGAAAATCTAAATACAATAAATACAATAAAAAAACTTGAAACTCGAAACCACTTTAAATGTAGATTATAAAATAATAAAATTTATTGAGCACAAGTTCATCTAGGTGTCTTATCTTATAGACTTGATAAGCTCCTAGGTGTTTTGGATCTAAGATACAGACGCCACTTCAATGTTAAGTTAAACTAATATTTTATAAAGGATTTTTCTCTCGAAGGATCAAATACTTCTTTATTCAGTTTCCTTTACTGGCTTCAAGCAATAATTGGGAAACCTTTTTGACAGTGACAAATAGTTTGACAATTCAAACAGATGTCAAAAGGAATAATACCTAAATATGTTATTTATATACCTATTTTTATTGAACCAGTTCGATAGCTAAATTGAGATAGCTGTCAAAAAATAGAAACATAATTTCAGTTCTTAACAAAAAGCAGACAGACATCTAGATTTCGAGTTTAAAAATGAATCTGGAAGACAATGTTCAATGGATACTCTTAATAATTTGTCCAAAAAATATAAACATTTTAAGGATATCTTTGGATTTCTGTTTTGACAGGCCAGCTATTAATTTGTACTTACAAAA
Source organism: Eupeodes corollae (assembly GCF_945859685.1). Classification (NCBI taxonomy): domain Eukaryota; kingdom Metazoa; phylum Arthropoda; class Insecta; order Diptera; family Syrphidae; genus Eupeodes; species Eupeodes corollae. The sequence continues at coordinate 25,470,627 of NC_079148.1, read as the reverse complement.
CCAATAAAAAAATTTCCGTGTGCCCTATCTGTCTGAATTTGAACGCAGCCATTGGTCGCATTCACGAAGCTAGTGGCTACGTAGTCAAGGGATTCTGATTGGCTAAATCCAACTACAAAAGTAGTTGAAATTTTCCCTCCGACGTAGTGTACAAATTTAGGCTACATTGACATTTCACAATCAGCTGCTCGGTAAGGACACAAGAATTCAAAATGAAATGAATCTTTCAGTATTTAATTACAAATATAAATCAATCATATTATATCTTCTATTTGGTTTTATTGAATTTAAAAAGAAAAAAAAAAGTATATAAAGTTCTGAAAACACAAATGTTTCTTTTTGTATGTATTTCTACTTGTCATTAATATAACTGTTCCGGATTGACTAGCATTCACAAAGCTATTTGAATTTTGACTACATAGTGACTAGCTTTGTGAATGGACTCAGTGTAAACGTTTAACTAGTTCCAACATTCAAACAAAAATTGAAATGTCTGCCTCTTTCCCCATTTAACGCGCGGAAAATAGAAATGGTAGAACGTCAAAAATGAGTAACTTCAAAAAATTACAGTACTTAAGCATCTTGCACATGGGCTAGGAACTGCGAAATGTGGATATTCGCATATTTTGACTTTTCTTTCACATTAGATTTATTTCTATTCGCAGACAGCGATTAATTTTCAATTTTTAATCACCCTTTACAATTTATTCGTTGCAGTGTGGATGGTATGTGGAACGTGAATAAGTTTGACAGTTCGCAGCAACCACACTGCAATTCGTCACTACCAAATTGTTTTAGCAAAATTGTCTTGTTTTAGAGAACAAAATGTGTCTATTGGATTCTCATAATTTAAATGTGTTTTTGTTTGAAATTGACTTTTTGAAATGTGTAAAATCACGTTTGTTCGTCCATTCGTTCATTCGTTGTTCGCTCTCATGTGCAAGGCCCTTTAAGCTTTATTCACATGAGCACGACCAACGACCAACAAATGAAGAAATATTCGTCGATTTTGACATTTTTTTCAAATGAGAGTTTTTAATTCGTCGCGAATAAAGTTTGACTTTGACCACGGAAACCAAAACAAGAATGATTTTTTAGGTTAAATGCGCGCGATTATTTTATTCGTTGGGAGTGTGGATAATGTGGAACGCGAATAAAGTTTGACAGTTCGTATCAACTTCAATTTTTTCGCGACAAATGTATTTGTTTCCTTAAATTTATTAATATATGATATTGAAAAGTAAAAGTATGCATCATAAATCAAATAGAAACTATGTTGCTATCGTTTTGTTAAGAATTTGTGTGGAAATATGTCTTCAAACGTATATAAACTCACATTTTGTAAGTAATTCGTCGTTCGTTGGTCGCGCTCATGTGAATGCTGCTTTACACCGTGAAGAATTTTTGACTTTTGCAGTATTAGGCCTAGTACATACTTGTGTACCATCTCGTGAACCCATACAAATTTCAGTTTTTGGTTCACCCGTGAACTTGCTCGTGAAGCTGAGTGGAGAACAAAGTGGAGTGTTTTTGTTCACGGGCAATTCACGTGCAAAATGTACGGGAACTGTTGGTCAAATGTTCACAACGTGTACTCACAAGTGTGTACCAGTGAGCAATGTCAAAAGTTCACTTTCTCCACTGGCGAACGTTCACTTCACGAGGAAGTATGTACTATGCTTTAAGAATAATTAAGTGATATTTTATGAATAACTCGTTTAAGGTTGCCAATTGAATGATTGGCGAAACTATATTTTACTCCTTTTGGGTTATAAACACTAACTGAGCTGAACATTTCTGCAAAACATTTCTAAATAAAAACTAAAAATATTATAAAAAAAATATTCCAATAATGATTTTTTAACACTCTTATTTCTATACTTACACTTTTATCTCCTGATGTACATATAACTTCAATACCATTTTTTGTATAGCTGATATGAAACGATTTGAAAAGGTCAATAGAATGTTTGGTTTTAGCAAAAATCATTAACATACATTGAAAATCTTTCGTCGATATCATTGTTCATTGATCGAAAATCGCAACATATTTGAGCTCGACATTTTCTTTTTGAATGTTAAGTCATAATAAAAGCATGTACATACATTTCAGAAATGCAATTTATTTTAGAAATATTATTCTCTTGTTAATTAATTTTCCTAAATACATTTTTGTTACCACTTCAATTTATAAATAAACTTTACTACATAATGTACATAATATTAGTTTTTTTTTCAAAAATAAACTTAACACAACTATTCACCTTCTTTTAAACAATTTCATCCTAATGTATTTGTGTTTTTGTTTTTTTGAAACTCTTTCAAATCTTTCCAGACAAAAGTCACTGACCGATTTAAATGTCCTTTTCGGAAACGTCATTCGGGTGTTCATCATCAACCCACGAATCGTGTGAATCGATTTCTATCACAAGCCATCAATGCCAGATCCGTTGACAGAGAGAAGTCAATTTTGGTGGATAGATTTACGTTGCGTTTCCGCGAAAGCGATAAGGAACGGGAATATCATAAGGATTTCGACTTGGGATTCACTACTGCAATGGGTTGTAGTTTGTTGCTTTTGATATTGGGGGCAGCACTTCAAGTTACTGCCCTTCCAAGGACTCTGATATTGCTGTTGTTGTTTTTGACTGCCTTCATTTGGGTTAGTGCAATTCTTATGTTGCTGTTGGCTGTGAGGCTTAAGTGGATTGCTTGGGATTTATCGGAGAGTTTTACATTGCGATTGGCTATCACCGTTTTTACAATTGTACTCATCTATTCGGTTGGTCAGGTTAATGTGGTATGTTTTGAAAATTTAGTTCTATTTTTGAGTTTTGTGTATACAATTCCATTTCTTTTCTTTTTTAAGTTTACTTGTGTTTCGGATCATCCTTGTTCGAGTAATATAACAACAATACCAACTCCAGAAGAAGATTTGCTCATGTTGGCTCATCAAAATGCTGCTCACAGGAAGTGTTCTTTGCCACAATATGTTTCATTGTCTGCTTCGTTTGCTTTTCTTTCTGTTTCGGTGTTTTTAAGGTAAGTTGTTCGAAATTTAAGTTGTCTGTAACCTCCAGTCCACTTCGGTGCGGAAATGCCTTAAAATGTTAATTTTCTACCATGGTTAAGTTTTGACACTAGTGTAGTGAATAAAATGGTTAAAAGTTGAACCAACTATCTAAAAGTAATGAAAAATTGTTAACGTTTATTAATATAGAAAGAAGACTCTATTTTTATGTTTTTTTTGCTTAATGAATCATTTACAATAGGACTGTTCGCGGACCCTCCTAAAACAGTCCAATTTTACGAAAAAATACAAAATTTAACCAAATCCTGATTGATAGAAATTCAAATATATTAAATAAATTGCTCGCTTTTGCTGTGAGTTATAAAATTTTAAAACAAATTTTCAAAGAACAGCAACAAGACAGTATTATTGTGTGAAAAATTAGTTGTTTTCCCGGTCGCTTACTTTTTTGTAGTTTTTTTTTTGGTGAGAGTATTTTAACCCGACTCTTTAAAATATCTCTTTTTACGAATTTAAGTGCATAAAGTATGTTGGGTAACTTAATTTATTTTTATATTTTAAATAATTAATCTTTAATTTGCAAATGAATTTTTAATGGATTTAAAATTTTTGACATCTGTCAAAATTAGTTTTCGTGTTATACCCAATTTTTCTTCAAGGTGTTTGAATGTTGTTTTCGGATTTAAAATTTTCTATGCAAAATACGTCAAACTAGGTTTGATTCATTTTTGAGTTGAATTTTAAACTTCTTGAAGCTTCTTTTAAGTTTTGTTTATTTGCTAAGAAATGGCTTTGATTCTATTAAGGAAACAATTCCTTAAAAGACAACATTTAAATACCCTTTAAATGAGGCTTATTTTGACATTTAATAATTTGGTTTCGATTCCAATCTTTTTTTGTCACCATTTAAATAACAATTCAGAACAAGATAAACTAATGAGCTTCAAAATGAATCGCCTTAATAGTTTTTAATGTCAACACCTTCGTGAATATTTTAAAAGCTAGCTGGTGATTGTGACAGCTAATATTTAGTTTGTTTAATTTGTTTAGTATGAAAAAATGAGTTTCTCACTTAGAGGTTTTATTTAAAATAAACCACTATTTGGAAATTTGACATGTAAAAACTTTGCCATTTCTAAAATTTGAACAACAAATTTGAAAAATATATTAAAATTAATAAAAATTCAATATAAAAATGCGCGCCACACCAACAACGAAACAAATGTCGTTTTGCGTGAAAAGTTGCCCTACTTGGGTTATTTTTTTGAAGAAACTTTAGACTTCTTAATTTTGACACCGCGTGAAAGTTAAAGGCGTTTGATATTTCATTGTAAATGCCATACCTTCTTCTTTATAACGAAATACAAATATTAAAAAAACTATTTTTTTAATATTAAAATGGAATTACTTATTTGAAAACTCTGCATAATAAATATCAACATGAGTTTCAAACTCATTAAATTCGAAGGAAATTCAATTCAAGTTCTTTATAATTTTATTTTCCTTTTTGAATAAAATAAAAGTCCTTAAGGCAACCTATAAATGTCATTTTAAAATTATACGAAGCAATAAAAATCTACAAGAGCTTGAAGCATACTTTGGAAAATTTGACTTTGATTTACAATTTATGCTAAGTACGTAAATTTTATCTTTGATAAATTTGTATAGACAGCTTTATTCAAACTTCCAAGTCGTTAAGTGGGTAAATGTTCATTTCCAAGGACTCTAACATAGGTAGAATTTATTATTATTACCTTATTTTATTTCTTTAATTTTTACCAAATACAAATTATTTCTTATATTATTTTTCTTCATATTCTTTGCAGGCTTCCAATAATCTTCAAATCATTGCTCATCATCATCATGGGTACCATTTATGCGCTCTACATTGAGCTATCGCATATCAATATCTTCGAATGCTATGATAATCGTGTCAAGTACGTATCTATGTGTATATTTTCCTTATAAGCTGTATTTTTTTTAAAACATCCCGCCCGCCATCGTCCTTCCTTCTTTCTTCCTTTCGTCCTTTTTTTTTGTTGTTTATGTCTTTATTTTTATGCGCCACAAAATTACTTTATGTGGTTTATATACTCTTGCTTTCTACATACACCCAACTTGCATATAAATATTGACGATGTAAATAATGTTGATGATGACACCCCTTTTCATTTTCATGATGACGACGATGATGATGTGCAGCGCCTCAATTCCGCTCCATTTGGTATCATTAGCAAGGATTTTCATCTTCATGATCGCAATTTTAGTTCATGGCCGTTTAGTGGAGTGGACAGCCCGTTTGGACTTTTTATGGCAGTTACAGGCATCGCAAGAGAAAAAGGAAATGGACGTATTACAGGAGTCGAACAAGAGAATTTTGCACAATTTGCTGCCAGCTCATGTGGCTGCACATTTTCTTGATGCTCAGTTCCGCAATAATAATATGGTGAATAGAGAAGTAGTTTATCATGATGGTGTGTGTGTGCGTTTGTATGTGTGTGTGAAAAGCTGTATATTTTTAGCTGAATTTAATTTATTTAAAAAAATTAATAATATTTTGTTGTGTTTGTGTGATTTGTTTATATAGATAATTTTTATTTAAAGTATTATTAAATTTATTAAATTGCACGAATAAGGATTATTTTGTGTCTCTATGAGAGTCTCGATTTGGACTTGACGTTTTTTAACTTTTAGTGTGAACGCAACTTTAGATGAAGTACCAAATTGTCAATGCGAAAATATTCAGTAAAAACATTTTTTTCATCATGGCCAAGTTCACCAAAGAAGAACTTTTAGAAACAGTTTGAATTTATTACAAAGAATGTTGTTTCAATGAGCCAAGAGATGGTTCCACGAGTCAAACAGCAAGTGTAACAAGCGACAAATGTTTCCTGCTATCAAAAATTCAGACCACGCAGTTAAAAACCTTAACGGGTCTACATTCAGTGGCCACAGCAAAGGAGCTGCTTTGATGTGGATAGATAAGATGAAAACCAATAATGAACGATGGATACCTGGCGCCCATTTCATTGACAATTGGAATTAAGGAATTGACCGTTGCAGGCGTGCTTCTGAATTTATAATTTGGAACGAAATCATGCATATTACATGCATATTTTCAATGTTGCCCTAAAGAAAGACAGTAGAACAAATTTCAGAAATTGAATTAATAAAAAAAAACGCGTATACGCCTCAGTGAACTAATCTGTTTTACTGTGCTTCTATACACATTTGTTATGTCATTTATCTCAAGTAACGCTGTCATTTAACATCTGTCAAACTGAGCTACTATAAGAAGTTCCATAATGTTAGTTGAATTTTTGGAATTTCTTGATAATGGATTGCTTAACAGTCGAAAATACGATAACATTATTATAACTTACTATAAAGTAATGTTGCAAACGTGGACACTTTTCGTTAACCTGCCCAATACGCAAATCGGTAAAAGTGTTCAGGCTTATATTGAAGAGAGTGGAAGTGTTACATAAGTTGTTAAGTGTTTGTTGACCCGAATTTATGGATATCTTGGTATTCGTAGCAATAAAACGCATTGTACACCACCCTGTGGCATAGTTTGGATTTTAATTTGCAACCCTATACTTATAAAGTTCACATTTCAAAGGGCACCTTTAGTCCATGTGTCTTAAAAAAGGGGAATAATCAGACGTTTAAAGTGATTTTGGAGCGATATTGTCAAGTGATAACCGTTTATTTTTTAGCCGGCGATTAAGAAACAAGACATGTGAACAATATAAGCTCTCAACAAGTTGAAACACCAAGCCCCAAACACCACTAAATATGGATCTAATTCGTAAGAAGTTCCCTGTCCACATATTCCTATTTTAGTGAAGTCAATGGGCTATCAATATAGTGTGATTGTGGAGCTACGCAAAAGATCGAATTTGCGGGAATAATCTCCTGACTGGATTCCGGAGACTCTACAGTCATAAACTGTATGCAATTTCCCTTCAAGCTGATATTAGGACAAATCATAGATTTCGGTAGATTCCGGTGGGCTGGACACCTAGCTTGTGTGAGTAAAGAGGAACCAGCTTGGAAAGCTTATTTTAAGGTAGATGACAGCTTGGCAGACCATTTTTACACTGGAGAGATGGCCTAGATCAGAACGCGCGAACCTAGGGGTGCGCAACGGGATAGCGTAGCGTCGACTCGCAATCGTTATAAATGACGAGACTTGTTGTATGACAGAACCTGATTCTGGTTGTCGAGCCGATGGTGATGAGTCTTCTAACTTTAGACGCACTTCAAATCAATATAACTTAAGTTATGGCCGCGTTATCACCCAAATCAACTAAAATGATGCGAATCTTTCGGAGGCGGCAATTTGAATAATATATTTTTTATCACTTAATGGCACACTTTATAATGACATTGAATTTTTGTCAAAAACGTATTGATGTATGTGTTATATTTGGATTTACTTTCGAAACCAAAAATTGTTTCATCCTAATAACATAAATTCTGTTAAAAAAATAATGCTATTTGGATTTACTTTCGAAATCAAAAAAAGTTTCAGCCTAAATATCATAAATCCTGTTTAAAAAAATGATGCTAATACGCCCCAGTGAGCCAGTAGTTGGTAAGGAGACACCATAATAATCCTTATTCATAATAAAAGCTTTTCATTTTCTTTCTAGTTTTAGTCTTTATTGAATTTTATTTGCACTTTTAATTAATCAAAAATAAATTTCAAAAAATTAGTATTTTTGAAAGCAAATTTAGTCACAGTAGCTGCAACAAGTTGAGCAAAGCAACACTTAACCATGGATAAGTGGATATAAAAATAACACCGCACAATAAGAGTAACAACAAATTACAAAAATGCAAAAACAGCAAAAAGCAACTAAAGAAGCTTCTTCTTATTCTTCAAAAAATGAAAACAATTATTCACAACTGAAGACTTAAAATTTATAATTTCACCTTTATTCTTCACTAAACTATTCTTCAATCTATGAATTTATATCTATATATTCTATATGTATATTTACACTGATCTTCTTATTTCTTGTGTCCTGTCTATGAGTAAAGTACGTTGTCTCTTTTGTATCCTTCTCTTCACGTCAATATTATATGGTTTGCCCGTACGTAAAACGTATACAAAAGTCGAGAATTGTTCTGTGTTCCAAAACTTATTACCCCTAAGCGAAGTTAATCATTTTAGAAGTCTGGTTTTGCTAATTTTTCTAGGGTAACCCCGGACAGGAATTATATCATCAAAGTTATGCTAAAGTTGGTGTAATGTTTGCATCGGTGCCGAATTTCCATGAATTCTATACGGAGTTAGATGGTTCAGATCAAGGATTAGAATGTTTGAGATTATTAAATGAAATTATTGCTGATTTCGATGAGGTTTGTATTTAAAATACTTTCATTTTGATAATTTTAAACTTAAATTTTGCTGTTTTCTCTTCTAGCTATTAAAAGAAGATCGTTTCCAAGGGATTGATAAGATTAAGACTGTCGGAAGCACTTATATGGCAGCTGTAGGTCTTCTACCAGGTAATTCAAATCTATCAGTTCATCAAAGTCACTTTTTTACAATCATCAAACTTTTACAGAATTCAAAATGAATCCAACTGATCCAAATTCCATTCGAAGACATATGACAGCCCTTGTCGAGTATGTAAAGGCTATGAGATTGGCTCTTCAAGAAATCAACAGTCACTCGTATAACAATTTTATGTTGAAAATTGGTAATATCAACTCTCGCTTTCAATTAAAAGTCATAACTTTCTTAATGACGCATTTCTTCTTCTTACAAAAAGGTTTGAATATCGGACCAGTTGTGGCAGGAGTAATTGGTGCTAGGAAGCCACAATATGATATTTGGGGTAATACTGTGAACGTCGCTAGTCGAATGGATTCCACAGGAATTCCTGGTTACACTCAAGTTACCCAGGAAGTTGTTGATAGCTTACAAGGATCACATTTCGAATTTAGGTTTGTCGATATAAGTAAAAAATTTGACGACATTTAATAAATTCTATCGTTTGTTTTTAGATGTCGTGGTCAAATAAATGTCAAAGGTAAAGGTGACATGGTTACTTACTTTTTATGGGATTATGCAAACAACAACGGCGAAGTGCGTAACGCAATGCTCTCAAACCGCACAATCCAAAGCAATAACCTACCATCCCAACAACAACAACAGCACCAGCAACAACAACAACAGTCACAACAATCCCAACAACAAACAACCACATCATCACAATCAATTCAGGCCATTGCGCCACAACCAACTCAAACAACGACCCCAATGCAGATGCATGCCCATCCCACGGAGTACTATCAAAAGCAATCACAATTCAATGATAGCAACTATCATATCAACATGAACAATGACGCCTACAATATCAAGAAAGAAAACTACGCGTACAATAACATAGATGCCCCCAATATGTGCATCAATCAGCAACACTCACCTCAACCTTCTCAGATGCAACAACCATTGATGCAACAATTCCAGCTTGATGAGCAGCAACATGTTCAGTTACAACAGCAGCTGCTGGCACATCGCTATCAAAAGTATCACAAACAGGCGAATTTCATTGCCAATGGTGGTCTGCCGAATATCCGTGAGAATGGCCATAATAATGGAGCCAACGGATCCAATGGAGGCAACTACAACAACGGTGGCAGAGATCACCAATATCAACAGCAACTCCACAATAACTATCATCATATGCAACAGCAGCAACAACAGCCCCAACTTATCAGGGCACAATTGCAGCAGCCAATGGTGGTGATGCGTGAAACCTTCAATATTACCGAGAATCCTAGTTTGAATGCAAGCACTAATCGTGATAATTATAATATTCGAGAAAACTACGGGCATCTGGAGAACTATAATAACATGGTTAAGAGGGAGCATGCGAATGGTAGATATCACAATAACAATTACAGTAGCTGCAGGGAAAGTGAACCCCTGTTGCATGCGGCTCCTGTGGCTAAGGTAGGTGTGGATTAAAACAATGTTAATTTCTGTTTTTTTTTTGTTTTTAAGTAATGTTTTTAAAGCATCCTCAAAATTTCTTTACTGGTTCTGGTTCCATTAAAATGTATTATTTTAAAATTGATGTTACGAAAGTTCACAGCAAATTGTTAAAACACGCATCTCTCTAATTAAAGTAATGGTAAATGTCAAAATGTGAACGCTTTAAAACTGACAGCTGGCAAAAGAGACAGCTATTTAAATAAACCTCTTATTGGAAAAACTCTATATTTCTTAAGAAGTAAAAACAAATCTTCAAATGTTTGGAATATTTGGAAAAATAAAATAAAATCGAAAAATTTACTAAACCTTTACAAAACTTCAAATCCCAACCAAATCTAAAATACAACCTCTGAGAAAGCTAATGTCTTCTTAAAGCTTTTTGCCAGTATCCAATAAATTCCTTAAATCAATCTGTTTAGTTACAAATTATCTTCTGCTGTGAAAAGCCTAAGATCATTAACACGCATTTTCAAAGATATTTCGTAGCTCATTTAACTTCATACAAATTCAGAAAAGCAATTTGTAAATGTTCTACAGATATGCCAAATAACAAAGAGACTGACAGAATCATTCAATACTTACCTTCATTTAATTTTAAGTACATAGGTTATTAACTTTTTTCTATCACGTATTCATTATATTGTATATATTAATTTAATGTTGTATATAACAAAGTAACTTCAATATTTTTCTTTACACCTCTCCCTCGATGTCGCGAAAAAAAACTCTATTCAAAAAATATAATTCTAAAGATTATGCCATTGCAACAACAACAAAATCCACCTTCAAAATACGACCCGCCTCGCTATACATGTCCAAATACCGGACTACAATTACAACAGCTCCAACTCCAACAACAACAACTCCAACAACAGCAGCAACATCAACTGCAGCAACAACATGCGCCTCCTCTTCCAGTTACCCCAACGCCAAAACCCACAGTAACATCAAGTCTGAAGAATAATACACCACTCCTGCGAACCTATATGAAGCCCTTACCTAAATTACCCTGTGATCTTGAAGACAATCGTGAAATGTCCTCGACCGATGATTTAAGTTCAAGACCACATTCGCCCAGTATGAGTTCCTCAGACGAAAGTTATTCCAAAACAACCGAAGGTGAAGGTGACGACGATTCACCCAGAATAACCGCAGCCAATCATCATCTGAATCGGAATTTGAATCCACTTCAATGGCTCTATCCGTGTGACATACAAGTCGATCCGACATCACCTATTGTCGATATGTCGAATTTGAAAGATTTCGAAGTAAGTTCAACCACCGAGAGTCAAGGACAAACGACGACAACCCAAAATAAGGGTGATTCGTGTAATAGTTTTGAATATCAAGACCGCATGGGCGGCCAGAGTAACTCAAAACAGCCACAACAACAAACATCCGCATCCACCACAAAGTCACCCTTTGAACGTGAACTTCAACGGCTCCTGAATGAATCATCTTCAAGAGCGCGAGCAGAAAATCTACCCCACTACACAAATGGCCCATCATCGATGAATGGTGGCGGTAATGGTCATGGAAGTTCAAGCAACGGCGGTGGTATTGGTCAACAGACTCAACATCAAAATAGTCGTAATAACCTAGAATTAAGTTACTCAAGTAGCAATAATAAATTAGGATCATCGGTAAATAATAATAAGAACAAATACGACATGGAATCACCGTCGTCGTTGTCCGAGAAAGGTTCCAAGATACCAATAAGTACAAGTTTTATGATTGCAAAGCATCCGGTTGGTTTGGAAGCCATCAAAGAAATCACAAGGAATAAGAATCCATCGGAATCAAGTCAGATGTAAGATTTACATTTACATTAAAATTTACATTTGAAATAACCTGCTTATTGTTTTTTTACAGGCAAACCTCCGACACAGAATCTTGTGAAATCCTCCATGACAGTCGATGCGGCAGCAACCAAAAGAATCTACAAATGCTCGATTTGGCCACAAGGTCAAATCAGAATTTAAACCATGCCAAAGATCACAACCATCGGCTACGTCGACCAAGATCGAGTGAATGTGAAAATAGTCGCAATAGCTTGGACCTTATGAACGGGGATCGTGATGATACCGAAGACAATTTGGCCGATGAAGAATTCGAAGACGATGAAGCCGGTCGGGATGTTCGGAAAAAGTCGAGTACAACTTCAAGACAGGAGACAATTAGCAGTGGGGCTGGAGTAATTGGTGTGGATCATGATTATAATGATGTTGCGACATCTGGGCGGGATCGCAGCGACAATCGAATGCGAGAAATAAATGTGATAAACGATGAACTGAAATATGGTGCCGGTCATCATAACAATCATCATCAATCGATGGACTCGAATCCGGTGGAAAGTCAGTCGGAATGGTCCGATGACGATTGTCGTGAAGAAGCAACGGGTTAGTTATTTGAAATTCTTTGATATGAAATACTTATTAATGTCTTGTTTTTTTGTGTGTTGTATGCAATAGGTGGCGCTGAATCAACAGGTTACATCACTGATGAACCTGGTCTTGAAAACATCTCCCTCCTAAATGAAGCTGGTCTTACAGACGCCGAAGGTGCACTTTCCGATGTGAATTCACTTTATAATGCTCCCGATGTTGATGATACATCAATCTCGAGCCGTGCCAGTTCTCGTCTGCTCAGCTTAGATTCGCTGAGTGGTTTATATGACTGTGAATTGGACTCGAAGCACGAGATGGCCATTGTGAACGTGTCACATAAAATAACGAGTAAATTTGGTCCGCAAAGCTAATTATTTTTTTATTTTTCAAATTAAACTTGTGTTTCTTTTTAAATTTTAATTTAAATTTCAATTTTCCTTGAACTATTTTACCAGTTTAGGTTTACAAAACGATTTTGTATTTCTACTGTTAGAAGTTTAAGCTAAAAAGAAATACTAGGTACTATACTCTCATTTATATTTCATTTCATATATTATGATCTAGTTTAAGATATAGTTTCGCGAAGGGACATAACATCCATCATTTAAATATGTTGGTGGTAAACTATGTATGTTGGTTGGGAATTTTAAATTCCAATTGTAAAATGTTAGATATATCTTTTTACCTATTTTAAAGAAAAACAAAAACAAACAGAATATGTCTTCATTAGCAGCTTCAAGTTTAAAATTTTTATATTTAATATAAATTAAAATGATGTTTGTCTATGTGTATGAAATTATTTTACTTCTAAAGTTTTTTTTTCGTTTGTATTATTATTAATTTATTAACGCTAAGCGTTTGGTTTACAAAAGCTTTCATAATGAATAGAAGTGTTATATAGAAGTATTTTAATAGTCTGCATCAGGAGATAACTATAACTAAAAAATTAACACCCTGTTCCGTTTTAACCAATAAACACATTTTTCTTATTTTTGTGTTTAAAGGGAGGTTTTTCCTCTTAAAGCATTTCAAAAATGCTTTCCACAAAACGAGGATGAAATAAGTTTAAAAAGAAAAGGTTTTAAAACAAACACTATGGCCAGATGGAAAATGTTAGTACTTTTTTAATAGAACAGTATGATCCAAATGCAGAAGAAAATCTAATTTAGAAACTTAGAAATGAAAAGGAGTCGATGGTTCTTTTATTTTGATTTATCTTTGTGGAAAATAAGCATTTAACTTATCTTCCATGTGGCACTAATAATAAAAGTCAAAGGGTGTAAAATTACAACTTCTTTTCGAAAAATAAAACGGTCAGGAAACTTTTCTAGAAATAAACCGATTTTAAAATAAAAAATCATTAATCATATCTCGGTGGCGTAATCCTTTCATAGTTACACTTGCCTCATTTTCAAATGAGTAAGGTCCAATCACACCGCTCATCGTAAGAACCGCTCCAAACAGCGATATGTTGAGGATGGAGACGGAAAGGCTTTTCAACTATTATTTTCTTTGATTCCCCGAGCTTTAATTGTGACAATTCTCTTTATTTACAAAGCTTTAAAAGGACCATATTATCAAAGGCGATTTTTTGATATAAATCATGAAAATGTTGATTGTTTATTTTGGGACCTATCACCGAAAATACGACATTGCTGTTACTGGTGTGTTTACTGATCTTAAAAAGACTTATGTATAATCTAATGTTGTTTTTAGAAAGCCTTATTATAACAATCGACGAGTAACTGACAAACCAAGGTTTTTGTCATTATTACGAGCTGCAGGAGCATTATTCTCAGTTGTTATTGAAAGATGCTCGAATAGCGATCTAATCAAAATAAAACCTCTTTATGGAAAGCCCTTTTATAATAATAACAATAGATTTTTTAAATTGTTAACTAGATCAATAAATAAGGCGTTAAAATGTTACAATAATTTGATACAACATACTTTGGAGTAACAGTCTTCTCGATTGTCATATCGTTCAATAGACTTCTTTATTAATGGCGCTTAGGCAAAGTCTTTCTACCTGTAGAGATTTAATCCTTGACTAAGTTAGCTCGTTCAAGTTTGTTGCTTTCGGTTCGGTACTCGCCTTATTTTTATTTGTATACTCTTAACTCTCAAACTGAGTTCTTAACTCCTAAGGTTTGCCACCTAGAAAAGACATCCAAGATATAATTCATATGATCAATGGTCTGTTTGATATTTTAATGTTTATAAAATGAGTCTTAACTAGGTTATGTTAGGTTATAGTGGCTGTTCAAGATGGAAACGGACACACTTAGGCCAGTTTAATGGCCCATTGGGAAACCACATGAATCTTTAGGCTTTCTTCTAAGCTCAATGGAACCACTTTGAGCCCCTTATGAAACGTGAAAGACTGATTATGCTGATATGATTTAGATCGTTAAAGAAGAATTCTCCTAGTTAATTCTTGCCCAGAGCAGGGCAGAGAAGATGAAGAACTGGTTCTTTCTCTTCATCGTCCATACAGCTTCTGCAAAAGTCATTTGAGAAAACGCCTAGTCTCATGGCGTGCCTTCCTATTAGACAGTGTCCGGTTATGACACTTATTATCGATCTTGTATTCGATCTGTTTAGAGAGAGCAAGCACCTTGAACGTTTTAAATCCAGTGTTGGCCAGATGTTTTTTGTGACTAGCCACGTGGTGATGTTGTTCCACCTGGTGCCTGACCTCCTCACAGCGTCTTGCATTAGCAATAGTTTACAAGTAGCGATTGGGATGCCAGTACGTGGTAGGATGGGCTGTACTGTACCGTTCCTGGCGAGTTCATCTACCTTACAGTTACCTGGAATGTCTCTATTGCACCGCACCCAGCAAAGGTGAATATTAAACTGTTGTGCCATCTCCATTAGAGATGATCGACAGTTATGCACTGTTATAGAGTTTGTAGAGTGTCTTAACTAAATCATAACTAAAAATGATTCCAGACTCAAAAATTATTTGAATAATTTTGTATTCTATTTCTGACTGAAAAATTGTACATAATATTATGTAAAATCTACTATATAGCACTTCTTGATTTATTAAAAGCGAATGTAAACATTGTTCAACATCACTTTAAGTAAAATCAAAAAACACAAACAAAAATGTGCTTAAAACTACGCTTAGAATTAAAAAAAGCAAAGCATTTTATATTATCAAAAATAAAAAATAATTTTAAGATTTTTATGTTTTGCATTATGCTAAAATTTGATTTATTTGTTATACAAAATAAAAACAAAAAATAGTTATACACAAATCTGTACTAAAATAAAATAAAATCAATGTAAATGAACTACCTTAGATAAAAAAATGATTACAAATATAATATAATAAAATATTTAAAGAAAACCAATGTGAAAATGGATGATATTATTGATATTGTGTACGAATATACTATGAAAGCAGAAATAAAAACAACCAATTAAACCATTTTAGCACAACATAAGTATTAAGTATAAGTATATAAAGAATGGTACTAAATAAAAATAAATATATATATTTTCTCTTTACAAACAAAAGTCAATGTAGAATATAATTAATTAATATTCTACAAAAAACAAACAAAAAAAACACTCATATCGTGTAAATAATATGTAATACTTCAATTAAAAAAATATATTAACACTAAATTCAACTATTATAAAATATTTTATTTTCATATAATTTAAAAATAAATACAATCTTTCAACATTTTTGTTTAATATTGGTTTTAAAAACATTTTTAGGTGCCTGACTTTGAATAGATATCACCCTCATAAATATACACACTTCATCATCAATCACTCAATAAATACAAAACAAAAATAAAAAATATATATATCATTATATTGTATTTTATAGCATTGTAAACATTTAGGTGATTATTGCCAAAATACAAAAACACTTAAAAACCTATAAATAACATGCATACACCACAAAACACACTAAATTCAATTATGGGAAAAATTCAGTGCTAAAACATTTGCATTATTACATTATAAATTATTATATATAGAAACAAAATTATTATTATTATATTATAATATTATTATGTACGTATTACATTAAATGTATTTATAAAGAGAATATATATAAAATTGTAATTTTAGATACTTAAACTCTATCTCTCTCTCTCTTAATTCATAGTTTTAAAAATTCGAATGGATAAAAATTAAGTATATGTGTTTCTAGTTATTTCATTGTATATTTGGCTAAGAAAAATCGAGAGACGATGAAAGAAATACAAAGTATAAAAATTAACAAAATAAAAACTTAAAACAAAACAAAAAAATAACAAAAACAAAACAAAACCATTGAGGAAAACGGAAAGAATGATTTACAAAAATGAAAATAAAATAAAATATTGAAAATAAATAATTTGATATTTTTTCATCTAAATAAATAAAAATTAGGAATAAAAACAGTCCGTTGAGATCAAGGGCCTAGTGTCTTACAACTATTCCTACAATTTTAAGCCGAATCCGAGCAGCTAATTTGAGAAAGTTATTCGGCCCTATCGAGGTAACCGTCGGAGCGGAATTCTCTCCGATTTCCTCCGAATCGGAGACATTTTGCTTCAAGGTACTTGTCCGATCAGCTGATCGGACATTCTCTCCGACAAAATTCAACGCATGCAATTTGCATGCGATGCTTTGCGATGAAGTACTTGTTTTGTTTTATTCTTGACAGATACAAACATACAATTTTCCGAAGTCCTCCGACAAGTTCTTGTTGCGGAAAGTGTTTTCTTTTTTTACAAAATAGTTTTAAGAACCAAAGACAGGCATGAGATATTTTTGTTTTCAAATATATAAATTTATTTTTAATAAATGTTTATGCATCAAAGTTGAGTTGAACTATTTCATTTCGAATTGTAGATGCTTGGCTTCGAAGCAAATTAGTCTGAATTTCATGAATTTCTTCTTCCGTATTGTTTAATTCTTCATGCTCGAAAATTTGAATGATCTTCGAAAAGAGGGAAAAATATTTCTTTTTTGCAAATAGCTATCGTGAATAATATTTTCCAGGGAACTTTTTTCTCATATGAGTGCGAAAATTTCCGTAAGTTGGTTGTCAGGGAAAAACCTGTAACGCGGCAAAATGTAAGAATTTGTTTATAAAAATGTGAAATTAAATAATAAAAAAATATTTTTTTAACATTTAAGCTAAAATATCCTTTACGATTGTAGTGTAGATGCTTGTTTTCTTTAGGGGCAATAATCCGAATGTGCGTTCCGTCTATGCATCCTACTACTCCAGGTATATTGTTTTTTTCATAATATCGTAACTTGGTACGTCGTTTTTGTTCAGCAGTTGTTTGTGAAAGAATCCATGTTGGACAAAGCTTAGCTTCAAAAATTTGAAGTACTTCTGAAAGAACTTCTGAAAAGGAAGACTGTGCTAAGCCAACTTCGTAGTCTTTTGCTACACCTTTTTGGTACGCTCCTTCAGCAAAAAAGCGCAAGCATGCGCTTAGCTTCACAACAGGGGGTACTGCAAATGGTTTTTTGGATTCTGGTAACGACTCTATCAAGGTATCAAGCAGACACCTAAACATTGGCTTGTTAACGTGATAGTATTGATGGAATCTTAAGGATAAAAATGAATAATTATGAGTTGGAACTTCTATTGCTTTCTGGTAACTCAAGAGGGTTTGAGATATCCCTCAAGTATCTTCTGAAAGATATTTGCCTATTTCTCTCATCTTGCATCTTACATCTTCGATTGCTACCACAAAACCAATACTATTTATCATTTTAATTGATATTTTCTTCCTTTTAGGACACAAAACAATTTTTTTTTTCAAAAAATACACGATTTGGTGCTGTCAAGATAACTTCGAAATTGATTTAAACAGCTGAAGGTTGGTATGAATTGTTTCGTGGGAAAATATATTTCTCGGGAGATTCCCGATGGGAAACTTTTTTTCCCGGGTAACATTTTATTTCCGGGGAAAAAAGTTCCCATTATATTCGCGATAGGGCTGATTAAAACGGCTCTCTGCGCTTTGCGGTGTAGGAGTCCTGAATGGTGTCATAAGCCAGGGCTCCAATGGATATCCTGAATCACCTACAAAAAGAAACAAATTCAGATGGTCTGTATTGTTGTTTACCTATCAACCAGCTATTTCTTGTACTTACATAAATGATTTCTTTCGAAATACCATCGTTCAGGACTCAAAGCCCAAACATGAGAGTCATGGCTCTTATTCTCATTTTGTAGTCGCAAATCTAAAATAAAAATAATTTTAAAGTAGTACTTTAAAGGCAAAACTAACATCTTACAATCATTACGTTAAGACTAAAATGTCCCTTGCGATTGAAAAATAAATGTTTGTTTTCTACTGGTGCAATGATTTGAACGTGAGTACCATCCACACAGCCAATCACTGTAGGAAAACCAGTTTTTTTGAAGAAATATGTTTTGGACAGTTGACATTCTTCATCAGACATCTGTAAAGATATCCAGTTGCTGCACAAGATCTCTTCCATTATATCTTAAGTTTCCTTTAAAATACTGGAAAAAGTCGACTGGCCAACTGAACATTGAAAATCTTTTCCAACACCATGTTGGTAGTTGCCTTCTGCAAAAAATCTGAGGCAAGCTGCTAATTTATGTTCCGAAGTGACACAATCAGACCGGTGATTTGTTTTTTATTTGTGTTGAATCTGCTCCAAAACAAAAGCAAACGCATTTTTATTCAGGCGAAAGTTTTTCTTGAATCTGGAAGAGAATCTTAGAATTATTAAAAGATAGGAATTAGATTAGAAGATAAGTTTACTTACGCAATGTTCTTCTATTTTCTTTATTTCGCGCCCTAATCTCATTTGATTCAGCGTCCAAAAATAAACCAACACTATTCGTTTCTTATTATTATAGCTTGTATAAAGTCAAATAAATAAAACGTATGTTTCAACAGTTTTTTTTTCAATTTATTCTTTTTCTTTGACACTTCAAATGGAAACAAAAACATATGTTTGAAATAGGGAGGGGACTTTATTCGATAGTTTTGATTTAAAAATCGTTGCTTCTAATTAAATGTCTTAAAAATGCTACCGCATTATAATTGAAAAAATTACTTTTTATAAGCAATATATTACATTCTGCCACCAATTTGTTATGGTTTAAAACGCTTATTGTCTTTATTTTATAACATACTATCGAGAATATATCGCATTTTCGATCTATCGGTTAATTTGCACATCTCTGCCTGAAATTTATATCCATCGCATTGCGTCGTCTCATGTCCGTAAAATTTCTTCCGATGACAGCTACCTAAAACCGGAATTCAATCTCCGAAAAGGGATGCGTTGCGGAGAAAGCTCCGCTCCGACGGTTACCTCGATAGGGCCGATTAATACCTAGTGTTATCTCTATACTTAACAGTACGTACGAAATTGAGCTTAAGGGTAAACTGATGAGCATTCCTGTATGAGGGGGGGAATGCAACTGACTAATTCGACAGGACATTGTTTGTAAAAATATTATATTTAAACAGCGAAAGGCATAAAACATCGCGACGGTGTTCGAGGAATCTAAATATTTCGGGTATAGTTCTATCGCCTATCATTTTCAAAGCTATTTTTTGGATCCTAACTAAAAGACTAAAACTTTTTTAGGGGAACCTATAAAAATATGAGAGTTATATTCAAGCTTTAGACGAATGAAGGCTTTGTAAATTACAGCCAGAATAGAAGGGCTGAACAATTTCTTGCTCCATCGGATGAATCTTAAGGACATAGCAGCGTTTTTGACTGTATCATACGCCGCCGTTGAAGTTCTACATCCGAAGGAAAAAGATATGAATCTAGAGACGAATATGAAAAGTGAGGGTCTGTCATCAGCGAAAAAATTTAATGGATTAGAAGTGGCAGACAAGAGATCGTTTATGAATATGAGGAAGAGAGTCGTTGACAAAACGGAGCCCTGGGGGATACCAGCATTTATTTTATGAGTTTCGAAACCATATAACACAACTTGTATGAAACAGTTCTAAAAGTAGTTTTTAATCCAAAGAAGAAGAGATTAATCAATACCAGCACTCATTTTCACTTTATCAAATGCCTTTGAAATATCAAGTGCAATAATATTACTTTCTCCCCTGTTGGGTAACATAAACCAGGAGATCACCAGTGAACCTATTGCTACGAAAGCCATACTGCCAGTTATTGAGAATCTTCCATTCTATAAGATATTTCGAGGAGGATTCGCCTTTTTTTGACACAGGGTGTACAAATACTGTTTTCCAGCAGCTCGGAAAGAGACCTGTATATTGCGAAAGATGAAAAAGCTTACGCAGTGGTTTTACCAGCGGACGGATGATACTCTATGGAAGCGTCGAATTAACAGCAAACTGTGCTGGAAGAAGATTGGCTTTATCAATCAAGCTTATAAAGGGAGTTAACGTTGTGTTTCGTACGTTTCTTACAAATGACGTTTTCCTCAGTAGGTAAATCCTTATAATCCGGATACTTATGTACATCTTTGATCCTTATAACATCTTTACAGCTCGAATCGAACCATTCCTGTAGTTTGATAGATTTTACCCTATTCGGGATAAAATTTCTCATTTCACAAAGAATTAAATTTGTAACCATATCTGCGCTGGATTCCGCGTCACTATTGAGGAAGCATATTGATCACTTAAAGTTCCTGAAGAATTTATTGAGACTGTCCCAATTGGCTTTCTCATATTGCCAAACGGTTCTCATGGGAGTTTTTTTCCATAGGTTCCATACAATTGTCTGATGTGTCTAGAGGCGGTAATACATTGATTGTGTATTTATTAGGATCAGAAGTAAGAAACAAGTCTAGGGTATTGGCTGATTAACTTTCAACGTCAGGAATTCGAGCAGTCTCGTGAATTTAAATGAAATAATGGCTTGAGAAAATCATGTACTTTTACCGTCGTTATATCATCGATAAGTCTTCACAACAAGAAGAACTTTTACTTTAGGTTCTCGTAGTATCGTTAAGTTCTTAAGGAAATGTAATGAAGATATTATTTCAAAATCCAACCAAGAATCAATTTAAAAATTCAAACATCTCATAAATTATTCACTTAATGTCCGCCTTTATATTATTTCCTCAATCAAAAAAGATGACTTCTTTATGAATAAATTATATTCAAAACAATTATCCTAGGAAACGCAATCACAGAATTATTTTTGAAATTATTGCAATTATTTGAGCGGGTGGACATATTATTGCATCGTTTTCAGTCTAAAAGAAAATATAGCAATGGAAAGGACTAAGACATTCATTTTCATTTTGTGTAGTATTTTTCTGAAGTTATTTGTAGTTAAGGGGAAGGATATATATTTGGGTAAATAATGACATTTTGAAACCCTTAGGTCCTTATAAAATAATGAAATGGATATTTGTTTAGTTTTCCTTGTTGAACCAGTACAGAATGATATAATCAATGATATTTCTACTGCTCTCAAGGACGTTCAACAATTTCACTACAACGCGGAGATAAAGGAAAATATCTTGGTAAATTCAGGAAATACCAAAAGTGATATTGAAAATCGTATGTTTGTGATTTATACGAATTTATGTAGAGTTATTTCTTTAACAAAAATTAATCTAGTTTGCAGCGTTCTATCAGAACACATCGCCTTTGTTATTGACTTTAGCTATCAACCATGGATAGAGAGTACTGAATTCTACAAAAACATTCCCTATATTCGTGTGGATTTAATAATCTCACCAATTTTAAAGATTTTTGCCAATTTCCTGAAAGAAAAATCAGCTAACGATGTCGCTTTAATATTCGAAAGCGAACAAGATACCGAAGAAGCTCTGTTTCGGGTCATTCAAGGATATCCATTTCGAGTTGTTCTTGTTAATTCAGCGGAAAATGATTTTATAAAACGTTTGAAAAATTTACGACCATGTCCGTCATATTTTGCTGTTCTTTCACGAACGGAAAATATGAATACAATTTTTGAAAATGTAAGAGTTGACTTTTTATTTAGTGAAATAGAACTGGCTTCATTTCGTATCTTTTTTCTCTGCATGTAGATCAATGACGCAAAAATGTTTGCTCGATCAAAAGAATGGCATTTTATATTTTTGGATTCAAAGGATAACGATTTCAAGTACAGTGAGCTGGTTGAGAATTCTACGAAATTTAGTATCAAAACAAAAGAGATGTGTGAAGCGTTGGACATAAAAGAGAACTACTGTCTCTCAGAGTTTAAGGTTAGTTTGGAAATAACCGACAAATTGTTTTAAAATAGTTAATTTTTAGTTTTAGAAAATCAGAAATTATCTTTTTTTCATAAACTTTGTCTATTTCCAACTAAGAAAATTGATGGAGTTTTTGTTTAAAAAATTGTTTTTTTACGACTGAAAATGGGACGGAGGCAAGGCAACTTTCTATTAAGTACCAATTAAGTAATTTTTATTGGAAAGTTGGATGGAAAGTTAATCAAGAAAAATATCCAACAGGTTCAGGCAACATAAGGCCCATCATTTGCAATCAATATTGCATTCTTTAAACGTACATTTTGATTAAGGCAACTAGTTAGTTTTTCAAGTGTCATACATTCCAAATTCGGGACTTTACTTACGTTTACGTTTACTTTTAATTCATCGTGCAAAAACTTAATACAATATATTGTCTACAAAATATCCTTGGGCAATCTACGAGCTACGTTTATTAAGACTTGTATTTTGTAATGTAATGACATATTACTTATTTTTTTTCAAATTTAACAAGGAACCCTTTACAAAAAAACATTAAATAGAACTGATAACAGATTAATAAGTTCGGCTTTCACTTATATTAAAAGCAAAAAACATGATCAGCTACCATTTTGACATTAGTGGACTGGACTTGAAAGCAAAGGAGATTTATCTTGACTAACTTAATTTTTTCAATAAAGTTATCTTAATGGGAATGCAATTTTTTGACAGCTTGACTAATCAGTGGGCAGGTTCAGACAACATAAGGGCCTTCATTTCCAGTCAACTGCATTCGTTGAAAGTAGATTTTGACCAAGGCAACTAGTTAGTTTTTCAAGTGTCATGAATTTAAAATTCAGAACCTTACTTCACAAACCTATACTGCAAGTACATAAACTACTAAAAATAAAAGTAAAAAAATATTGCTTATTTCTTTTCAAAATTGACAAGGAAACTTTTTATAGAAAACATTAAATGCAGTTTTGCAGAAAGTAGATAAATAATAAAGTTCAGCTTTGTGTTCAACGAAAAAACATGATCAACTGTCATTTTGATAAAGGTAGACTCGACTTGATAATTGGGGAGATTTTTCTTGACTAACTTTCCAGTCAACTTTCCATAAAAGTAACCTTAATTGGAAAGTAATTTTTTGGCAGCTGATGTTCAATCAGATACTAGAAATTTGCCTAACTTTCAAGTCCCTTATGTCGTCTGAACCTGTCCACTATCAAGACAAGTCTACTAATGTCTACATGACATCTGATCATGCTTTTTCCTTTAACTTAAATTTGATTCATTTTTTTTCTGCACAGTTCCATTTAATTAAATTAAATTATTTTACAATATAAAATACAACTCATGATAGACTTGTAGCTTAGTTTTAGTTTTTAGTTGCCAAAAATTTCCTTCCATTTAAGACTACTTCACTGGAAAGTTAGTCAAGAAAAATCTCCCTAACTATCAAGTCAAGTCAAAGTGACAACTGATCATGTTTTTTCATTCAATTGAAAGCTGAGCTTTACTACTCTATAGTTTATTTTTTTTTCTGCACAATTCCATTTAATGTTTTCTGTAAAAGGGCTACTGTCAATTTAAAAAACAAATAAGTAATATTTCTCTACAATACAAAAGACAAATCGTAATAGACTTGTAGCTTGTCTAGAGAGTGCTTTTGTAGACAATAATGTGTTTAGTGGTTCTTGTACTATGAACTGAATTAAGAGGTTCGTGAAGTAAAGTTCTGAATTTTAAATTCATGACACTTGGAAAACTAACTTTCAAAATGTATGAATGAAGTTGACTGCAAATGAAGTCCCTTATCTTGCCTCAACCATCCCATACTTATTGTATTAATTAACGTTCAAATAACGCGGTTGCAAATAAAATCTTAATGTTGTCTGACCTTGCGTAATATATTGTTTCCCAAGAAGAGGTTTCATTTTAAATAGCCTGCTATTTGGTCAGCTGTGACTTTTGGAACTGTCTTCCTTTGACAGTTGACACCCTTGGACAACGCATTCAATTTGTTCAAATTAACTATAAAAATTACAGTACACGTCTATTTACATAAATTAAATTATATTAAAATTTTTGGTCTGCAAAACAAGTTTTATATGCAGTATAAATCAATTTATTTCGCCAAAGGAACTCAAAAATGTAGAATTAGGAAAAATGTACATACAACATGTTTCTTCATTGAAAATTGCATGTTATGTTTTTTGTTTTATTTTCAGATACAAAAATTCGTAGTCTTAGAAATAATGAAAAGAATCCAAGAATTTTCGGCAAACAATGATTTGCAGGAGCTTCGGCCATTTTCTTGCTATAACGCCACACCATATCTTACTGAATTTGATCTGAAATCTGAGTTCAAAGAATCCAATTTTTTGACTATCAACGACAATCTAATTTCGTATGATCTTAATATGTCGATTAGTTCATTTTCCAATGTCCCTGAAGATATAACAAACTTGGCACTATGGCAAAAAGGAGAACTAAAGAAAATAAACGCAACCATAAATCCTGCAAAGAGATTTTTCCGCATCGGAACTGCTGAGGTATGTAATTAAGACGGTTTCCAGTTCATTAAATATGTATATATTTTTTTTCAAAATAACAGGCTCTACCATGGAGTTATTATCGAAGAGATGAACAAAGTGGAGAGATTTTGCTCGATGAAAATGGTCAACCAATTTGGGAAGGTTATTGTATTGATTTCATAGAAATTCTCTCACAATATATGAATTTTGAATATGAACTTGTTCCACCGTCGAGTGGTTCATTTGGTAAAAGATTCCCGAACGGAAGTTGGGATGGAGTTGTCGGAGACTTAGTTACTGGAGATACTGACTTTGCTGTGGCAGCATTGAAAATGACATCAGAACGTGAGGAAGTAATCGATTACATTGCTCCTTACTATGAACAAACTGGGATATCAATAGGTATAAAGTCACTATTATTTAATTCAGAAAGTGTATTTTAATGACTTTTTCTTAAAGTTATTCGAAAAGCAGTGAGACAAACTTCTCTGTTTAAATTCATGACGGTTTTGCGGTTGGAGGTTTGGTTAAGTATAGTAGCAGCTTTAGTTGCCACTGCCATAATGATATGGTTATTGGATAAATATTCACCTTACAGCGCTAAGAACAACAAGGATGCGTATCCTTATCCTTGTAGGTAAGTTAATTAATTGATAATATCCTAAGATACATCAAACTCTTTCAGATTGAAAAGTGCCTTATTTTGTAAAACTCCCCTTTGATCTTAATAATGGGATTTTCCATTGGCATATTGAGTCATATTTTATTTATGTGCACATATCTGACAAAATATGGATTTGTTCTTTTTTGGTGGTTCATTGGGTAAACCAAATTGACTTTTTTTTATTTCAATAGAAATTTTCGAAAGATTGATCTTCCTCTACTAATCGTAGCGACCATCATAAAGAAATTTGTACAAAAACATTAATACAAAATAAATCGTCTATCGTGTTTCATTTGCAATGAAAATATTTTATTTTTTTCTAGTTTGAAATCCAAATTTAAAACCCCAACTATTCCGAAATTGCTTATACATAGTGGGTACATAAACGATTTTGACATTTAAATTTTAAGAAGATGGCGCCAAATTGGAAGTTTTATTTTGTCTTGATCCAATGATAAAATAACTTTGACATCTGTCAAAAGAAGGCATTTCGTTTTCCAGCTGTTGAAAAAGGTGATCTTTTTGTCTGATTCCAGTTTTGCATTTCCAATCTTGTAAGCTGTCAGTTTGACAAACACCATGACAGTAAAACTACAATCCAATCACTCACTCCAAAATCTAATGCGATTTACATGGCAAATACAGAATTCCTTCAAAATTTGATTTGATTTTGAATTGAACGCAATTGGAATTGTTTTTTTTTTTTTGTCATTTTATTAGTCTAAAATCGTAAACGTGTCAACGAGTACCATAGAGCTGTCAAATTGTGCACGTGGGGTAGATCTTCCGAAAAATACAGATCTGCAGATTTGATTTAAAATTAAAAAAATAGGGAAATTTGAGTTTAGACAGATCTATATCAAGAAGAAATCGATTTATTTTTGCAATTTAAAACTCTTTAAGATAACCAATTTCGGACGCCAGAAATATATGATAAATATAAGGGGTAAAATGTTTAAAGGTTGTTTCACATAAACAACGCTTAGGCTCATTTCTTATAACACAATTTAGACTAGACTAAGAAGAATGAAGCTAATTTGTGTCCATTGAAACTTAGTTGGCACTATTTCTATTTCTAATTAAATTTAAATTGTTTTAACATCAACTTTTATACTTTAAATTCTCTCGAAGCTAAATAAATGTTTTCACGTTCTTTAATTTTTCAGAGAATTCACCTTGAAAGAGAGCTTCTGGTTTGCTTTGACTTCTTTCACACCCCAAGGTGGTGGTGAGGCCCCCAAAGCTATTTCCGGACGTATTCTTGTTGCAGCTTATTGGTTATTTGTTGTTCTAATGTTGGCAACATTCACTGCCAATTTAGCTGCATTCCTAACTGTTGAGCGAATGCAAACTCCGGTGCAATCTTTGGACCAACTTGCCAGGCAATCGAGAATTAACTACACAGTTGTTGAAGGCTCTGATACTCATAGCTATTTCATTAATATGAAATTTGCCGAGGACACTTTGTACCGGTTATGGAAGGAATTGTCCTTAAATGCAACAAATGACCAAGGACGTTACAGGTTTTAAAACGAATACAAATTTTTAAATTAATCAAAATGTTAGTAAAACAAAATTATCTTTAAGAATTTGGGACTATCCAATCAAGGAACAATATGGACACATTCTTTTGGCTATCAATTCATCGATTCCTGTCAAGGATGCTGCCGAAGGATTTCGCAAAGTTAACGAGCATGAAAACGCTGATTTTGCTTTTATTCATGACTCAGCTGAAATAAAATATCAAATCACAAAAAATTGTAATCTAACTGAGGTGGGAGAGGTTTTTGCTGAACAGCCATATGCAATAGCAGTTCAACAAGGAAGCCATCTATCGGTCGGTATATCAATCTCTCAAGTATCCACTATTTATACTTAAGGTCCTTATGATTCTTCTACCTATAGGATGAAATAAGCTATGCCATATTAGAACTACAAAGGGATCGTTACTTCGAAGGTCTTTCAGCAAAATATTGGAATAATTCCCTAAATAAAGAATGTTCGCGCTCAGAGGATCAAGAAGGCATAACTTTGGAGAGTTTGGGTGGGGTTTTCATAGCAACACTATTTGGTTTGGCTTTAGCTATGATAACTTTAGCAGCTGAGGTTGTTTATTATAAGAAAAAGACTAAAGCCGAAAAATCTAAGATCATTGCAGTTAAACAAGTTAAGCCGATTAAATCTGTGGCAGGTTCAACGCCACCTCCAACTTTTGAAGCAGCGACATTTCGTGGAAGAAAGATACCGGATAAGATTACTCTTGGCGATGAATTTAAACCATCAATTATGAAGAAAAAGGAAAAACTTGGCTATTTTCCATCACAATCAAAAGATTTTACACCAAAATACTATGAGTAAAGAGATTCTAAGTCATTGTTAAAAAGTGAAATATGTTTTAAAATTACTCGAGTCTACACTGTAGTTTACACTTCAAAAGCAAATATGGTTTTAGTCATAGTCATATTTTTGTTTCGTTAAGTTGGACCAATAAATATTAGAATTCAAATATTGGCTTTTCCAATAACAAGTTTCATTTCGGTATATTCCTTCAAGCTAATATTATCTAATATCTTATGCTGTTTACCTATTTTAAGGAGGCTATTAACAGCGTCAACAGGAAGTTTATTTGGCTTGATTTAACAAGGAGGATTATGCCGGATAAGCTCATCTCTGTTAAGGTGACTGAGGAGTCCAAATGTCACGTCTTACATGGAGGTATGTTATTAAACGAGTCAAGTTCTGAGTGGAGTCGGTCAGTGATGCGTACAGCCTTCAATTGTATTCTTATTGACAGGAAACGGAGGAATATGATAGACTCTGACAACATACCTAACATATCTAGACTACGAGTACGAAGACGATGTATCGTATATCGGTATGTCGTCCCAAATTTTAAGAAACAATACACTCAGTGTGAAGACAAAGCTTAGATTGTTCTGCTTAAACGTTGGATCAGTACCGTTTCACTGAAAAATAATATTAGCCTAAACATGCAATTTTTTTTAAAAACTATTGACATAAATAATTCAATTTAAATTGTGGACTTGTGGCTATCAAAACCGGTATGAGAATTTTTGTTAAGTTTTGCTATTGTTAAAATTGCCTCTACTTAAAATCCAAGAGAAATAGAACCCTGTTTCTATACTGAAAATCGCTTGACCAAATCTTGGTGGCCAAACTATTGTTCTGCTCTTTTTTCCTTAGCCTTTGGGACATAAAGCTAAATGCACATGACTTAAGATATCATTAAATGTTTGCTTTTTGGCAAACTTATCTAGAAGTTTAAATTAATTATAATTACTTTAATTTAAAAACCCTAACCCGGTCTTCCTCTATTGCGCCGTCCCTCGGGATTGGAATCGATGACCTTCTTAGCTAGAGCGTTAATGTCTATTCGCTCTACATGAGCCAGCCATCTAAGTCGTTGTTCTTTTATTCTTTTAACCAGGTCAGTGTGGCTGTACAGCCCGTACAGTTCTTCGTTGTGTCTTCTCCTCCCATCTCCATCTATACATACGGGACCAAATATGTCAAGAAGAATTTTTCTCTCGAAGCATTCTAAGACGTTCTCATCTTTCTTTGATAGGGTCCTATCTATCCTATCTAGGTAGACAAACCCTTAATTAGGTAACTGTGCATGTGATGTTTTGTCAAAGACGTCGTCGTTGAATGTACTTTTTTGATTACCCTCATAGACCTTTAAGCATTATTCACATGAGCACGACCAACGACCAACGAATGAACGAATATTCGTCGATTTTGACATTTCTTTCACATGAGAGTTTTTTATTCGTCGCGAATAAAGCTTGACTTTGACCACCGAAACCAAAACAAGAATGATTTTTTTAGGTTAAGTACGCGCGAATGCTGCTTTAAACTCATCTTCTCCGTCTCCGTCGCAGTGCTCATAAACCAAAAACGCTCTATTTGAAGGCATGAATCCTTCGTTCGTATCACCCTCCAAAACCCACACACACTGCATTTGTAATCTGGACGAATTCAACGAGAAAAATTAGAGGAGAAATCACTCTCATACTTAAATAATTGTATGAGTTCGATTTCCTACCGAGGATTTATATCTATACTAGAGTGTTTTTGTCAAAAACGCTTCACTAACATTACGCTTTGATCTTATAATTATGTCAATACGATTGGTTTCGTTCAATTTCAGACAGAAAGGGTATCCGGATACCTTTTTGTTAGTGTTTTATGTGTAAAATAGCAGCTGATCAAAAAAAGGTGAGATGTAAAAAAAGGAATCCAAAGGTATTCAAAAATTTCTTGGGTACGTAGGTATCTGACACAACAGCTGATTCAACCCATGGTTGAATTTCAAGAAACTTGAAAATCGATTTCAGCTTTTTGTATTTGTTGGTAAACAAAAAGGTACAAAATGTTAGTTAAGGTTGTATTTTAGGATGTTCTGTACATAATAGACGACGAAGAAGCCTCCGAATTTTAGAACGTAATTATGCTCAATTTTTTTAAACTTCAAAATTGACTTCTTTTGTTCTCGTTTCGAAGATGACCAATTTCCTAGAAGAACCTCATCCTGTTCCAGAGGTAGAACAGGTAAATATATATGTATCAATTTTGTGGAAATAAAAAAATCCTACTTTGTTGTTTTTATGTATAAAAGCAGACAGGGGCGGACAGCTTGTTGAGCTACAAGCAAGGTCGCTGAAAGGGAAGGTAAGTTATTTTTTCAGATGATTGAAAACCCCAAAGAAGAACCACTCTATTCCCTTTTTTTAGATTGGGAACATAAAGGACCAGCTCTGAGACCCAAAAAACCGGCGAAGAAAATTTTTTTCAAGAAATTGCAAAAGTTCTTGAAGAACACGGGTCAATTTTTGATGAAAAGTAATTAGAAATAAAATTATAAAACATGAAAAAGCAATACAACATTATCATAGACAATAACAAGAAAACGTCGACTGGTCGAGGGCGTATGAATTGGCCATACTTTGAGATGATGGCTGAAATTCACCTCAACGAGGCACAAGTTAGTGACACCGAAACAATAAGTTCCCTTGTGCCATCCTCTGGGGTCTATCCGAGTTTGCCCTCGACCGCATCTTCTGCTGAGAGCCCTAGTCTGCCTGTTTTTTCTACAAGTTGACAGTTCTTTTATATGCAAGAGATCCTAATAATTTGAAATAATAACCAATTCATTATATATATCAAGAGCAAGACTAGTTTGTTCACATTTTATTGGCTATTCTAGTTGATGGTACCGCTGAATGGTTTTTAAAGAAGCGTTGGATAACGAAACCAATATATCACGCAACAAAAGTTTTTGCGTTGGTCCCACCATTAAGCTAAAACTGTATTTACTGTGAAAGTGTGAACAAACCAACTCAAAATCTTACCGCAAAGCAACTTCTGCTCATTCGGAAATGAGTTCGGAATTCTTCCAAATTATATCTTGGTATTGTCACTTCATAATAGTCCTCGTTTTTGTTAGGATAGTTTTCTGTTAAACGTACATAAATCGTTTAAAACCGGAGATTTTGCATGTACATAAATTATTAATCGTATAGAATTTCAATTGAACTAATAAAAAATTTAACATAGATTACAGGGTAAGGTTATCTCTTATTTATTAAATTGTTACGCACCTATGAATTCATCATCATCCGACGAATCAGTTGAATTATCCATTAAATGTCTTATCTTACAACAATTTTGACTTCAAAGCTTAAATGTTTCTCTGCTTTTTGTGAACAGTTGAAAGTTGTTTCTATTTTTGACAGCTATCCAACTCGTCCAACAAGGTATCTAAAAATCCACCTATCCAAGATACCCTATTCAACACGAGATTAAACGCAGCCAATGACGTATCTGAGTAATTGCATCTTTGGAAGATTGTGTCTCTAGTGTTGACGGTTGAGTTTTGCACAATTCTTTCTCAGAACGATGTTAAAGAAGTCACATGACATCAAAAGCATTGGTGAGATCTATTTCGAGATATGATAAAGCACTATCCATTGTCATTCTACTCAAACGGATAAGTTTGACATTGATGCCGAAATAAGACATTGCTCTATAAAACTCTTCCCTATAGATGCTATATCATACGCGGTTTTAAAATAGTTAAAGAGATGATGGGTATCTATTTGAAGTACCTGGGTTTTTTCCTAGATCTGCCGTAGTGTGAATATTTGGTCAATGGTGGCCTTTCATGGACTGAAGCCAAATTGATATAGACCTATCAGGTTGTTGACGAACAGCTTCAGGCGTTCACATAATACGGCAGATAAGATCTTAGAAACGATGTTCAGGAGACTGAGCCTTTGTAGTTGGAGCAATTCTGAACGTCTCCTTTTTTGATTATTGGGCAAACTGTACTGAGATTCCACTTATCAGGCATACTTTCTTAAAATCATATTTTAGAAATGAGTTGGTGCATGCTCCTTACCATATAGGAGGATTGTTGTTCTACATCGCCTTAGTTGATTGGTGCTATATCCTTTACAGTGGAATTCTATCCATGTTATTAGGATAGACTGCGATTTTATTACAATGTTCATCTTATACCATGAGAGTATTATGGTTTTACAAAGGTTTCATATGTAGCGGACTTATTTACTAAGAACTACTTTATTCATTAAAAACAATACGCAACGTAGTTGAATACTTTTTACCTTATTTAACAATCCAAACGGATAAAATCTTAACTTTAAACAATTCAATTATAATATTTTATGACGAGTCAGAACACGTCTAGACGGCAGCTGATAAAAAGAAAGAATGTCCTGTTTTCTTTTTATTTCGTTTAAATCAAAAGTTCTCTCTATCTCGCCTTAACCCCTCGTACATTTCAAACATGAACTAAATTCTCCTTACTTAGAATTCTCCTTTTTTGGAATTCCCCTTATTTAGAGGGTCTGTCCATACTTCCCAAACATATCTTTTTCAAGCAAAGCCGTTAACCTTTTTTTAGTGACATCTTTATGTGAAACATGTTCCGTAGGTTATTACTCCGAAATCGGAACTACTAACACTTCGTTTAACTCCCTTGTAAGGAATCCATATTCGCCATCTGTATGTTCGGCGAGAAAACACAATCGCGGTAAAGATTTTTGTTGTTTACAAACAAGTGACAGCTGTTGTCATTGTCAGCTGTGAATTTGGTTTGATTTTGAATTTTCAATTTTTCATTTAGAAATTGTAGCCGGCCATCAACAATTTTTTTCAAAACAAGTGGTTTCTCCTCAAAACTTATATTTATTCTATAAACTAAAACATAAAACAAAATGAACAACAGTCTACAACGCTATGAGAAGATTGACTTTCTCGGTGAGGGTCAGGTAAAGACAAATTCAATCAATTTCTTTTCACAAGATTCAAAATTTCTATTTCTTTAAGTTTGCCACAGTTTATAAAGCGCGCGATATTCACACGGATGAAATTGTTGCTGTGAAGAAAATTAAAATCGGCAGTCGTGAGGAGGCCCAGGACGGCATCAATCGAACTGCCTTGCGAGAAATCAAACTCCTGCACGAGCTGCAGCATGAAAATGTCATCGGGTTGGTAGATGTCTTTGGACACAAGTCAAATGTTTCGTTGGTGTTTGATTTTATGGACACAGATTTGGAAATCATCATTAAAGACCCCAAGATAGTCCTAACCCAAGGCAACATCAAAGCTTACATGATTATGACACTTCAAGGTGAGTAACGTTTAACGTGTTTGGTAAAGAACCCTTTCTGATAATTAAACAATTCTAGGTCTTGAATATTTGCACATGAATTGGATTCTTCATCGGGATCTGAAGCCAAACAATTTGCTTGTGAATTCTAAAGGCATTCTGAAAATCGGTGATTTTGGTTTGGCCAAATTCTTTGGTTCACCAAGTCGAATCTACACTCATCAAGTTGTGACAAGATGGTATCGAGCACCAGAGCTGCTCTTCGGCGCCCGACAGTACGGAACAGGAATTGATATTTGGGCAGTGGGTTGTATTCTCGCTGAACTCCTCCTTCGGGTGCCATTCTTACCCGGTGACAGTGACTTGGATCAGTTGACAAAAATATTCCAAGCCATGGGAACTCCGAACGAGGAGAATTGGCCAAATGTGAAGCTCCTGCCGGACTTCATGCAGTTCAAAGTGTTTCCAGGAACTCCGCTGCAACACATATTCACTGCAGCACCTGATGATTTAATTGAATTGGCGGAGAAGTTATTGGCATTAAGTCCGTCGAATCGGTGTACTTGTAGTGAAGCTCTCGACATGAAATATTTCTCAACCAAACCGGCACCGAGCTTGGGATCGAGGTTGCCATTGCCACAATCGAATAAAGAGAAAGTCGACGAAAAACCGAGTTTGAAGAGGAAGCTGCTGGAGTCGATGGAGGGAGCAACGCTTCCTAAAAAGCTGCAGTTTTGATTCTAACAATAAAGTGAAAGTAACGTTGTTCTTTTTTTCAGAAAATATACGTTTAATGTTTTTTGGTTAGAAAAGCGTTTATGTTTTTATGTTGCACTTGGAATAAAAAAAAATCAAAATATCATGTTTTGAAGGTATTTTGAAATTTCTTAATTTTATTTATTTTTTAACAACGGATTCGTTAGAAGAACAAATTTTCTTTCATTCCGATTTGCGTCTTTTTTCCTTGTTAAACTTGGCCAGACCAGGTCCAGAACTTTTGCTTCCATTCGGAAAATTAAGTCGGGTTATTGTGAATCATTTTCCAAAGGTTTTCTTAGCATGAGAGTAAAGTTCTATGATTAGTTCTGAATTTACAAAGTTTTGGTATCAATAGCGGTGAGCTATTAAATGACTATTTTTAATTTTATGGATATGACAAATCTGTCAGGATTATGAGTTGATCCAATATAACAAGGTTACACCTCCGTTGGGCCCCAGGACACTTAACAGTGACGATAGTAAAAAGTCAGACAAATTGGCCAACAACGGACCAAAACTCAGTCTAAGCCACAGTGTCAATGATATGCAATCCAATAGAGTAAGTAAATGAATAAATATACTAAAGTTTCATTGAGTAGGTGCTCAGCTCTTGAAAATTGTAGAGTTTCCAGGACTCTATGGACGAAGATTTGCAAAGGTAAAACAAAATTCTTTTTGCAACTAGCCTAGTAATCATCAGCTGTCCTTATTAATATGTATTCATTGAGCACCTACATGAACAGAATAAGTATAGACTGATCTGATTTATGTAGAGGAAGTGAGGACGTGGAGACGGAAGAAGATAACTTCCACTTTCTATGCGAATGCCCAAACGTAGTTACAAGGAGAACGACAATGTTAGAAAATTATGGAACCAGAGAGATCCAAGTGAGATATTTTCTCGAACTTTTGCAAATCCATCACCCCCTACAACATAACTTAATTGATGGTCAATTCTTTGGTTTAGCATAAATAGGAATTTTCTTCCAGAATATCAGCGACTTCGCGGCATTTTTTGTGGGTTTGCAGATAATACATTTTTAAAGAATCTTCTTGAGGTGGTACAAATAAATTATCACCCCATGAAAGACCGCGGAGTAAAATCAAAAAATTCTGCGTTGCACAATTCAATTCTTTGAGAGTGAGAATTCTAATGGGGAGACCAGACATGACTATGTATTCAAGGATAGACCTAACAAAGATTATCTACTTTTGTTAATATTAAAGGGTGATTTTTTAGCTATTATCTTTTTGGCTACAACTGTTTAAACAGCTAAAGCTGTTTCGTGCTTTGTTTCACTGTCAAACATCTTCAACACGCTTGCAAATTATTGCATTTTATAATGCATGCTCTGTTAAGAAAGTTCATCGCGTCCTTCTTTCATTTTATGGTCCATTTAATCAACCCACTGAAGGGGTTATTGGGGCTATCGTGACTAAATTTCGCACCAAGTTTACATTTTTGGACATAAAACTACCAACACGCTTACGTAGAGTGCGAACTGAAGAAAAATATCGCAGCTGTATGAGACAGTCTTAATGATGACCGTCAATATCGCAGCATTTGGGCCTCTGTTACTAAAAAACGTGGGAAATTTTGCGGAAGGATTAAGGATTAAATTGAAGCCAAACGACGTAACGTAAGTACCGTGAAATGATATCCAACTTTTGTTTGCCCAAAATGCAAGAGCTTGGATTGCATGAGATGTGGTTTCAAGAAAACGGCGCCACATGCCAAACAGCACGCGCGATAATGGACTTATTGAGAGTCGATTTCGGTGATCATTTTATACCACGTTCGGGTCTGGTCAATTGGCCGCCATTTAAATGGCTCTTGCGTAATTGCGCGAAAGTTAGCGAAATTTAACGAAACTCAGCAGAACGTCTATTATGGTTAGTAACATATAAGGCTGCGTATTGGTTCGTTCCCTTAAGCTGGCTTAAGCTCGGTTAAGTCTATTATAGTTGAGCCTTTACGGTGGGCCTGCTTCGAGGTTGGTTTGAATGAAATTTCTATTATTTCATCCCTCCAAAGAGCAAATATTATCTTTGTTGACATTTTTTAACAGCTGTTGAGGTGTCAGACAAAACAAATGTTCAGATAATTGAACTAGAGCTTCCATTTGGAGTCACATTACGTTACATTACGTTCTTTTCCTTACGATTGTCAAACGAAACATGAGGTCGAAGCTCTATTGTGATAGCATGCATTGAATTTCTTTAGCTGAACTCGTAAACGTCAGGTGAAGCCGAAGCTGAAGCTTCAGCCATAAATTATATGGACGGTACTTTCGATTCAAATAAAGATTTCATGCATTTTTTTTAAATTGTATGTGTTTTTTTTTGAAAAACTTTCCTATAGCTTTTAAAAAATAACCCTTTATATTCAAAATGCGCTTGGAAACTTAACTGAGTGTCGCAAATAAAATATCTTCTAGATCCTGAGTTTGCATAAATGCGATCGGAAATTGAGAACCTAAAAACAACTAGGTATATATCGGTGGTTCTCAATATACGATCTGAGTCAAGAAATAAAAAAGGTGGGAAATTAAGGGATTTAAGTTTAAGGTAAATAATTTGGTGAATAAATTTATCAAAGGTTAAGTAAAGTCTGTAGTTAAAATGTCCACTTCATTTCCAAATAAGTTTAGAGTTTCGGACAAAAATACGAAAAGATTGATTGTAGGTAGTGGATCTGTCTTTTAAAAACTCAAGTTCTTGGGGAGAAACAATAGATCTAAAATAAAATAGAGAGAGTATTAATAAAAAGTATTCAAAAAGCTTGGGAATTAAAGGAACTTTGGCTATGGACCTGTAGTTCATAACATATTTTCTTAACCTTTTTTATAAACAGAAACAAAAAAAATTAAAAAGTTTTAGGAAGATAAGATTAAGATTAAATTTAATTTTTTGTCAACAATATCATCACCTATTTCGATTCAGATAAGGGAGGTGCATTTGGAATTTTCATTGGTATCTACACCTACGTCCTACATCCACATAAAGTCCAGCTGATAATCCTTAAGTAATTGAAGAGATGCCATTACATCCACAACATGTCACTGTTTGGTGCGCTCTTTGCCCGGAGAGGTGTGATTGGACCTTACTTCTTCGAAAACGACGATGGAACGACTGTCACAGTCAATTGGGAGTGTTATGGTATAACTGACTTTTTTTTTGCCTGCTAAGGAAGAATACGATTTGGAAATTATGTATGTAGTTTCAACAAGACGGTGCCACATGCCACACAATTCGATCAAATATGGTTTTATTGCAAGAGACATTTCCTAGCCGCGTAATTTCTCGAGAAGCCGCCTCTGATGTGATGGGTTTCAATCAGCCACCAACAAGGAACCCCTGGTTTGATGAGGAATGTCGGCAGGCAAATGTAAGCAAACAACAGGCACGCAAAGCTGCGATGCATACAAGGACGAGAGCTGCTCAAGAGCTCTATGGACAGAGGAGTGGAACACCGACTTCTCAAAAGAAAAAGAGAGAGTATGAGAAGCGTGCGGTCGAAGAGGTTGAGAGCTTTAAAAGCAAGAATGAAGTTCGAAAGTTTTATGAACATGTGAAACGAAATTCACAAGTACATAAACCTAGAACTGAAGGCTGCAGAGTTGAAAGTAGAAACACCATAGTGGAACCGCAATTAAATGTTGAGGATATGGAAGGACCACTTCTGCAGATTGTTTATAGGCGACGAAGAACCGAATTCCGCTGTCAGGCAGGATGATCCATTCAACAAAGATGACGAAATCCAACAATCTCGTCCTCCCGACTTAGACGTCAACAACCTGATAGGTCCTTATGAGTGCGGTTTTAGACCAGGAAAGTCCACAGTTGATCAATTATTCACATCCTGGAAAAAAAACCCAAGAACATTAAATGTGGGTGTCGCCCACCATCTTTTCATCGAATTCAAGGCCGTATATGACAGCAAATACAGGGACGAGATGTACATATAGAGCAATGACTAGTTTTGGCATCCCTGTCAAACTCGTCCGTTTGGAGAATGGAGAATTCACGCTGCTCAATAAAGGTTGGAAACAGCTTAACAGAACCTTTCGATGTCAAAAAAGGTTTAAGACAAGGTGATGCGCTGTCATGCGATTTTTTAACATCGTACTTGAAAGAATAGTGCAGAGCTCACTCGTCAACACAAGAGGCAAACGAAGAATAACTCTTGCTAACCGCTGTTTCTTTGGGCTAAGAAAGCAATTGAGTGGTAAAGTCCTCTCTCGAGGGGCCAAAGTGTGGCTTTATAAAACAATTATCATCCCGGTCCTGATATACGGTGCAGAAGCATGGACTATGACAAAAGCGGGTGAAAGCACCTTGGGTCGTTTCAACAGAAAAGTTACTCAGGTGATCTACGGTCCCGTATGCATCGAAATGGAGGGGAAGAGAAGATGGAACGACGAGCTGTACGTAGACTTAGGCAGAAGGGTAAAAGTTGTAAAAGTCCAACGAGTAAGATGGCTGTGTCACGTAGAG